>NC_091283.1:369227264-369566264 GCF_032444005.1 Ranitomeya imitator
AAAATGGACATGCTCATTCTTTTTGCGGATTTATAAGCCAAAATTACTTTCAGGAAAAAAAAACAAAAAAACGCAAAAATTCCGCAAAAAATCCGCGCAAAAACCGCGAAAAATCAGCGCGGAAAAAAACGCGATTTTCTGCCAGAATTCTCCAGATTTTGTCAGGAAAAAAACCTGACGTGTGCACATACCCTTAGTCTATGTTTGGATGTGACGGTCAGTTTTTAAAAATGTATTCTTTAGCCTTCTGACCGAGCACTCCGCCTCTTAGCTACAGGTGTTTTAATCGCAACAGGTCCATTACCCCTCCACAGAGAGAGAGAATTTTAGTCTAAGAAGAGGTTTCACAGGTACCCATTCAGATGCAGACGTTTATTCTCAGCGAGGAAAGGAAAGTGTAGGACCTGGTATAAGAGAGATGCCCTAAAGTGGCTACCAGGTACACATAAAATTGGCCATTTTTATGCGCTAAACGCTCTCATTTTTCATATTTCTAGTGCAGTAATGTAGTTCAATTTTCGTGTTTCATGTTTGCATGTTTCAGCGCTGCAGTGTGCTGCCTTATTTACTTGACTGTATACGAGTTGGTGACTCTAGGTTCAGCACCTGTTCACACTTAGTCTATGTTTGGATGTGACGGTCAGTTTTTTTTAAATGAACTGATCCTTCAGTGACCTGCCCCCTAGTTTACATAAAGAATATTATATACATATTGAAAAAAAATCTTCTGCAGACAGGCGCCAGCAGTGGCACCTGTGCTACAGCATAATCGCATATGTACTGTGCATATAATTAATATGGTTGAGGGTATCGTGATATTCTAGATATGCTAGAGAAAAAAAAAGTCCTCCTCCTCCAAGATGGAGCTGCTGACGCCTGCGCAGTAGCAGCTATCAGTGATTATTTTCAGCCTATTGCAATTGTTGAGCACGAGAAGCAGAGTCCCTTTTTGCAGTGAGATTCAAGTCACATGTGTAGCGAGCTATTTTGAGCTAGCTGTAAAATATAGACCACATTCAGGACATGAATATGGAGTCTATCCCGTTTGAACAACTTAAAGATAAACAAGGTTTCATTCAATAGACAAACATTTCCTGTATTTTAAACATGAAAATGTAATCTCCTGCGTGACTTCTCTGATCTGTCACAACAAATTGTTTTTGTTTTTTTGGCATCAGAACGACTTCTCCACTGTGTGATTTCTCTGATGTATAACAAGACTCCACTTCTGTTTAAAACATTTCCCACACTCTAAACATGAAAATGGCTTCTCCCCTGTGTGAATTCTTTGATGAGCACTAAGACTTGATTTCCGAGTAAAACATTTCCCACATTCTGAGCATGAAAACGGCTTCTCTCCTGTGTGAATCATTTGATGGTCAACAAGATTTGATTTCTGAAAAAAACATTTCCCACAGTCTAAGCATGAAAATGGCTTATCTCCTGTATGACTTGTCTGATGGCTAGCGAGATGAACTTTTTGGTTAAAACGCTTCCCACATTCTGCGCAGGAGAATGGCTTCTCCCCTGTGTGAGTTCTCTGATGGGTAACAAGACTTAACTTATGTCTAAAACATTTCCCACATTCTGAACAAGAAAATGGCTTCTCCCCAGTGTGAGTTTTTTCATGGTCAATAAGATTTGATTTCTGAAAAAAACATTTCCCACATTTGAAACATGAAACGGACTTCACTCCTGTGTGACTTTTCTGATGCTTCGTAAGATGTGATTTTTGATTAAAACACTTCCCACATTCTGTGCATAAGTATGGCTTCTCACCTGTGTGAATTCTCTGATGTATATCAAGATGTATCTTCTTTTTAAAACATTTTTCACATTCTGAACATGAAAATGGCTTCTCTCCTGTGTGAGTTTTTTGATGGTCAGCAAGATGTGATTTGCGAGAAAAATATTTTCCACATTCCAAGCATGAAAATGGCTTCTCCCCTGTGTGACTTCTCTCATGTTTAAAAAGCTTTGATTGACATTTAAAACATTCTCCACATTCTGAACATGAGAATGGCTTTTTCTTATGGTGACTCCTCGCATGTGAAATAAGTTGCGTACAGCAATTCTTGGACTTAAAACATGAAAATGGCTTCCCTCCGGTGTGAGACTTTTGATGCTCCAAAAAAATTGATTTCTCACAATCTGAAAATGGAAGTTCCAGGGCTTCTATGTGACTTGTCTCATGTTTAACAACATTTGATGTCTCTATTTTACAATTTCCACAGGCAAATGGATTCAACCGTTTGTGAGATTGTTTAAGTTCGACAACCTTTATTTTATTCTTATTTTTCTTTTTCGTATGTAAGGAATCAGGAGATGTGACATGTTCAAAAGGATCAGATAATAGATGTTCGCTGTGAAGAGCTGATGGTATATCTGGGATAACGGCATTCTCTTCATATGTTTCTTGTGTGATACTTGCAATCGCTTCAGATTTTAAAGCAGATGATCCATGTTCCTCTGAGCTTCTGATACAGTTACCTGCCAAGAATAAAATGGTTATTTTTTTTTATAATAGAAGTATTAATATATTAAAATATGTAAACAATTCCATATAAATTTAAGATTATGTAGTCAAATTCAATAAAAGATATAAAAATCTGTCACAACATTAGCCTTCTGATAATAGCCTATGTAATGTCATGGTGTTATTTTTTTAAGGCAATTCTTATTAATCATGGGACAGCGACTTTATATTGCTTTGAAATTATGACAAATACACGAGTAGAAACTGTATTATAATTCAAAGCTTAGAATACTAAAACATCCCACAATACCAATGCATATTTATATAAAAATGTCTGGATGGTCAGGCAGATAGGAGATTTCTATCGATCATATGGCTGATTAATATTCTCCTTTTTAGCAACAGAGAAACAAAAGAATTACTAGCAAAATTAAAACTTCTATATTCATCATAACTCCTATTAATAGAGCATTACCGACACAGCACAGAATGTCCATCTGACACTGGTCAAAATAAGTTGCAAGTTCTAATGATTACCCTAGTCTTTACCCTACGGCATAACCTTGCAAGGATTTAAGGAGGTTTCCCTCAGCATTTTGTGGTCCGAAAAAGAGTCAAGAATATTGTAACATACTGTGCACAAGGACAATTGACCACAGAGCTCACAATAATAAACACAAAATGTTGCCAGCAACTGAGAAGAATCTTTGACTTTGAAGGGGTTGCTACTCACCTGCATCATTATCTATAGGAATCTCCTCTTTACACCACTCATCACTCCTCACACATTTCTTTGTAGTATTAATATCAGTCAGATCTTTACCCTGAAATCAATATTGTAAAAGTCACAGACAGGTGGAAAAGTCACATCTATGATCAGCTCTAATCCTGCCATCTCCACCGTTCTCACTACACAAGTATAAAACATATAATACTGATGGATAAAACAAGACTGAGCACAAGATCTTCACAGCCGTCTGCACATCATCGGTGACATCTCATGACACCTTTTCTCCATCTACCTGATGATCCTGAGGAATATTGGGATTTTCTTGTTTATAGTCCTGTGGAAGAAGAGGACGGGGACATCTCTCTGGTGTTGTCCTCTTACTGGATAGAACTAGAGAAGACACATACAAGGACTGAATTCAGATACAGATAATTATAGGCCATACTGTATGTATTTAATTCTCTCTATTACCTGATAATGTCATCGGCTGGGGAAACTCCATCATGACATCCTTGTACAGATCTTTGTGTCCTTCAAAATACTCCCACTCCTCCAAGGAGAAATAGACTGTGACATCCTGACACCTTATGGGAACCTGACATATGCAACAAAACAGTCATCTCCCTGATCCCTTCATAGCATTACTGTATAATGTCCCAACATTCTCATCAGTGTTACCTCTCCAGTCAGCAGCTCAATCATCGTGTAGATGAGATCTAGGATCTTCTGGTCATTGATGTCATCATGAATCAGGGGGTGAGGTGGAGGCCTTATGATTGGGCTCAGAGGTCTTCCCCATCCCTCAAACACAGGGGTCTGACAGCGTTCACTAGAGATCTTCTTCACTACTGTGTAATCCTGGTTATGGAGAGACACATTAATAAATCTCACTACAGAGTCCTCAACTCTCCAGTTCTGTCCATCTGTTATCCCCATAGTAGATAAGAATGATGTATTGTGACGTCATCAGAATCTCTCACCTCTCCAGTAAGCCGGAAGAGGATCTCTAGAGTGAGGTGTAATATCCTCTCCACCATCTTGTCCCTGTCCCTTTCCATCCTTGACTGGTCAATTAGGAAAAAATTCTTATATAGAAGATCTCCACTAAGAGGATCCAATATTGTACGAACCTAAATAGGAAGAAGACAAAAGGCTCAAAGCTGGGTTCCCTATTATTTATCTAATTTATTAATTACAAAGAAAACAGGATTAGTACTGTTCTTCTTTTTATATTTAATATTAGTGCAGTCTATGGAAGATTACAGGTTGTAAAGTTACTGGCTGATTTACACAAACTTCGTATTAGGGCATCACTTTCCAAATAAGGTTCAATGTAGATAGATGTGAAGTTATGCACATGGGCACTAATAACCTGTTCTACTGGGAGTAAAACTAGATGGGAATAACAAATACTTTTGCAATGTGATTAATTCTTGTTCTGATTGTTGATCCAATTGATCAATGTTTGGGATTAAGAGGGAACTACTTGCCCTTTAGGACAGACTGGATCATGCACTACGAATTTGATTTGCCGCAAAGTGATTTACTCATCTCTAATGGAAAATTGTCATTATAGACCAGGAATCTGAACCTTCAAAACATCGTGTGACCTGGCCTCCATCACTCTGTGCTCATAGCTGGCACCTTTTACTGTGGATACAGTCCTTTCACATTATTCCTTCATCCACCCATGTCCAGCTATGTTGTATAGCCACGTAACCTCAGTGTTTCATTTCTTCAACTGAAGATAGCTGGTGTGACCCACCAAGGAAACAGTGCTGTCCTCCACCAGACAACTGTCCAGGGAATCAATGTACTACAATTTAGGTCCCTGGGTGGTGCAGCAAGAATTTTGTTTGGGGCACTGCTTCCCACAGTGAAGGGTGCTGGATGGTAGGCCGACCATTCACGTATCAGCTGAAAAAAACGTAAGAGTGAGAAGGTCCATTTTCACTGTCCGTGTGGTTTTCTGTTGGCTGTGTGTGTCGGTGTCCGTGTGACATGTACGGAATAGAATGCAGAAGAGAAATTACAGGATTTTAGATGTTAAAGATGTGCAAAGATAAAGAGATGATAGATAAGTAATAGATATCTGTGAGACATATAATTAGTGCCTTGCGAGTGTAGCTTACTGTACTTGTATTAAGACATCAAGCCACCGGGTCTCCCGGAGTGCAGCGTGACCCGCGAGTGGCTGCTGCTAAAGCCTAGGAAGCTTCCATTATACTTATTATAACTTTTGGTGGTGTGCATACATTATAGTGGCTTTTCTTTTCTTGTTTATTATCTGCTCTGCGTATTAGCCATTGTTTTGCACCCCCAATATATATTTATTTATTTGATATCATTGTGGTGCGCCAACTAATTTTTCTATGGAGCCTAGGAAGCTTCGGAACGAGACTCCATAGGGTTTGGACAACAGGATCAGGGAACGTTGTGGTAAGTGCTGGACTATGCATCTGACTAATGATGGCATCATTAACCCCTTAGCGACTGCCGATACGCCTTTTAACGGCGGCCGCTAAGGGTACTGAAACCACAGCGCCGTTAATTAACGGCGCTGTGGAAAAAGTGAATAGCGCCCCCCAGAGTCGGATTTTCTCCGGGGTCTCGGCTGCCGGGGGTAGCCGAGACCCCAGAGAACATGATCGGGGTCGGTTTTACCGACCCCTGTTTTGCGATCGCCGGTAATTAACTGTTTACCGGCGACCGCAAAAAAAAAAAAAAAAGTAAAGTGTAATTCTCTGTCCTCTGATGTGATCGCACATCAGAGGACAGAGAAATAGGGGGATTCGGGGACCCTAGCATACTCACCTGTGTCCCTGGGTCCTCCTGCTGCTCCTCCTGGCTGGCGGGGAAAAGAAAATGGCGCCCGCCATCTGTCTCCATCTGCTGGCCGGCAGGAGAACAGCAGTTGGGGCTAAAATTAGGGTTAGGGGTAGGGTTAGGGCTAGGGGTAGGGTTAGGGGTAGGGTTAGGAGTAGGGGTAGGGTTAGGGGTAGGGCTAGGGGTAGGGCTAGGGGTAGGGTTAGGGGTAGGGTTAGGGCTAGGGTTAGGGCTAGGGGTAGGGCTAGGGGTAGGGTTAGGGGTAGGGCTAGGGTTAGGGCTAGGGTTAGGGCTAGGGTTAGGGCTAAGGTTAGGGCTAGGGCTAAATTTAGGGTTAGGGTTGGGGCTAAATTTAGGGTTAGGCTTCTTTCACACTTACGTCGGTACGGGGCCGTCGCAATGCGTCGGCCCGACATACCGACGCACGTTGTGAAAATTGTGCACAACGTGGGCAGCGGATGTAGTTTTTCAACGCAGCCGCTGCCCAATCTATGTCCTGGGGAGGAGGGGTCGGAGATACGGCAACGCATGCGCGGTCAGAAATGGCGGATGCGACGTACAAAAAAACGTTTCATTGGACTTTTTTTGTGCTGACGGTCCGCCAAAACACAACTGATCCAGTGCACGACGGACGCGACGTGTGGCCATCCGTCACGATCCGTCGGCAATACAAGTTTATGGGCAAAAAACGCATCCTGCGGGCACATTACGGATTGCGACGGATGCCAAACGACGCAAGTGTGAAAGTAGCCTTAGGGTTAGGGTTGGGGCTAAAGTTAGGGCTAGGGTTGGGGCTAAAGTTAGGGTTAGAGTTGGGATTAGGGTTAGGGTTTGGATTAGGGTTGGTATTAGGGGTAGGGTTGGCATTAGGGTTACGCTTGGGATTAGGGTTAGGTTTGGGATTAGGGTTAAGGTTAGGGTTGTGATTAGGGGTGTATTGGGATTAGGGTTAGGTTTGAGGTTAGGGTTGAGATTAAGATTAGGGGTGTGTTGGATTTAGGGTTTTGATTAGGGTTATGGTTAGGGTTGACATTAGGGTTGTTTTGGGGTAAGGGTTGTGATTATCGTTAGGGTTAGTGATTAGGATTATGGATCAGGTTGGGATTAGGGTTAGGGGTGTGTTGGAGTTGGGTTGGAGCTAGAATTGGGGGGTTTCCACTGTTTAGGTACATCAGGGGGTCTCCAAACACGACAGCCAATTTTGCGCTCAAAAAGTCAAATGGTGCTCCCTCCATTCTGAGCTCTGCCGTGCGCCCAAACAGTGGGTTACCCCCACATATGGGGCATCAGCGTACTCGGGATAAATTGGACAACAACTATTGCAGTCCAATTTCTCCTGTTACCTTTGTGAAAATAAAAACTTGGGGGCTACAATATCTTTTTTTGTGAAAAAAAAAATATTTTTTATTTTCACGACTCTGCATTATAAACTTCTGTGAAGCACTTGGGCATTCAAAGTTCTCACCACACATCTAGATAAGTTCCTTGGGGGGTCTAGTTTCCAAAATGGTGTCACTTGTGGGGGATTTCTACTGTTTAGGCACATCAGGGGCTCTCCAAACGCGACATGGCGTCCGATCTTAATTCCAGCCAATTCTACATTGAAAAAGTATAATGGCACTCTTTCTCTTCCAAGCTCTGCGGTGCGCCCAAACAGTGGTTTACCCCCACATATTGGGTATCAACATACTCAGGAGAAATTGCACAACAACTTTAGTGGTCTAATTTCTCCTGTTACCTTTGGGAAAATAAAAATTTGTGGGCAAAAAGATCATATTTGTAGAAAAAATGCGATTTTTTTTTTTTCACGGCTCTACGTTATAAACTTCTGTGAAGCACATGGGGGTTCAAAGTGCTCACCACACATCTAGATAAGTTCCTTAAGGGGTCTAGTTTCCAAAATGGTGTCACTTGTGGGGGGTTTCCACTGTTTAGGCACATCAGGGGCTCTCCAAACGCAACATGGCGTCCGATCTCAATTCCAGCCAATTCTACATTGAAAAAGTAAAACGGCGCTCCTTCACTTCCAAGCTCTGCGGTGCACCCAAACAGTGGTTTACCCTCACATATGGGGTATCGACGTATTCAGGAGAAATCGCACAACAACTTTTGTGGTCTAATTTCTCCTGTTACCCTTGTGAAAATAAGAATTTGTGGGCGAAAAGATCATTTTTGTGTAAACAAAAGCGATTTTTTATTTTCACGGCTCTACGTTATAAACTTCTGTGAAGCACTTGGGGGTTCAAAGTGCTCACCACACATCTAGATAAGTTCCTTAAGGGGTCTAGTTTCCAAAATGGTGTCAGTTGAGGGGTTTCCACTGTTTAGGCACATCAGGGGCTCTCTAAACGTGGCATGGCGTCCCATCTCAATTCCAGCCAATTCTGCATTGAAAAAGTAAAACGGCGCTCCTTCACTTCCAAGTTCTGCGGTGCGTCCAAAAAGTGGTTTACCCCCACATATGGGGTATTGGCGTATTCAGGAGAAATTGCATAACAAAATTTATGGTTACATTTCTGTTTTTACACATGTGAAAATAAAAAAAATGGTTCTGAATTAAGATGTTTGCAAAAAAAAGTTAAATGTTCATTTTTTCCTTCCACATTGTTTCAGTTCCTGTGAAGCACGTAAAGGGTTAATAAACTTCTTGAATGTGGTTTTGAGAACCTTGAGGGGTGTAGTTTTTAGAATGGTGTCACACTTGGGTATTTTCTATCATATAGACCCCTCAAAATTACTTCAAATGTGATGTGGTCCCTAAAAAAAAATGGTGTTGTAAAAATGAGAAATTGCTGGTCAACTTTTAACCCTTATAACTCCCTAACAAAAAAAATGTTGTTTCCAAAATTGTGCTGATGTGAAGTAGACATGTGGGAAATGTTATTTATTAACTATTTTGTGTGACATATCTCTCTGATTTAAGGGCATAAAAATACAAAGTTTGAAAATTGCAAAATTTTAAACATTTTCGCTATATTTCCGTTTTTTTCATAAATAATCGCACGTAATATCGATGAAATGTTACCACTAACATGAAGTACAATATGTCATGAAAAAACAATCTGAGAATCAGCGGGATCCGTTGAAGCGTTCCAGAGTTATAACCTCATAAAGTGACAGTGGTCAGATTTGCAAAAATTGGCTCGGTCATTAAGTACCAAATTGGCTCTGTCACTATGGGGTTAATTGGGTCCTCGGCACCCTGTCAGTGCATTTGTTTGGAGGTCTGAGCACGTAATCATCTCTGCTTCTTTTCTCTGTGATTTTTTTCAAATTTTTGGAGGATTTTTAAGTCCTCTTTTTGTGTTTGTAAGTGCTGGACTATGTCGGACTTGCGTGGGAACCTTGCTTTCTAATAACTTGGTGAACAAAGGACAGTGTCTTGTTTTTATTTCTCTTTTTTATGTTTTTCAGATTTACATTTGTGGACTATGTCGGATTAATGTTTTTCAGAATTCCATTTGTGGACTATGTCGGACCTGAGTGACATTTCTTTTTTTAATAAACTGGTGAAACAGGAGTGTTTTTTTGTGTGTATGTTATTCTTTTTAATACAGGGATAGTAATGGGGTGTCTAATAGACAACTCTCTATTACTAAAACCAGGCCTTGATGTCAGCTGTACTTTTGATAATTCACAGCTGACATCAACCTCAAGTCCCATTACCCCGATTGCCAACGCATCAGGGCAATCAAGAAGAGAGGAGTGCCTGAATTGGAGCATCTCATTTGATCCTCCACTTCTGGGATGGCTGTGGGTCGGTATTTTTAGCCTGGGAAGGGCCCAATAACCAAGGACCTTTCCATCATGATAATATCAGAACCCAGATGTCTGCTTTACCTTTGCTGGTTTCCTAAAATAGGATGGGGACCCCACATTGTTTTTTTCATTTATTTATTAGGTTTATACATGTACAGTACTCTACAAACGCAAGTCACTAATTATATATTTCATAAATATATCATATGCCATCTACACACGTGGTCAAAATTGTTGGTACCCCTCGTTTAAAGACAGAAAAACCAACAATGATCACAGAAATAACAAGAATCTGACAAAAGTAATAAATAAAAGATCTATGAAAATGAAGAAAGTCAGACATTGCTTTTCAACCAAGCTTCCACAGAATAAAAAAAAATAAAACTCATGAAATAGGTCTGGACAGAAATGATGGTATCCTGGATTCCTGTAACTGTCAATGAGACTTCTGCACCTTCTGACAGGTATTTTGGCCCACTCCTCAAGAGCAACAGTTGTCTCGTGTTTGAAGGTTGCCTTTTCCAGACGGCATGTTTCATCTCTTTCCAAAGATGCTCAATAGGATTTAGGTCAGGGCTCATAGAAGGCCACTTCAGAATAGTCCAGTGTTTTCTTCTTAGCCATTCTTGGGTGTTTTAGCTGTATATTTGGGTCATTATCCTGTTGCAAGACCCATGACCTGCGACTGAGACCAAGCTTTCTGACACTGGGCAGCACATTTTTCTCTAGAATCAGTTGATAGTCTTGAGATTTCATTGTACCCTGCACAGATTCTAGAACACCCTGTGCCAGATGTAGAAAAACAGCCACAGAACATAACACAGCCTCCTCCATATTTCACAGTAGGGACAGTGTTCTTTTCTTGATTTGCCTCATTTTTCCGTCTGTGAACATAGAGCTGATGTGCCTTGCCAAAAAGTTCTATTTTTGTTTCATCTGTCCATAGGACATTCTCCCAGAAGCTTTGTGGCTTGTCAACATGTAGTTTGGCAATTTCCAGTCTGGCTTTTTTATATTTATTTTTCAACAATGGTGTCTTCCTAAGTCGTCTCCCATGAAGTCCACTTTGGCTCCTACAACGATGGATGGTGCGATCTGACACTGATGTTCCTTGAGCTTGAAATTCACCTTCTGTTTAGAAGTATTTCTTTGCTCTTTTATTACCATTTGTATTATCCATCTCTTTGATTTGTCATCAATTTTCCTCCTGCGGCCACGTCCAGGGAGGTTGGCTACAGTCCCATGGATCTTAAATTTCTGAATAATATGTGCAACTGTAGTCACAGGAACATCAAGCTGCTTTGAGATGGTCTTATAACTTTTACCTTTAACATGTTTGTCTATAATTTTCTTTCTAATCTACTGAGACAACTCTTTCCTTTGCTTCCTCTGGTCCATGTTGAGTGTGATACACAAAATGTCACCAAACAGCACAGTGAGTATCTGTAGCCCTATATACAGGCCCACTCACTGATTCCAACATTGTAGACACCTGTGATGCTCGTTAGTGCTCACAACTTGATTTAGCATGTCCCTTTTGTCACATTATTTTCAGCGGTACCATCATTTCTGTCCAAGCCTATTTCATGAGTTTTTTTTTTATTCTGTGGAAGCATAGTTGAAAAACAATGTCTGACTTTCATTTGTTCTTTTTCATAGATCTCTTATTTATTATTACTTTTGTCCGATTCAAGTTATTTCTGTGACCATTGTGGTTTTTTCTGTCATTAACCCCTTCACGTCATTAACCCCTTTCCGTGTTCGTTTTTCACTCCCCTCCTTCCCAGAGCCATACCTTTTTTATTTTTCCGTCAATTTGGCCATGTGAGGGCTTATTTTTTGTGGGATGAGTTGTACTTTTAAACGACATCATTGCTTTTAGCATGTCGTGTACTAGAAAATGGGAAAAAAATTTCAAGTGCGGTGAAATTGCAAAAAAAGTGCAATCCCACACTTGTTTTTTGTTTGGCTTTTTTGCTAGGTTCACTAAATGCTAAAACTGACCTGACATTATGATTCTCCAGGTCATTACGAGTTCATAGACACCTAACATAACTAGGTTATTTTTTATCTAAGTGGGGAAAAAAATTCCAAACTTAGCTAAAAAAAACAAATAATTGTGCCATTTTCCGATACTCGTAGCGTCTCCATTTTTCATGATCTGGGGTCGGTTGAGGGCTTATTTTTTGTGTGCCGAGATGACGTTTTTAACCCCTTCATGACCAGGGGATTTTTCGTTTTTCCGTGTTCGTTTTTCGCTCCCCTCCTTCCCAGAGCCATAACTTTTTTATTTTTCCGTCAATTTGGCCATGTGAGGGCTTATTTTTTGCGGGACGAGTTGTACTTTTGAACGACATCATTGGTTTTAGCATGTCGTGTACTAGAAAACGGGAAAAAAATTCCAAGTGCGGTGAAATTGCAAAAAAAGTGCAATCCCACACTTGTTTTTTGTTTGGCTTTTTTGCTAGGTTCACTAAATGCTAAAAATGACCTGCCATTATGATTCTCCAGGTCAGTACGAGTTCATACACACCAAACATGACTAGGTTATTTTTTATCTAAGTGGTAAAAAAAAATTCCAAACTTTGCTAAAAAAAAAAAAAAAAAATTGCGCCATTTTCCGATACTCGCAGCGTCTCCATTTTTCACGATCTGGGGTCAGTTGAGGGCTTATTTTTTGCGTGCCGAGATGACGTTTTTAATGATAGCATTTCGGTGCAGATACGTTCTTTTGATCGCCCGTTATTGCATTTTAATGCAATGTCGCGGCGACCAAAAAACGTAATTCTGGCTTTTCTAATTTTTTTCCCGCTACGCTGTTTAGCGATCAGGTTAATACTTTTTTTTAATTGATAGATCGGGCGATTCTAAGCGCGGCGATACCAAATATGCGTAGATTTGATGTTTTTTTTATTGATATATTTTGATTGGGGCGAAAGGGGGGGTGATTTAAACTTTTATGTTTTTTTATTTTTTTCACATTTTTTTAAACTTTTTTTTTTTACTTTTGCCATGCTTCAATAGCCTCCATGGGAGGCTAGAAGCAGGCACAACGCGATCGGCTCTGCTACATAGCAGCGATCTGCTGATTGCTGCTATGTAGCAGAAATGGAGGTGTGCTGTGAGCGCCGACCACAGGGTGGCGCTCACAGCCACCGGTCATCAGTAACCATAGAGGTCTCAAGGACCTCTATGGTTAGAATATACAAGCATCGCCGACCCCCGATCATGTGACGGGGGTTGGCGATGACGTCATTTCCGGCCGCCCGGCCGGAAGCGGTAGTTAAATGCCGCTGTCTGCGTTTGACAGCGGCATTTAGCTAGTTAATAGGTGCGGGCAGACCGCGATTCTGCCCGCGCCTATTACGGGCACATGTCAGCTGTTCAAAACAGCTGACATGTCCCGGCTTTGATGCGGGCTCACCGCGGAGCCCTGCATCAAAGCAGGGGAGCCGGCATCGGACGGTATAGTACGTCCGATGCCGGTAAGGGGTTAATGATAGCATTTTGGTGCAGATACGTTCTTTTTATCACCCGTTATTGCATTTTAATGAAATGTCGCGGCGACCAAAAAAACATAATTCTGGCGTTTAAAATTTTTTTCTCGCTACGCCGTTTAGCGATCAGGTTAATGCTTTTTTTTAATTGATAGATCGGGCGATTCTGAACGCGGCGATACCAAATATGTGTAGATTTGATTTTTTTTTTTTATTGATTTATTTTGATTGGGGCGAAAGGGGGGTGATTTAAACTTTTATATTTTTTTTATTTTTTTCACTTTTTTTTTTTTACTTTTGCCATGCTTCAATAGCCTCCATGGGAGGCTAGAAGCAGGCACAGCACGATCGCCTCTGCTACATCCGCCTCCGTCCGAGGTCAGAAAGGGGTTAAACGAGAGGTACTAACAAATTTGACCACATGTGTATTTACGTCATATCAAACTATCGTTCTCTATCTTTGCACATCTTTAACACATTATTTTATTTAACAGCCTTCTGGTATGTGTCACATGGATGGCATATTTTATGTAATCTGTGAGGAGCGTATTGACATCTGTGCTGCTGGAAAAAAATCGACAAGCCTACGTGTGGGTCACACGGTCTGTGTGAACACACGGACATGTGCGCAACCCAATAGATTATAATGAATGTGCATGTGTCTACAGTACGTGTGAAAACGGACGCCACGCATACTGGAAATACTGACGTTTGTTGGAGGCCTTACTGTAGAGTTTGTGACACACAGATCTATTCTTCTTATGTTGAGGCTAAGGAATTAAAGGATAAAAGTGAGAAAAGACTTCTGAATTTCACGTACCATATTTTTACTTCCTCATCATATAATAGTGCAGTATAATTTGATGTGAAAAATCTCCCCCCTATAAACTTGTCATATGTCTGGTTGTAACAGGCATTACTCTGGATGATGTTGCGGCAATCCAAAGGGCAGGTGAACGGCTGGCACCATGGATAGATGTCAGCATCGAGATATTTTTTTGGTTGTAATATTTTATAGCGAACCTGTCAGCAGGATTTTGCTAGGTAAACCAGACAGTGTCAGGTTGGCGCCATTATACACATTAAAATGATCCCTGGGGTGAAGAAATCCGTCTTGTGGTGCTTGTGTAATCAGTGTTAGAAGTTTTCAGCTAATGAGATGCCCGTGCTCCAGGGTGGGACTGTAGGAAGCTCTAAGCTGGAGAAACCAAGGAAAGACCTGCCCACAGGCCGCCCCAAAGGACAAACATGTTCCTCATCATAGAGACTCTTTGTGATTATGTGACGTTTCTGTGTTTTCTCCATATTCTGCCCCACAATCTCCTCCTCCAGGATCGGTGTCCTCAGTACAGGACCGACGCCACAGACATTTTATGGGAAATCCCTTTATTCTAAACTATTACACCAGACATTTCCATTCCCTGTAATCTCCAACCGCAGAGAGAAAGCGTCATCTGTCCCCAAACCAGAGCGCCCTCCCTGTATACATGAGCACAGCCAGCGTTCTATTACTGTACATATACACATGGCAGAGCTGGGGGCACTATCTCCGGGAATGGAGGGGTTACTGCCCCCTGCCCCCGCCCAGTAATGGGGAATCTCCAGCACCTACCTCCACCTGCAGAGCCGCAGACCACATATATGGCTGTTCTGTGCGCACATGACCTGTGATGAGGTCACAGGAGGGGAGGAGTCAGGGGTCACATGATCAGGGGCCTCAGTGTATGCAGGACTGTGCTGTGCTGGTTGTCATGGTGCTGGATGAGGGGAAGTTTATGTGTGGGGTCAGGAGGGGGTTACAGGGTGGATGTAGCAGAGCCGTGTGTGTACAGAGCCGAGCCGTGTGTGTACGAGGTGTACGAAGTGGAGCCACGGGTGTACGGGGTGTACGGAGCGGAGCCGTGTGTGTCTACAAGGTGTACAGAGCGGAGCTGCGTCTGACATAAGCGGAACCGAGTGTGTACAGCGTATACAGAGAGGAGCCGCGTGTGTATGACATGTGCAAAGCGGAGCTGTACACGAACAACAAGTACACAACGATGCCACGCATGTACGATGAGTATGTAGCGCCACTGCGCATGTACGTAGCGAAGCCGCTCATGTACGATGTGTGCGGAGCATGTTTGCACATGTACAACGTGTATGGAGCGGAGGCCACGTGTATAGAGCAGAACCGCTGGTATACAATCTGTGCGGAGTGGAACCACGCTTGTATTATGTATACAGATCGAAGCTGCGGTTGTACGACCTGTGCAGAGTCAAGCCATGTGTGTACAAGGTGTGTGGAATGGAGACATGTGTACGGTAAATACAGACAAGAGTCATGCATGTACGATATATACAGAGTGGAACCATACTGTATGTATATGTGTGGCGCCCCAGGATTCTGGTCGTCACAGTAGCATTGCTTTCCTCACGGGGAGAGTGATGTTACGTTTGGAAGCGACGAAGGAGATCTTTTATCAGGTAACCACAATGCATACAACATGTTCACACTCCAGGCCAGAAGGGGGAGCTCTAAACCTGTTTAAAGTGAACTCCCCTAAAAGGACATTCTGTTCTGGAGGGAAAGCAGAGTTCAGAAAGTGAGAGACACAGAAGAGAGCAGACCGACATAGAGTGTCAGAAGGTCTGAAGGGGCCTGTAGTCTGAAGTACTGCAGCCCCTGGAGGAAGAGAACATACAGAAAGCCGAACATTGTTCAGTGAGTGTGCAGGAGAGCGAAGCACAGGATAGTAACATATGGGGAGACCAGCTAAGATCCGGCTGCCTCCCTCTGAAGCGCAGATAACCGGTAGCCGAACCACCGAGGTTGTAAGAACTCTACGACTTACAGCAGAAACCGGCAGGACAGCTGAATTGCAAGTTATCTGTCTCCACACACACATGAAGACACGGTGACACTTTTAGAGTCCCTATAAACAGGCTCAAGTCACCAGTCAAACGGGTTATGTCCTATCCTATATGGGGGACAGAGAGCGAGAACATCTGTGAGGATCTTATATGAAGCCATAGGCAGTTAGGGACTACAACACCATGGCGCTAGAGGAAGGCTTTAATCTTCACCTGGCAAAGGGGACTCTGGATTCGCTTCCAAGCCGGCCGGACCCTGCCTGCCCTGTGATCTGGTTCCCTGGACTTTGGCTGCCTGAAGTCTTCAGTAAACAAGGTAAAGAGACTGCAAACCTGCATCCTCGTTCTGTTCCGCGCCATTCACCATCTTCCATCTACACACCGAGATATACTTCACCTGTGGGAAGTTATACCATCTAGCTGCCATAACATCACCCCAGAAGACTCCTTCACCCCGAAGCCTGTTTTCAACTTCCTGACCAGGCCATTTTTTTCAATTCTGACCACTGTCACTTTATGAGGTCATAACTCTAAAACGCTTCAACGGTGATTCTGAGATTGTTTTCTCGTGACATATTGTACTTTATGATAGTGGTAAAATTTCTTCGATTTGACTTGCTTTTATTTGTGAAAAAAATGGAAATTTGGCGAAAATTTTGCCATTTTTAAACTTTTAGTTTTTATGCCCTTAAATTAGAGAGTTATATCATACAAAATAGTTAATAAATAACATTACCCACATGTCTGCTTTACATTAGCACAATTTTGGAAGCATAATTTTTTTGCTTAGGAAGTTATAAGTGTTAAAAATTGACCAGCGATTTCTCATTTTTACAACAAAATTTGCAAAACCATTTTTTTAGGGACCACCTCACACTTGAATTGACTTTGAGGGGTCTATATGACAGAAAATGCCCAAAAGTGACACCATTCTAAAAACTGCACCCCTCAAGGTACTCAAAACCACATTCAAAAAGTTTATTAACGCTTCAAGTGCTTCACAGGAATTTTTGGAATATTTAAAAAAAATTGAACATTTAACTTTTTTTCACAAAACTTTTACTTCAGATCCAATTTGTTTTATTTTACCAAGGGTAACAGGAGAAATTGGACCACAAAAGTCATTGTACAATTTGTCCTGAGTACGCCGATACCCCATATGTTGGGGTAAACCAGAGGTGTCAAACTACATTCCTCAACGGCTGCAAACAGGTCATGTTTTCTGGATTTCCTTGTACTGCACAGGTGATAATTTAATCACCTACACACATCATGATTACAGCACCTTGTGCAATGCTAAGGAAATCTTGAAAACACGCATGGTTTGCGGCCCTCGAGGAATGCAGTTTGACACCCCTGGGGTAAACCATTGTTTGGGCACATGGCAGAGCTTGGAAAGAAAGGAGCGCCATTTGACTTTTCAATGCAAAATTTGCTGGAATTGAGATTGGACACCATGTTGCGTTTGGAGAGCCCCTGATGTGCCTAAACAGTGGAAACCCCCCACAAGTGACACCATTTTGGAAAGTAGACCCCCTAAGGAACTAATCTAGTTGTGTGGTGAGCACTTTGAACTTCCAAGTGCTTCACAGAAGTATATAATGTAGAGCCGTAAAAAAAAAAATCTGATTTTTTTTTTCACAAAAAATGATCTTTTCGCCCCAAATTTTTTATTTTCCCAAAGGTAACAGGAAAAATTGGACCCCAAAAGTTGTTGCGCAATTTGTTCTGAGTACGCTGATACCCCGTGTGTGGGGGTAAACCACTGTTTGGGTGCATGGCAGAGCTCGGAAAGGAAGGAGCACCGTTTGACTTTTCAATGCAAAATTATCTGGAATTGAGATCGGACACCATGTCGCGTTTGGAGAGCCCTTGATGTGCCTAAACAGGGGAAACCCCCCACAAGTGACACCATTTTGGAAAGTAGACCCTCTAGGGAACTAATCTAGATGTGTGGTGAGCATTTTGAAGCCCTAATTGTTTCACTAAAGTTTAGAATGTAGAGCCGTGAAAATTAAAAAAATCATTTTTTCTTTCCACAAAATGATCTTTTAGCCCGCAATTTTTTCCCCCAAGGGTAACAGGAGAAATTGGACCACTAAAGTTGTTGTCCAATTTCTCCTGAATACGATGATACCCCATATGTGAGGGGGAGCTCGGAAGGGAAGGAGCGCCGTTTGGAATGCAGACTTAGATGGATTGGTCTGCAGGCATCATGTTGCATTTGCAGAACCCCTGATGTACCTAAACAGTATAAACCCAGCACAAGTGACCGCATATTGGAAACTAGACTCCCCGAGGAACTTATCTAGATGTGTTGTGAGAACTTTGAACCCCCAAGTGTTTCACTACAGTTTCTAATGCAGAGCCGTGAAAATAAAAAATCTTTTTTTTTTTCCACAAAAATTTTTTTTTAGCCCCCAGTTTCGTATTTTCCCAAGGGTAACAGGAGAAATTGGACCCCAAAATTTGTTGTCCAATTTGTCCTGAGTACACTGATATATGTGGGGGTAAACCCCTGTTTGGGCGCACGGGAGAGCTCGGAAGGGAAGGAGCACTGTTTTAGTTTTTCAACTCAGAATTGGCTGGAATTGAGATCGGATGCCATGTCACGTTTGGAGAGCCCCTGATGTGCCTAAACAGTGGAAACCCCCCAATTCTAACTGAAACCCTAACCCAAACACACCCCTAACCCTAATCCCAACGATAACCCTAACCACACCCCTAACCCTAATCCCAACCGTAAATGTAATCCAAACCCTAAATTTAGCCCCAATCCTAACCCTAACTTTAGCCCCAACCCTAACTTTAGCCCCAACCCTAGCCCTAGCCCTAACCCTAGCCCTAACCCTAACTATAACCCTAATGGGAAAATGGAAATAAATACATTTTTTTAAAATTGTATTATTTTTCCCTTACTAAGGGGGTGATGAAGGCGGGTTTGATTTACTTTTATAGCGTTTTTTGGCGGATTTTTATGATTGGCAGCCGTCACACACTAAAAGACGCTTTTTAGTGCAAAAAATAGTTTTTGCATCACCACATTTTGAGAGCTATAATTTATCCATATTTTGGTCCACAGAGTCATGTGAGGTCTTGTTTTTTGCAGGACGAGTTGACGTTTTTATTGGTACCATTTTCGGGCACATGACTTTTTTTATCGCTTTTTATTCCGATTTTTGGGAGGCAGAATGAACAAAAACCAGCAATTCCTGAATTTCTTTTAGGGGGGCGTTAATACCGTTCCACATGTGGTAAGATTGATAAAGCAGCTTTATTCTACAGGTCAGTACGATTACAGCGATACCTCATTTATATCATTTTTTTAATGTTTTGGCCCTTTTACACAATAAAAACGATTTCATATAAAAAATTATTGTTTTTGCATCGCTTTATTCTAAGAGCTATAACTTTTTTATTTTTCTGCTGATGATGCTGTATGGTGGAATTTTTTTTGCGGGACAAGATGATATTTTCAGCGGTACCATGTTTATTTATATCCGTCTTTTTGATCGCGCGTTATTCCACTTTTTGTTCGGTGGTATGATAATAAAGAGTTGTTTTTTGCCTCATTTTTTTTTGCGGTGTTTACTGCAGGGGTTAACTAGTGGGATAGATATATTTTTTTTCTTTATTTGGGGATTTTTTTTTTTTGTTTTGTACATTCTATTCTATTTTTTTTTTTTCGTGACTTTCTAATATTGTCCCAGGGTGGGACATCACTATATTAGATCACTGATCTGACACTTTGCACGGAGGAGTCCCGTGGCCATCTTGGATCTGGGGACTCCTTCCGGAACAACGTGATCGCATCACGTTGTTCCGGTGGGAGAGCGCAGGGAGCCCCCGTCCCTGCGCGATGCCCCTCTATGTCGCTGTCACTAGTGACAGCGGCATCAGAGGGGTTAAATGCCCACGATCGGTGCCTGCGCCGATCATGGGCATTGCTGCGGGGTATTGTTATGAAAGCTAATTCAGAATCACAATGGACATGGAGGTCAGAGCACATACAGTGAACTGACAATAACCCAAAATAATAGAACGAGCTCTGAGACGTGGGAACTCTGCAGACCGCAATCCCTAAGCCTATCAAACCACACTAAAGGTAGCCGTGGAGCGCTCCTGACCAGAACCTAGGCGCCTCGTCACAGCCTGAGAAACTAGCTAATCCTGAAGATAGAAAAATAAGCCTACCTTGCCTCAGAGAAATTCCCCAAAGGAAAAGGCAGCCCCCCACATATAATGACTGTGAGTAAGATGAAAACACAAACATAGAGATGAAACAGATTTAGCAAAGTGAGGCCCGACTAGCTGAACAGAACGAGGATAGGGAAGATAACTTTGCGGTCAGCACGAAAACCTATAAAAAACCACGCAGAGGGGACAAAAAGACCCTCCGCACCGACTAACGGTACGGAGGTGGTCCCTCTGCGTCTCAGAGCTTCCAGCAGGCGAGAAAAACCAATAAAGCAAGCTGGACAGAAAAATAGCAACAAAATAACATAAGCAAAACTTAGCTTTGCAGAGCAGCAGGCCACAGGAATGATCCAGGGAAAAAACAAGTCCCACACTGAAACATTGACAGGAAGCATAGATCAAAGCATCAGGTGGAGTTAAGTAGAGAAGAAGCTAACGAGCTCACCAGATCACCTGAGGGAGGAACCTCAGCAGCTGCAGTACCACTTTCCTCCACAAACGGAAGATCCCAGAGAGAATCAGCCGAAGTACCACTTGTGACCACAGGAGTGAACTCTGCCACAGAATTCACAACAGGGTATATACAGCTGACACCCGCGCGCGATCGCTGTGGCGCTCACTGTGAGGCCGCGCGATCGTGCCGCCGTACTAGTACTGCGGTTTGCAGGAACTGAGTTCCCACAGAGCAGTACTAGTACGGCGCATGTCGGGAAGGGGTTAAAGCAGCGTCGGTCCCCACTGACCAAATACCACAGGTGGCGTCAGGAACATCAAAAATAATTCTCTTTAAAGACCATTCCATTTTACATGGGCGCCCAGGGCCACGGAGCGGGTCGCCACCGTGACATCCCCCTGTGAAACCCCGGTACCGAGTACCCCACGGCCCAGGCAGGGCGACTCATCTTGGCGTCACGAACAGGATGGACTGACCCAGCAAATCGGGTCATGTGTGCCTTAGAGACTGCCTAAACTGTGATTTATTTAGAGACTGTGCATTGTGAATTGCCATCAAAATTGCTGCCATTGCCGCGCTGCATGGAGAGCGAGGAGGTGGAGACATACCTTCGTGGGCGGAGCCAGCCAGAAAGAGCGCGGAGAAGGAAATGGTTGCAGCACTGCGAGAGGAACGCGGAAGTAAAGATGCCGTGCAGAGGAGCCAGAAGTGAGGACGCTGAAAAGTGCCGAGCGACGCATCGGAGGAACTGCTGCAAACTCCGCAGGAGAGTCACCGGCCCCTATAAAGTTAGCAAGGTGGGGAGAAGCTATGTCAGACCAGGGGGGAGAAATTCCAGCGGACGCAGCCGCAGCCCCTGTGATGCCCCAAGACCTCGGGGTGGACGCGGCTGCAGCCCCGGTGATACCCCAAGACCCTGTGGGGGATGTAGCCGCAGTACTCCTGGCACCCCCGGGCGCCGTCGCAGACGCACCTGCAGGCCCCATATTGCTACCAGGACCTGCAGGCCCTGCAGCTTCTACCAGCAGGCCGGACCCCACTGCAGCCTATCATGTCGCTGTCCATGCCCTATATTCCTGGAGAGACCTGGCTTCCACAGTATTCCAGGGAGTCCCATACATTAAGTGACTTTAGGGAAAGACTTTGCAGCCTATTTGAGGTATATCCCCTGACCGAGCATCAAAAGGTCAGCATCTTAATTGGACAATTGATAAGCGCAGCCCTAAGAGAAGTGAAATCCTGGCCAAATATGAAAAAAGGAACTGTGCAGCAGATATTTGCTAAACTTAAAACCACCTTTGACACCCGCAGAAATCAAAATGAAGTTTTTTGGGTGCAAGCAGAGAGCACAGGATAGCATATGGGACTATGCCCTTAATCTCCAGGAGGCACTGCAGGCTGTCAGGCAGGTTGACCCTAACAGCTTGCAGAATGGAGACAAACTCTTAAAGGAACAGTTCATTGAGGGTCTCCTGTCCAGCAACCACGGGACACAACTGCGCATCCTGGCCTTGCAAAACCCTGACCTGGACTTTGCGCAATTTAAGGACAGAGCCATCCGGGTGCTGCACGAACCTCAGCCCAGCCGCACAGTGCCCCATAGGCATCCAGCTCTCACGTACCATCAGGAGGTGGCATCATATCATCATGTCCCAGTTGAGGCCGACGCACAGATCCTGGATGATGACTCTTCCACAGGACTACACCTCCAGGTCTAGGAACTGACTAAAAGCATAGCTGCACTAGCTAAAACTGTGCAGTCCCTGCAGGAGCCGTCGATAGAAAAGATCAAGCTGGCTTCCAGACCGGAGGACGTCCCCTGGCGACGACAGAAGAGCATCCCGCCGACCAGAGGGAGAGACGACGATCGCTATCATCCGGACGGACAACCCATCTGCCGCCGCTGCGACCAGGCAGGACACATCACAAGGTACTGTCATTTAAACGAGCGACCCCTGGGGCAGAGGGCCAACCCCCAGGAATAGGACAACCAGGTCCACACAACTGGCGAGACAAGTACGTCGGAGGATGAATGGTCCTCCCTATTGTGATCGACGGCATCCCAATGAACGCATTATTGGACACCGGTTTTCAGGTGACAACTATGCCTTAATTTCTATATAAGCGGTACTGGGCCGACACAGACATTAATCGTGGCCCAGATGATGATTTGACAATAGTAGCCAGTAACGGTCAGCCGTTGCCACAGGTGGGTACAAAGAGGTCACCATTAAGGAGGGGCGGGTAGGATTAAAGGCCCAAGGATTCGTGATTGTTGATATTGACCGATGTGAACGTAACCCCATGATGACCATTGGTACTAATGTAATAGAAAGTTGTCTTGCAGAGGTTATTGTCTTATTACAACAGGTGGCTGAAACTGCTAGTTCCAGTGAACAACGTGTCCTGCAGAAAGAAATCAGAGCTCTGGTGCAGAGACAGCAGGTAGAACTATCTCGTGGAGAAATTGGCCGTGCCACAGTGAGTGAGTCAATTCCCATCGCAAGACCCCCAGCAGTGAAATGTTAATATGGTGTCGGGCAGCAATGGGCCTCAGAGGTAAAGACTACCAGGCCCTAGTAGAACCTGTGTATTCAGATAGTGGGCCCACAATCCTGACAGCCAGAGGGGTGGTTGAAGTCCTCAAGGGGAGGGTGCCAGTACGTGTCCTTAACTGTGGCGAGAAGGAGGTCCACCTAACCAAATATGCCACAATTGCCAAACTGTTTACTGTTGATAATAATGTAATACTGGCAACAGAACCCTTGGTCCCGTCCAGCCAGGCGGAGGACAAAGGCTCTGCAGGACAAATGGAGGATTGTTGTCAGAAATTATACATGAGCACTGAGCGAGTATTCAGCAAACACCCACTAGATTTTAGGCAGGTTGGGAGGGGGAAGAGTGTGTGGGCGGAGAAGATGTGCAGGACTGTGCGGGTGTTTGTGTGTCTGTGCGGGGGTCTGCGGGTGTGTGATAGGCTGTGTGTGTATGTGCGCGGCTGTGTGTGTGTGTCAGGCATCGTCCGATGGGACTACTAGTCCCATCCAGCTATGACTGCTACAGTGACAGCTAGCCGGATGATCAGACAGTAGTAGTCCCATCATATTTGTGATGGTTTATTATTTTTTTCCTTTTTTTCAGGAGATCGAGGGCGTCGCATGGATTGGCAGAACAATAAAGATGGCAAAATTGTGTAGTGTTTTATTTCATTAAAATACTTTATCCTGGCTGCTTCTTTGTTTATTTAACCCTTTCACAACTATAGGATTAGTAATGGATAGGTATCTTATTGACGCCTACTCATTACTAAGCCGACTTGATGTCACCTTACAATTCAAAGGTGGCATCAACCCCCAACTATTACCCCATATGCCACTGCTACAGGGAAGTGGGAAGAGAGAGGTTAAGTGCCGGAATTATCGCATCTTACAGATGCGCCATTTCTGGGGCGGCAATGTGCCGATGTTTGTAGACCATCTGCCCACTTTGATGCCCAGAACCCATTTGAGGCAGGCTGTAGTGACCTGAATTTGATGTAGGGCTCCGTGATCTATGTGTCTGCAGTATGAGATCAGTGGCCCAAAGTCATTTAGCTCTTTCACTAAGGCACTTTAGTGCCCTCTGTGATGCCCATTTTGTGCCAGTTTTATAACTTTTGTAATAACTGATGTATTCACATCAGTGCCCCTCGCTGCATTGTATTTTATCATTGTAATTTTTTATTTTTGTCATTAAATCTGTAAAAAAATTAAAAATCTAAATCAATCAACTGAAGTTGATCTCTAATTCGGCAGCTTGAGTAGGAAACTGGACAAATTAGACACGAACTTCATCATATTTTTGGGGCAAAGAAACATGGATGATGTTACTATATGGGGGCTGCGTGTCAGATGATTGTATGGGAAAATGGCTGCTGCTACTTGTATCAGGCTGCTTATTGGGGGAAATTCACAGAAAAAGGGTTGATGGTACTTGAGCTGCATGGGGAAGGTGATGATGATGAGGAGTTGGGCAGAGAAGGCAGAAGAAAATGATGAGGGGCTGTGTGGAAAAATCTTGAACCTCTGTACAGTAACTCCGATCTAGTCATCTCTGTAGTGAGACAGCTAGAATGAAGTTGCTGTAAGGAGTTTCATTATTTCTTGGCAGACATTTACACAAGATTACAGCTCCAATTCATGTAGAACAGAATTTTGTATGCCAGTCTTAAAGGGTTTTTTTGAAACTTTATGGAAGAACAAAAAATGGGCCAAGCACTGACAGACAGGTAGCTGTTACCTACCTGCTTGTTGTGCTTGGCGCCATTCTTCGGGGTCACACAGACAGCTCCTGCTGGAGATTTTGCTGCCTCTGCTAACGCGACAGGACAGTTTATTTTCTGCTCCGTTCTATTAATAGGGTGGGACAGCCGAAGTCATTTTGCTTGACAGCTGGCTCCACCAGTTAGGCAGGGTGAATCTGGCTGTCAATCAGAATGATGTCGGCTGTCCCATCCTGTTAACAGAACAGAGCAGAAAAGAAGCCTCCACTCTGACAATAGCAGAGGCAGCTGAATCCCCGGCAGGAACAGTTTGTGACCTCTCTGTGCCACAAAAGACCCAGGCACAACAGACAGGCAAATAGCAACTACTTGCCTTTTAGTGCTTGTTTTTCATAAAGTCCTGGATATTCCCTTTAACGAAGGGTGAGCAGCAGAAAGTAGCGGGCACTTTGTACATGTTTTTTTAAATTAATAAAATTAGATTTTTATCGTTTTTCGGAACTAAAAACATTACAGAGCTCTGATTGGTCAGTTTTGAGAGAATTCAACTTTTCCTGTATGTCTACAAGTCTCGGTCAGTGATGGAGCGCAGCCGACAGAATCATCAGAATTTACATCACAAAACTGGCGAAAATTACACAAAAAATGTTCTCCAGTGACCCCGCACATCTCTGCAATAATTTATATCACATCTATGTTGTAAATTATGATGACTGTCAGTTACTCTCTTTTATGATGACTGTTAGTTGCTCTCTTTTATGCTGACCGTCGGATGTGCTCTGCTTTGATGACTGTCGGTTATGCTCTCTTTTTTGATGACTGTCAGTTGTGCTCCTTTATTGATGACTGTCGGTTATGCTCTATTATGATGACTGTCGGTTGAACTCTTTTATGATGACTGTCAATTGCGCTCTGTTATGATGACTATCAGTTGTACTCTTTTATGAGGACTGTCGTTTGTGCTCTTTTATGATGACTGTCGGTTGTGCTCTGTTATAATGACTGTCGGTTGTGCTCTGTTATGATCACTGTCGGTTGTGCTCTGTAATGATGACTGTCGGTTGCACTCTTTTATGATGACTGTCGGTTGTGCTCTGTTATGATGACTGTCGGTTACGCTCTTTTATGATTGTTGTGCTCTTTTATGACTGTCGGTTGCACTCTTTTATGATGACTGTCAGTTACGCTCTTTTATGAGGACTGTCGGTTGCGCTCTTTTATGACTGTTGGTTGCGCTCTTTTATGATGACTGACAGCTGTGCTTTTATGATGACTGTCGGTTGCGCTCTATTATGATGACTATCGGTTGCGCTCTTTTATGATGACTCTGTCGGTTGGGCTCTGTTATGATGACTGTCAGTTGTACTCTGTTATGATAACTATTGGTTGCGCTCTGTTATGATGACTGTCGGTTGCGCTCTGTTGTTGTGACTGTCGATTGCGCTCTGTTATGATGACTGTCAGTTGCGCTCTGTTATGGTGACTGTCGGTTGCACACTGTTATGATGACTGTCGGCTGCGCTCTTTTATGATGACTGTTTATTGCGCTCTTTTATGACTGTCAGTTGTGCTCTGCTATGATAACTGTTGGTTGCACTCTGTTATGATGACTGTCGGTTGCGCTCTGTTATGATGACTGTCGGTTGTGCTCTGTTATGATGACTGTCGGTTGTGCTCTTTTATGATGACTGTCAGTTGCTCTTTTATGATGACTGTTGGTTGTGCTCTGTTATGGTGACTGTCGGTTGCGCTCTGTTCCGATGACTGTCGATGGCGCTGTTATGAAGACTTTCAGTCGCCCTCTGTTATGAAGACTGTCAGTCGCCCTCTTTTATGATGACAGTCAGTTGCTCTTTTATGATGACTGTTGGTTGTGCTCTGTTATCGTGACTGTTGGTTGCTCTTATGATGACTGTTGGTTGTGTTATGTTATGAACACTGTCAGTCGCCCTCTTTTATGATGATTGTCGGTGGCGCTCTGTTATGAAGACTGTCAGTCGCACTCTTCTATGATGAGTCGGTTGCTCTTTTATGATGACTGTTGGTTGTGCTCTGTTATGGTGACTGTCGGTTGCTCTTTTATGATGACTGTTGGTTGCGCTGTTATGGTGACTGTTGGTTGCTCTTATGATAACTGTCGGTTGCGCTGTTATTGTGACTGTCGGTTGCTCTTTTATGATGACTGTTGGTTATGCTCTGTTATGGTGACTGTTGGTTGCACTCTGTTATGGTGACTGTCGGTTGCTCTTTTATGATGACTGTTGGTTGCGCTGTTATGGTGACTGTTGGTTGCTCTTTTATGATAACTGTCGGTTGCGCTCTGTTATGGTGACTGTCGGTTGCTCTTTTATGATGACTGTTGGTTGTGCTCTGTTATGGTGACTGTTGGTTGCACTCTGTTATGGTGACTGTCGGTTGCTCTTTTATGATGACTGTTGGTTGCGCTCTGTTATGGTGACTGTCGGTTGCTCTTTTATGATGACTGTTGCTTGCACTCTGTTATGATGACTGTCGGTTGCTCTTTTATGATGACTGTCGGTTGCGCTCTGTTATGGTGACTGTCGGTTGCTCTTTTATGATGATTGTTGGTTGCACTCTGTTATGGTGACTGTCGGTTGCTCTTTTATGATGACTGTTGCTTGCACTCTGTTATGGTGACTGTCGGTTGCTCTTTTATGATGACTGTCGGTTGCGCTCTATTATGATGACTGTCGGTTACACTCTGTTATGGTGACTGTCGGTTGCTCTTTTATGATGACTGTTGCTTGCACTCTGTTATGGTGACTGTCGGTTGCTCTTTTATGATGACTGTCGGTTGCGCTCTATTATGATGACTGTCGGTTACACTCTGTTATGGTGACTGTCGGTTGCTCTTTTATGATGACTGTTGCTTGCACTCTGTTATGGTGACTGTCGGTTGCTCTTTTATGATAACTGTTGGTTGCGCTCTGTTATGGTGACTGTCGGTTGCTCTTTTATGATGACTGTCGGTTACACTCTGTTATGGTGACTGTCGGTTGCTCTTTTATGATGATTGTTGGTTGCACTCTGTTATGGTGACTGTCGGTTGCTCTTTTATGATGACTGTCGGTTGCGCTCTATTATGATGACTGTCGGTTACACTCTGTTATGGTGACTGTCGGTTGCTCTTTTATGATGACTGTTGCTTGCACTCTGTTATGGTGACTGTCGGTTGCTCTTTTATGATAACTGTCGGTTGCGCTCTGTTATGGTGACTGTTGGTTGCTCTTTTATGATGACTGTCGGTTACACTCTGTTATGGTGACTGTCGGTTGCTCTTTTATGATGATTGTTGGTTGCACTCTGTTATGGTGACTGTCGGTTGCTCTTTTATAACTGTCGGGAGACGTCACATTCTGGTGACACTGAACAATCAGGGCTGGGCGTAAGTTTTATTATTCAGGAAAAAAATTAATTTTGCCCAAATCCATAAACTATAGAGTAGTGTAAACCCATCCTGTCTGACCTTCGATGTCTGCGCCATAATAACCTGCAGCAATTCCATGAAAGGCCGGAAGAGATGAGAATGGAGAGTGTGAGGCTATATTCACACTTTGCGGATTTTGCTGCGGATCCGCAGCGGATTTGACCGCTGCGGATCCGCAGCAGTTTCCCATGAGTTTACATTTCACTGTAAACCTATGGGAAACAAAAAACGCTGTGCACATGCTGCAGAAAAATCCGCGCGGAAACGCTGCGGATTACATTCCGCAGCATGTCACTTCTTTTCTGCGGATTTTCAGCTGCTCCAATAGAAAACTGCAGTTGAAAATCCGCAGAAGAAAACGCAGTAAAAACCGCGATAAATCCGCAGTAAAAACCGCGATGGGTTTTCACTGCGGATTTTGCAATTCCGCTGCGGAAAAATCCGCAGTGGAATCTGCAAAGTGTGCACATAGCCTGAGGGTCCTGGAGCAGCTGCCATCCTGTCCTGTCAGTGGAGGGGATTATCTGAGGCCTCACTGCAGCCCCTCCATTCTAGGCGCCTCAGCACTGACCTGCTAGAATGGAGGGGCTAAAGGGAGGTCCTCAGCTAATCACCTGCACTCTAGACATAACCCTCAGCCCAATGCTGCTTACTCTCTGGTCTGCACTGCCTAGAATAGAGGCGGCCCCGCCCTTTCCGGTGACATCTTCCCTCACAGGAGCCACTCCAATCTAGATGCTACCTTTCTGGTATAGGGTTTGGAAGAAGCCCCGCCTCTTCCGGTGACCTCATCACAGGTCCTGTGCGCACAGAACAGCCATATATGTGGTGTGCGGCTCTGCAGGTGGAGGTAGGTTCTGGAGATTATTATTATTATTATTATACATTTTTATAGCGCCATTTATTCCATGGCGCTTTACATGTGAATACGGGGCAAATATAGACAAATACATTAAACATGAGCAGATAACAAGGCACACGAGTACATAAGGAGGGAGGACCCTGCCCGCGAGGGCTCACAGTCTGCAGGGGGTGGGTGAGGATACACTAGGAGAGGGAAGAGCTGGCTGTGCGGCTGTTCAGTAGGTTGAGGATCACTGCAGGCTGTAGGCTTGTCGGAAGAGATGAGTCTTCAGGTTCTTTTTGAAGGTTTCTATGGTAGGCGCAAGTCTGATGTGTTGGGGTAGAGAGTTCCAGAGTATGGGGGAAGCACGGGAGAAGTCTTGGATGCGGTTATGGGAAGAAGAGATGAGAGGGGAGTAGAGAAGGAGGTCTTGGGAGGATCGGAGGTCGCGTGTAGGTAGGTACCGGGAGACCATGTCACAGATGTATGGAGGAGACAGGTTGTGGATGGCTTTGTATGTCAGTGTGAGGGTTTTGAACTGGAGTCTCTGGGCGATAGGAAGCCAGTGAAGGGCTTGACACAGGGGAGAGGCTGGGGAATAGCGGGGGGACAGGTGGATTAGTCGGGCAGCAGAGTGTAGGATGGATTGGAGTGGTGCCAGAGTGCTAGAGGGGAGTCCAGAGAGTAGGAGGTTGCAGTAGTCGAGGCGGGAGATGATAAGGGCATGCACTAGCGTTTTTGCAGTGTTGCGGTCAAGGAAAGCACGGATCCGGGAAATATTTTTGAGTTTGAGACGACAGGAGGAGGCAAGGGCTTGGATATGTGGCTTGAAAGAGAGGGCAGAGTCGAGGATCACCCCGAGGCACCGGGCGTGTGGGACTGGGGATAGTGAGCAGCCATTGACATTGATGGATAGGTCTGGTGGAGGGGTAGAGTGAGATGGGGGAAAGATGATGAATTCTGTTTTGTCCATGTTCAGTTGTAGAAAGCGAGCAGAAAAGAAGGCTGAAATGGCAGACAGACAGTGCGGGATTTTGGTAAGCAAGGAGGAGAGGTCAGGTCCGGAGAGGTAGATCTGCGTGTCGTCAGCGTAGAGATGGTACTGCATACCGTGGGATTCTATGAGCTGTCCCAGGCCGAAAGTGTAGATGGAGAAGAGTAGGGGTCCTAGAACAGAGCCTTGAGGAACACCGACTGACAAGGGGCGAAGTGAGGAGGTGGTGTGGGGGAGGGAGACACTGAATGTTCGGTCTGTCAGATATGACGAGATCCAGGAAAGGGCCAAGTCTGTGATGCCAAGGGATGAGAGGATTTGTAGCAAAAGGGAGTGGTCTACAGTGTCAAAGGCAGAAGACAAGTCCAGGAGAAGGAGGACAGAGTAGTGTCGCTTGCTCCTGGCAGTTAGTAGGTCATTGGTGACTTTAGTTAGGGCAGTTTCAGTTGAGTGATGGGAACGGAAGCCTGATTGTAACCGATCAAAGAGGGACCAGGAGGAGAAGTGGGAGGACAGTTCAAGATGGACGTGTTGCTCCAGCAATTTGGAGGCATAAGGGAGAAGAGATATTGGGCGATAGCTAGACACAGAGGATGGGTCGAGGGAGGGCTTTTTGAGGATGGGTGTGATCTTGGCATGCTTGAAGGATGAGGGAAAGACACCTGTTGTGAGTGAGAGGTTGAAGAGGTGTGTTAGGGTTGGGATGAAGACCGTGGAAAGGTTAGGGATGAGGTGGGATGGGAGCGGGTCAAGCGTGCAGGTGGTGAGGTGTGATCTTGACAGGAGGGTGGAGAGCTGATCTTCTGTCATGGTGGAGAAGCTGGTTTTGGAGGAGCAGGGTTGAGCAGCTAAGAGGGGCAGTGGGCGCTGTGGGCCAAAGCTTTCTCTGATCGTATCGATCTTCTGTTTAAAGAAAGAGGCGAAGTCATCAGCAGAAATGAGGGGGGAGGGAGGAGGTGCGGGGGGACGGAGTAGAGAATTGAAAGTGTTGAAAAGCTGTTTAGGGTTGTGGGACAGGGAGGATATGAGGGATGAGAAGTAAGTTTGTTTTGCGGCAGTGAGCGCAGACTTGAAGCTGGCGAGGGACTGCTTGTATGCAGTGAAGTGGTCGGCAGAGTGGGATCGCTTCCATCTCCGCTCAGCAATCCTGGAAGCCCGTCTCAATTCTTTGGTCAGGCTGGTTAGCCAGGGCTGCCTGTTAATTGTACGAGTTTTACTATGCATGAGTGGGGCGGCCGAATCGAGTGTTGTTGTTATTGTGGTGTTATAAAAAGTGGCAGCAGCATCTGTGTCATGAAGGGAAGCTATGTCTGTGAGAGGGAGAAGGGACTCAGAGAGTGATTGTAAGTTGAGATGTTTGAGATTTCTGTGAGGGTGAGTGAGTTTGTGGAGTGGGGGTTGCACACTAGGAGAGGAGAGGGACGAGAATGTCAGTAGGTTGTGGTCAGACAGGGGGAGGGGTGTGTTAGTGAGGTTAGTAAGGGAGCAGAGGCGGGTGAAGATGAGGTCCAGCGTGTGGCCATCTTTGTGAGTGGCCTCAGAGGACCATTGAGTGAGGCCAAAGGAGGCAGTCAGTGATAAAAGTTTAGAGGTAGCTAAGGTGAAAGTGTCAATGGGGACATTGAAATCACCCATGATGATAGTGGGGATGTCAACAGAGAGGAAATGAAGTAGCCAGGTGGTGAAGTGGTCGAGAAAGGTGGAGATGGCTAGTTCTGGGGGGCGGTAGATGACAGCCAGCTGGAGGTTGGAGGGGGAATAGATGCGGACAGAGTGCACCTCAAACGAGGGAAGAGTAGCGGAGGGTGGTAGCGGGATTGGAGTGAAGGAGCAGGTGTCGGACAGGAGCAAGCCAACTCCTCCACCGCGTTTGTTGCTGGGGCGAGGGGTGTGAGAGAGGTGGAATCCGCCATAGGAGAGCGCAGCTGGAGAGGCCGAGTCAGAGGGGGTGAGCCAGGTTTCAGTGAGGCCGAGGAAGGAGAGTTTGTTGGTGATGAAGAGGTCATGGATAAATGGCAGTTTGTTGCAGATGGAGCGTGCGTTCCATAGTGCTCCAAGTAGGGGGAGCTGGGGAGTGGGGGCTGGATGAATGGTTATGAGGTTGTCGTGGTTGGGAAAACGTGCGGAGGATCGTGGCAGGGGGTTAGAAACGAGTGTGGGGATGAATTGGGGAGGGCCGGGATTTGGGGATATGTCACCAGCAATGAGGAGTAACAGACAGATCATTAGAAGGTGGGAGCAGGATAGGACATGATGTGGCCGTGTGTGTCTGGATAAAAAGGATTGTATGTGGAGGAACAGTTCTGAGGAGAAGGTGAGATGGCTGGGGAGTATGGAGGAAGAAATGACTAGTTCCTTACTAGGAGGAGGGATTGCAGGAGATTGTAAGAAGGAAAGTAGTATGGGGGTGAAAGAGAAAAGAAACCGAAACATTGTAGTGGTTGGTGTTCTGTTACCTTCCAGTCAATTCCAGCCCAATTCAGTCTAATTCAGAATCATAATTAAAAAGATGGAAGTTAAAAGATGGAAGTTAAAAGATGATTTGCAGCAGACTGAGTCTATAGCAGACTCCTGCATGTGAATATATCCCCAGTTAAGGGCAATCAGGTGTGAATGAGGGGGTGGCTGGGTATGGGAGACCAGATGTAGAGAGTTAAGCAAAGGTCATAAAGTGAGGGAGGGGTAAGACTGACCACTCAGAGAGATGCCAGGATCACACAATGAGAGACATGAAAACAGGTCGTGGAAACAAGCTCATAGGTGAGAAAGCATACTAAAAGGGATTATATGTGCTGCACCAAGACACTCAGATCCAGGGGAAGCATAGAAAAGCCAGTGCAATATACAGAGACATTCAGAAGCCAGGGAGAGCTGGGTAAAGTCAGTGCATACCATGGAAAATCAATGCAGTATACAGAGATATTCTGGAGCCAGGGAGAGCTGGGTAAAGTCAGTGCATACCATGGAAAATCAATGCAGTATACAGAGATATTCTGGAGCCAGATTCCCCATTACTGGGCAGGGGCAGGGGGCAGTAACCCCTCCATTCCCGGAGATAGTGCCCCCAGCTCTGCCATGTGTATATGTGTGTGCTCTGGGGGATTCATAAATCTGCAGTCACACAGAGGGATTGGTTTTGACTGGACAACCACAGGAACTAAAGCAATGTGGAAAGAAAAAAATGAACATTTAACTTTTTGTAAAAAAAAAATTTAAACCCCACTTTTTTTTTATTTTCACAAGGGTATCAGGAGAAAAAGGACCCCGATTTCTCCTGAGTTCACCGCTACCCAATAGGTGTCAGAAAACTACTGTTTGGGCAGATGGCAGGGCTCGGAAGGGAAGGCGCGCCCTTTGACTTATGGAGCACTAAATTGGCTGGAATCATTAAACAAACAGTGGAAACCCCCCCACAAGTGACTGCATTTTGGAAACTAGACCCCTCAAAGAAAGAATCTGGATGTGTGGTGAGAACCTTCAACCCCAGGTGCTTCACAGAAGTTAATAATGTTGATGGGGTGAAAATTAAAAATCAAATATTTTCAACAAAAAATGTTTTATCCTCAAATTTGCAGGAGTATTGCTATCTATATATATATATAATCGTCTAAGGGGCACTTCCGTCTGTCTGTTTGTCACGGAAATCCAAGTCGCTGATTGGTCGCGGCCAGCCTGCCGCGACCAATCAGCTACGGGCACAGTCCAGCCATGAAATGGTCGCTCCCTACTCCCCTGCAGTCAGTACCCCCTCCATACTCCCCTCCCAGTCAGCGCCCACATAGCGTTTTAGCAGGCCGTTAAACCGACTGTGTTACACAAAATGGTGCTACTCTCACCTTCCGCTGTCCACCGATGCGTTCGAGCGGCGAGACCTCTAAGTTATCTGGGTAATTTTGCAATGCATCACTGACGAAGCCACCAGTGCGTGGCGACACACGTTGGGTGTCTGCAGCCCGCACTCTCCATTTCCAGGGCACACATGCTCTCTTGGTCCTGCCCACGACCAGTGTCCACAGGATGTGGCTACTTATGCACTTTATTTCTTTACTCCCTTCAGGCGCTAGGTCTTATTTTTGGTGGGTATTGGACAGCTTATCCATCTGTATTTGTATTCTCAGCCCTACCTTTACCACCCTTATGGCCAGTATCATGTTCTTTGCATAACCGTTTCATTTCTGGACACCACGGCACGTTCATTTCATCACATTGTGCAGTTAGGTGATGTATGTCCCCAGGTTATCATGGCGTCTCTTCATGTGAGTTACTGAATTGGTATGGTTGGGCTGGTTACAGTCATTCCACTTATTTTGTCATCACGCTGTCATTTCAGGCCATTTTTACTAGTGGGCATGTGTATTTCACTCTGTTTGGTTCTGTGCGGGCTTTTGGCCTTATTTTGGGCTTCTGTGTTCATGGGGTTATTTTATATCCCCTTGTTTTAAATGTTTTTAAGTGTGCTCTGCCTTTTTGTATGTATACATGTTAAATAAAGCTGTGGTTTGTTATTGACTTGGTGGTGATTCCCATTTATAAGGCCTACCTTTCTTCTCTCATTACATAGAGACTTTTTCCAGCACAGAGCATCGGTTGCATTGATAATGTTGTGGTTTGTTAGATATTTTCTTGCTGTGTTTTATTAGTGATTTGCTTGCTTGTCAGTTCATCCTCAGAAATTAGGCAGTTGTTGGAGGTACTTTAAAGGGCAATGATCCAAGCTGGGATGGATGGAAGATTTATGGAGTTTTGGATATTGATTGATGGCTGGAGGGATATCCATGAGCTATGGTCATGATATCCATCATATGGAGGAACATAGGCTGTGACTGCACACTATACCGGCTGTAGATGCCAAAAGCTGTGGGCCAACCAAAAGTTGGGAGACAGTGGGTATCGCCTGGTACCGGGCCAGTGGAACGACCAATCTTAGATTGGGAACTTGTGGACTGAGGACATTATATGTTGGCCATCTACATGTATTTGTTGTACAACCATGGATGTATGAAATAAAAATAGTTGCATAGTTAACCTGCTTAGGTGATTTTTATAAACCACAACCTCAGATCTTCAGTGGTTATACTCATCTTGCACCTGCTTTCTTTGCTGGTTATACTTCAAGGTTGACGGGTGTTTGGTGTTCCAACTGCCTAGCTAGGAATTATATTGGCTTAGTAATCTCCGTTGCTTTCCTGCAGTCTGTTTGTGAGTTATCCTACCCAGCAAACATTTCCTTTATTCCACTTTTGGAGTCTGGGAGGTCTTCACTTAGTCCCTTTATTTTTTTGTTCTTTGTATTTTCCTCTGTCCATCCTGTGTGAACGTTTTTAGGGTGTTACTTTGGTGTATCCATACATGCTCGTCATTCCCTTTTTAAGATTTATGTGCGGCCTCTCCTTTGTAATTCATTAGATACAAGAAACTCCTTAACTGCCTTTTGGGGCGTCTGGTCCAAGGAAGTGTTTTTAATCGTGCGGCAAGAGACTTTTCTAGTCTGTACAGGGACCAGTTCGGTGTACAGTTCTTCTTTTTTAATACATTTGGAAAAATTACTACATTTGTTTTTTTTTCAGTCAAGATGGGGTGCGGAGTGTACATTAATGAGAAAAAAATGAACTTTTTTGAATTTACCAAATAACGGGAATGAAACAAATAGTGAAAAACTTAAAGGGGTCTGAATACTTTTCGTACCCACTGTAGGTGCAGCATCTCCACTTATTACTTTTTTCCTGCCTCTATTTTTCCGTGTGACTGTGCAAACAAGTTCATAACACCGGGATCTGACTCCAAGGAAAATGCAACACTGGTCCTTCTCAATAGCTCCTCTAATCCAGCATGGTATCCAAAGTGGATTACAATAGTACGTGGTAGATGATCTCCAGTCTCTAAATGTTCAATTAGTGGCACCAGGATCAGATCTCAGCCGCATATCCTAGCCCTTCCAAGACACAGTATCAACAATCAGAATCGAAACGTGTCTTCCCTTTTCTACCATCTTTGTGGGACAAGCCCCATGCACAGAGGAACAAAGACATATCCTACACATGATGCAGGACAAGGAATACCAATGGGGGCTTAATTACAATATGGTTCATGAAGGCTGACTGGGGTGACACATTGTTACAGTATTCAAATGATAAATCCATTTAGATTTGGTTTTATACATTTTGTTTTATATATAACTAGCTGAAGAGCCCGGTGTTGCCTGGGCATAGTAAATATCTGTGGTTAGTTATAGCACCTCACTTCTCTTATTTTCCCATCACGCCTCTCATTTTCCCCCTCACATCTCTCATTTTCTCCCTTACACCTCTCATCTTCCCCCTCACTCCTCTTTTTTTCCCCCTCACTCCTCTCATTCCCCCCTAACACTTGTCATTTCGACCTCACATCTGTCATTTTCCGATCACTCCACTATTTTCCCTCACTCCTCATTTTGCACTCACACCTTTTCATTTTCACTTCACACCCCTCATTTTCACCTCACACCTCTCATTTTCCCCTCAGTATATACATGTTTGTCATCTCCCTTATATATAGTAAACACCTGTATGTTATCTCCTGTATATAGTATATACCTGTATGTCATCTCCCCTGTAAATAGTATATACCTGCTGTATGTCATCTCCTCCTGTATATTGTATATACCTATGTGTCATCTCCTCCTGTATATAGTATATACCTGTATGTCATCTCTTCTGTATATACTATATACCCGTATGTCATCTCCTATATATAGTATGTACCTGTATGTCATCTCCTGTATATAGTATATACCTGTATGTCATCTCCCCTGTATATAGTATATACCTGCTGTATGTCATCTCCTCTATATACCTATGTGTCATCTCCTCTTTTATATAGTATATACCTGTATGTCATCTCCTCCTGTATATAGTATATACGTGTGTCATCTCCTGTATATAGTATATACCTGTAAGTCATCTCCTCCTCCTCCTGTATATAGTATATACCTGTGTGTCATCTGCTCCTGTATATAGTATATATGTGTGTGTCATCTCCTCCTGTATATAGTATATACCTGTATGTCATCTCCTCCTGTATATAGTATATACCTGTGTAATCTCCCATGTATATAGTATATATGTGTGTCATCTCCTCCTGTATATAGTATATACCTGTATGTCATCTCCTCCTGTATATAGCATATACCTGTGTCATCTCCCCTGTATATTGTATATACCTGTGTGTCATCTCCCCTGTATATAGTATATATCTGTGTGTCATCTCCTCCTGTATTAGACCTCGTTCACACGTTATTTGCTCAGTATTTTTACCTCAGTATTTGTAAGCTAAATTGGTAGCCTGAAATCTCCAGCCAACAGGAAGCTCCTCCCCCCTGGCAGTATATATTAGCTCACACATACACATAATACACAGGTCATGTGACTGACAGCTGCCATATTTCCTATATGGTACAGTTGTTGCTCTTGTAGTTTGCTTATTAATCAGATTTTTATTTTTGAAGGATAATACCAGACTTGTGTGTGTGTTTTAGGGCGAGTTTCATGTGTCAAGTTGTGTGTATTGAGTTGCGTGTGGCGACATGCATGTAGCGACTTTTGTGAGATGAGTTTTGTGTGGCGACATGTGTGTAGCAACTTTTTGTCGAGTTGCATGTGACAGGTTAGTGTAGCAAGTTGTGTGCAGCAAGTTTTGCGCATGGCGAGTTTTGCGTGTGGCGAGTTTTATGTGTGGTGCATTTTGAGTATGTGCAAGTTTTGTGTGAGGCAACTTTTGCATGTGTTGCGACTTTTGTGCATGTGGCAATTTTTCCGCGTGCGGCGAGTTTTGCACGTGTGGCGAGTTTTGCCTGAGCCTAGTTTTGCACGTGGCGAGTTTTGAGCGGCGACTTTTGTGTTTCGACTTTTATGTGGCGAGGTTGGTGTATGTGTGGTGAAATGTGTGCTGAGGGTGGTATATGTGTTCAAGCACGTGGTAGTGTGTGGTGCATTTTGTGTGTGTGTGTTCATATCCCCGTGTGTGGTGAGTATCCCATGTCGGGGCCCCACCATAACAACGGTACGGTATATACTCTTTGGCGCCATCACTCTCACTCTTTAAGTCCCTCTTGTACACATCTGGCAGCTGTCAATTTGCCTCCAACACTTTTCCTTTCACTTTTTCCCCATTATGTAGATAGGGGCAAAATTGTTTGGTGAATTGGAACGAGTGGGGTTAAAATTTCGCCTCACAACATAGCCTATGACGATTTTGTCACATCACATTACTGGTGAAAAATGCAATAGCACAGGTATTGCCTGTTGTCAGCTCTTATATGGTGACGATGAGGTGCAGCGCTGTTTGGTTTTATTGATTTGCCACACATGTTGTCATGACCTCCTATGGCTAGTGATTATCTGTAGTGTTCATGTGAAGATGTGACATGGTCTGCTCTTAAATTTTGAGGAGCTGCTTTATATCTCCTCCTCCACTGATCTCCAGAACTTTTATTTTTTATGACTTATCATTTTATCATAAAGGTTTCTACAATATCGGATCCTCTCAGTGGACATCTTCTATATAAGAGAATTTTCCTGATTGATCCATCAAGGATGGATAGGGACAGGGACAAGATGGCGGAGACGATATTGCACCTCACCCTAGAGATCCTCTTCCAGCTTACTGGAGAGGTGAGAGATTCTGATGATTTCACATTACATCATTCTTATCTATGGGAATAACAGATGGACAGAACTGGAGAGGTGAGGACTCTGGAAATGTCTGTAGTGAGATTTATTAATGTGTGTCTCCATAATCAGGATTACACAGTAGTGAAGAAGGCTTCAAGTGAGCGCTGTCAGGACCCTGTGTCTGAGGGATGGGGAAGACCCCTGAGCCCAATCACGGGGCCTCCACCTCACCCCTTAGTACATGAAAACATCAATGACCAGAAGATCCTAGAACTCACCTACAAGATGATTGAGTTGCTGACTGGAGAGGTGACACTGCTGAGAATGCTGGGACATTATACATATGTGTTATGAAGGGATCGGGGGGATGACGGTATCATTGTTTCTTTCAGGTTCCTATAAGATGTCAGGATGTCGCTGTCTATTTCTCCATGGAGGAGTGGGAGTATTTAGAGGATCAGAAAAATCTGTACAAGGACTTCATGATGGAGGTTCCCCAGCCCCATAAATCACCAGGTAATAGACAGGACTAAATAAATGTGATTTATAATCATCTGATGTAAATAATGAATTCAATCCCTGTATGTTTTTCCTCCAGTTCTATCCAGTAAGAGGACAACACCAGAGAGATGTCACCATCCTCTTCTTCCACAGGACTGTAAACAAGAAAATCCCAATGTTCCTCAGAATCATGAGGTAGATGGAGAGAAGGTGTCATGAGATCTCCCCTATCATGTGTAGACTGCCATGAAGATCTTGTGCTCAGTCTTGGTTTATCCACCAGTATTACCGTATTTTTCAGACTATAAGATGCACTTTTTTTCCACCAAAGATGTGGAGGAAAATCAGAGGTGCATCTTATAGTCTGAATGTACCTCCTCTGGCTGTGGTAGGGAGGTGGGGGAGTGGTAGCGGGTCAAATGAGGCAAGAGATGGCGGCTGCAGCTAACTCCTGTGTCCGCTGATAAATAGAAATGAATGTTCAGTGAATATTCATTTCTCTTTAATAGTAGACATGCTGTTAGCCTTAGCAACCAGCTTCCTGCAGCTGCTGGGCATTCCCGTGTGCCCGCTACTTAAGGCCTTGCCATGCGCTGCTTACAAGCATAAATTAGCATCGGAACAAGACTCTTCGAGAAAGTGCAGAAGGTAAGTATAATGGTTTGTGGGGGATTTTTTAATATGTTTTCCTGAGAAGGGCCATGCATACCAGGATGGGGACCAATGTTACCAGGATAAGGATAGGGTCTCAGCGTTCCATGATGGGGATGAGGGCCAATCATACTAGGATAAGAATAGGGCCATGCATACCAGGATAGGGATTAGGGGGCCAATCATACCAGAGTATAAAGTTGGGGCCATGCATACCAGGAAGGAGATGGGACCATGCATACCAGGAAAGGGATTAGGGGGCCATGTATACCAGGATGAGGGGGCCGTGCATACCAGGATGGGGATGATGGCAATGAGGGGGCTGTGCATACCAGGATGAGGATGATGGCGATGAGGGGGCCGTGTACATAAGGATAGGTTTTAGGGGGCCATGCATACCAGGATAGGGATGAGGGGGCATGTATACCAGGATGGAGATGAGGGGATCATACAGTGCCTTGCGAAAGTATTCGGCCCCTGTAACTTTTCAACCTTTTCCCACATATCATGCTTCAAACATAAAGATTCCAAATTTAAATTTTTGGTGAAGAATCAACAACAAGTGGAACACAATTGTGAAGTTGAACGAAGTTTATTGGTTATTTAAAATTTTTGTGGAAATTCAAAAACTGAAAAGTGGGGCGTGCAATATTATTTTGCCCCTTTAACTTAAAGAAGTTGTCCACTACTATAAAGTTTTTTGTTTTTTTTCATAAATCTTGCTATTATGTGCCACTGAAAACATCTACTGTGTTTATTTTAGCAATATTAGCTATTATCATGCTGTAGCAGCACATCTTCAGTGCTGGATTCAGCTCTCATGGGGTTAATCGACAACTTCCTTATTGTGCCCTAATACTACAAGTTCCATGATGCTTTGCACTGCCACTAAGCCCCAACCTAGCACACCCACTCCAAAAACACACCCAAACCCCTCCCTCCTCTCTCTTCAAAAAGATGTGTGGTGTCATTTCTGTCCAACTCCTCTTTTACATTTGTCCAACCCACACTCCATTACACACAGATAGATAGATAGATAGATATTAGATAGATAGATAATAGATAGATATTAGATAGATAGATAGATAGACAGATAGATAGAATTAGATAGATATGGGATAGATAGATACATACAGATATACAGTGGGGCAAAAAGGTATTTAGTCAGTCAGCAATAGTGCAAGTTCCACCACTTAAAAAGATGAGAGGCGTCTGTAATTTACATCATAGGTAGACCTCAACTATGGGAGACAAACTGAGAAAAAAAAATCCAGAAAATCACATTGTCTGTTTTTTTAACATTTTATTTGCATATTATGGTGGAAAATAAGTATTTGGTCAGAAACAAAATTTCATCTCAATACTTTGTAATATATCCTTTGTTGGCAATGACAGAGGTCAAACGTTTTCTGTAAGTCTTCACAAGGTTGCCACACACTGTTGTTGGTATGTTGGCCCATTCCTCCATGCAGATCTCCTCTAGAGCAGTGATGTTTTTGGCTTTTCGCTTGGCAACACGGACTTTCAACTCCCTCCAAAGGTTTTCTATAGGGTTGAGATCTGGAGACTGGCTAGGCCACTCCAGGACCTTGAAATGCTTCTTACGAAGCCACTCCTTCGTTGCCCTGGCGGTGTGCTTTGGATCATTGTCATGTTGAAAGACCCAGCCACGTTTCATCTTCAATGCCCTTGCTGATGGAAGGAGGTTTGCACTCAAAATCTCACGATACATGGCCCCATTCATTCTTTCATGTACCCGGATCAGTCGTCCTGGCCCCTTTGCAGAGAAACAGCCCCAAAGCATGATGTTTCCACCACCATGCTTTACAGTAGGTATGGTGTTTAATGGATGCAACTCAGTATTCTTTTTCCTCCAAACACGACAAGTTGTGTTTCTACCAAACAGTTCCAGTTTGGTTTCATCAGACCATAGGACATTCTCCCAAAACTCCTCTGGATCATCCAAATGCTCTCTAGCAAACTTCAGACGGGCCCGGACATGTACTGGCTTAAGCAGTGGGACACGTCTGGCACTGCAGGATCTGAGTCCATGGTGGCGTAGTGTGTTACTTATGGTAGGCCTTGTTACATTGGTCCCAGCTCTCTGCAGTTCATTCACTAGGTCCCCCCGCGTGGTTCTGGGATTTTTGCTCACCGTTCTTGTGATCATTCTGACCCCACGGGGTGGGATTTTGCGTGGAGCCCCAGATCGAGGGAGATTATCAGTGGTCTTGTATGTCTTCCATTTTCTAATTATTGCTCCCTCTGTTGATTTCTTCACTCCAAGCTGGTTGGCTATTGCAGATTCAGTCTTCCCAGCCTGGTGCAGGGCTACAATTTTGTTTCTGGTGTCCTTTGACAGCTCTTTGGTCTTCACCATAGTGGAGGTTGGAGTCAGACTGTTTGAGGGTGTGCACAGGTGTCTTTTTATACTGATAACAAGTTTAAACAGGTGCCATTACTACAGGTAATGAGTGGAGGAAAGAGGAGACTCTTAAAGAAGAAGTTACAGGTCTGTGAGAGCCAGAAATCTTGATTGTTTGTTTCTGACCAAATACTTATTTTCCACCATAATATGCAAATAAAATGTTAAAAAAACAGACAATGTGATTTTCTGGATTTTTTTTTCTCAGTTTGTCTCCCATAGTTGAGGTCTACCTATGATGTAAATTACAGACGCCTCTCATCTTTTTAAGTGGTGGAACTTGCAGTATTGCTGACTGACTAAATACTTTTTTGCCCCACTGTATCTATATATCTATTTCCATAGATCTGTCCATATCCATGTTTCTAAACCCCTTCACCCTTGGAGCTTTTTTCGTTTATCGCTCCCCTTCTTTCCAGAGCCATAATGTTTCCGTCAATATGGCCATGTGAGGACTTATCTTTTGCGGGACAAGTTCTACTTTTGAACGACACCATTGGTTTTACCATATCGTGTAGAAGTAAATGTGAAAAAAATTCAAAGTATGATGAAATTGCAAAAAAAGTTCAATCCCACACTTGTTTTTTGCTTGCCTTTTTGCTAGGTTCACTAAATGCTAAGACTGTGTGCACACGTTGTGGATTTGATTGCAGATCCGCAGCGTTTTTTGCCGTACGGAATTGCTTTAAATCCACAGTGTTGTGCACAACCAATGCAAGTCTATGGGAGCCGCAGACTTGTGCACATGCTGCGGAAAAGGCCGCACCGAAACGCAGCTTTTTTTTTCTCCGCAGCATGTCACTTCTTTTGTGCCGAACTGCAGCGTTTCTTCACCCTTAGGCCGGAGTCACACTACAGTGAGATACGGCCGAGTTTCGCGGGTTAAAACCAAGCTCTGGCACCGGCACTCTGGAGCGGAGCGTGCAGCCGCATAGCAATACATGGAGCTGCACGCTCCGCTCCGGAGTGCCGGTGCTAGAGCTTGTATTTAACCTGCGAGACTCGGCCGTATCTCGCTGTAGTGTGACTCCGGCCTTACACTTTCATTGAGATGTAAAAAATATCTGCAGTTTTGCTGCGGATGAGGGTCCGAGAAACGCTGCAGTTCAGGAGGAGGGAAGTGTGTGGGCAGTGACCAGGGCCGGACTGGCCATCAGGCACTTCTGGCAAATGCTAGAAGTGCCGGTGCCAGTAGTGGGCCGCTGCACTCTTTCCTCCCGCCAGTGCCGCCGCCGCATTCAACTATACCAGTGTCTATGACGCCAGTATAGTTCAATGCAATGATGGACGCTCCCTCTCCCATCATTCCCCGCTCTGCCTCTGACACTGCGGGTGCGCGATGACGTCATATCATCGCACACCTGCTGTGTCCCGGGCAGACTGCCGCCGCCGAGACAGGAGCAGCGCAGGCAAGAGGAAAGGTGAGGAGAGTGTGGAGCCATTATCGGGGGGATGAGATGTGGGTTGTGCTGTATATACCACTGTGTGGGCTGTGCTGTGTATGTACCACTGTGTGGGCTGTGCTGTGTATGTACCACTGTGTGGGCTGTGCTGTGTATGTACCACTGTGTGGGCTGTGCTGTGTATGTACCACTGTGTGGGCTGTGCTGTGTATGTACCACTGTGTGGGCTGTGCTGTGTATATACCACTGTGTGGGCTGTGCTGTGTATATACCACTGTGTGGGCTGTGCTGTGTATATACCATTGTGTGGGCTGTGCTGTGTATATACCACTGTGTGGGCTGTGCTGTGTATACTACTTCGCGGGCTGTGCTGTATATACTACTACGCGTGTTGTGCTGTATATACTACGACCCGGGCTGTGCTGTATACTACTACACGGGCTGTGCTGTATACTACTACGCGGGCTGTGCTGTATACTACTACGCGGGCTGTGCTGTATACTACTACGCGGGCTGTGCTATATTATGTGGGCTGTGCTATATACTATGCAAGTTGTGCTATATTATATGCGGGCTTTGATATATACTATGGGAGGTATATTCTATGGGGGAGGCCGTGTTATATACTATGTGGCTGTGTTATATACTATTGCGGGGGTATATTCTATTCTATGGGGGAGGCTGTCTTATATACTATGGGGGGTATATTATATTCTATGGGGGAGGCTGTCTGATATACTATGGGGGGCTGCATTATATTCTATGGGGGCTACATTATACTCTGGGGTGGCTGCATTATACTCAGCAAATTCAGATGTAAGGCTACTTTCACACTTGCGTCGGTACGGGGCCGTCGCAAACCTTCGGCCAGACGTACCGACGGATGTTATGCTAACTTTAGCACAACGTGGGCAGCGGATGCAGTTTTACAACGCATCCGCTGCCCATTGTGATGAGCGTGGAGGACGGGGGGGAGTTCCAGCCACGCATGCGCGGTCGGAAATGGCAGACACGTCGCACAAAAAAACGTTACATTGAATTTTTTTTTGTGCGTTGTGTCCGCCAAAACACGTTACTAATACAAGTCTATGGGTACAAAACGCATCCTGCGAGCACATTTGCAGGATCTGTTTTTTTTCGCCGGATCTTTTTTTTTCTGCCGGATCTTTTTTTTTCCGCCGTATCCGTTTTTTACCACCTGATCGTTTTTTTCTGCCAGATCCGTTTTTTTCTCATAGAGTTGTATTAGCGCCGGAGTGCGTCTGATGGCCACATGTTTCATCCGTTTTTTGCTAGATCCGTCGCTGTGCATTTTTTCAACGTACCGAAAAACCATTCCTCTGTATGTGTTTTCCGTCCGGTGGAAACAGCTTTTTTGACGGATCCTGCAAAAACGGATTAAACGTGTGGCCACCAGGCGCAATCCGGCGCTAATACAACTCTATGAGAAAAAACAGATCTGGCGGAAAAAAAAACATCCGGTGGAATAAAATGGATCCGGCGGAAAAAAACGGATCCGGTTGAAAAAAACGGATCTGGCGGAAAAAAACGATCCGGTGCAAATAAACGGATCCTGCAAATGTGCTCGCAGGATGCGTTTTACCCATAGACTTGTATTAGCGACGGATCGTGACGGATGGCCAGACATCGCCTCCGTCGTGCTACGGATCCGTCGTGTTTTGGCGGACCGTCGGCACAAAAAAACGTTCAATTGAAAATTTTTTTGGCCGGCTCGCCCGCCATTTTCTACCGCGCATTTGCGGCACAAACTTTGCCCCCTCCTCCCCGCACTTCAGAATGGGCAGCGGATGCGTTGAAAAACTGCATCCGCTGCCCACGTCGTGCACAAATTTCACAACGTGCGTCGGTACGTCGGCCCGACGCATGGACCCGTACTGACGCAAGAGTGAAAGAGGCCTTAATGAGCGATGAATTTAAAAAGGAAAAAAAAAAAAAAGCGGAAAAAAAATGGCGTGGGCGAGGGGGAAAGCCGACGGCCGGGGCCAATATCTGTAGCCTGCTATGAATATCAGCCCGCAGCTGTCTGCGTAGCCTTTACTGGCTATTAAAAGAGGGGGGCCCCCCCCAAAAAAAAATGACGTGGGGTCCCCCTATATTTTATAGCCAGAAAGGCTACGCAGACAGCTGCAGGCTGATATTCATAGCCTAGAGAGGGGCCATGGATATTGGCCCCCCCCCCCCCCGGCTACAAATACCAGTCCGCAGCCGCCCCAGAAATGGCGCATCTGTAAGATGCGCCAATTCCGGCACTTAGCCCCTCTCTTCCCACTCCCGTGTAGCGGTGGGATATGCTATTGTAAGGTGACATTAAGCCGGGTTAATAACGGAGAGGCGTCAATAAGACGCCTATCCATTACTAATCCAATAGTAAGAAAGGGTTAATAAAACACACACGGAAAAAAGTATTTTAATATTCTTCATTTAACCATACTTACCATACTTCAGCGCCTGCAAAAAAAAGTAAAATAATAAACCGTATACTACCTTTCCGCCGTAGTCCAATTAATAACAAGTGTCCCACGAAGATCTCCCCTATAGAACAGTGACATCGGGTGATGTCACTGCTCTATAGGACCCTCAGTGACACACTGACAGGAGACAATGGCTCCTGCAGTGCATCACTGAGGTTACTCTAGTTCACTGGTCTCACTTTATGGCAATTGCTGCGTGGGAAAATGTCTCACCCAGCAATGCCAATAGTGAGGCTAGGGACTATTTTCTCACAGGGGCGTAGGAATACCTTGTGAGGAATACATGATGGAAGGATACCTTCCATCATTGTGTTCCTGGAGCCCCTGGAGAGTGGTCGCATCAACTGATGCTCCTGCTCTCCACTGGGAGATCGTCGTGGGACACTCGTTTTAATTGGATTTCTGCGGACAGGGAGTATATTGTTTGTTTATTATTTTAATATTTTTTACAGGTGACAATGGCTTCGGGGAACAAAGTGACAAGTGATGGTGAGTATGTACTCTATGTTATATGTACTGTATGTATGTACTGTATGTCGCATGTCGTTGCATGGTGCATGTCGTCGCATGGTGCATGTCACATGGTGCATGTCGTCGCATGGTGCATGTCGCATGTTGTCGCATGGTGCATGTCACATGGTGCATGTCGTCGCATGGTGCATGTCGTCGCATGGTGCATGTTGCATGTCGGTGCATGTCGTTGCATGGTGCATGTCGTTGCATGGTCATGTCGTTGCATGGTGCATGTCGTCGCATGGTTCATGTCATCGCATGTTGCATGTCGTCGCATGGTGCATGTCGTCGCATGGTGCATGTCACGGCATGGTGCATTTCGTATGTCGCCGCATGGTGCATGTAGCATGGTGCATGTCGTCGCATGGTGCATGTCGCCGCATGGTGCATGTCGCATGTCGACGCATGGTGCATGTCACATGGTGCATGTCGTCGCATGGTGCATGTCGTCGCATGGTGCATGCAGCATGTCGCCGCATGGTACATGTCACATGGTGCATGTCGCATGTCGTCGCATGGTGCATGTTGTCGCATGGTGCATGTCGTCGCATGCAGCATGTTGCATGTCGTCGCATGGTGCATGTCGCTGCATGGTGCATGTAGCATGGTGCATGTCGCCGCATGGTGCATGTCACATGGTGCATGTCGTCGCATGGTGCATGTCGTCGCATGTAGCATGTCGTCGCATGGTGCATGCAGCATGTCGCCGCATGGTGCATGTCACATGGTGCATGTCGCATGTCATCGCATGGTGCATGTCGTCGCATGCAGCATGTTGCATGTCGTCGCATGGTGCATGTCGCCGCATGGTGCATGTCACATGGTACATGTCGCATGTCGTTGCATGCAGCATGTCGCCGCATGGTGCATGTCGCCGCATGGTGCATGTAGCATGGTGCATGTCGCCGCATGGTGCATGTCACATGGTGCATGTCGTCGCATGGTGCATGTCGTCGCATGTAGCATGTCGTCGCATGGTGCATGCAGCATGTCGCCGCATGGTGCATGTCACATGGTGCATGTCGCATGTCGTCGCACGGTGCATGTCGTCGCATGCAGCATGTTGTCGCATGGTGCATGTCGCAGCATGGTGCATGTCGCATGTTGCCGCATGGTGCATGTCACATGGTACATGTCGCATGTCGTTGCATGCAGCATGTCGTCGCATGGTGCATGTCACATGGTGCATGCAGCATGTCGTCGCATGGTGCATGTCGTATGTTGTCACATGCAGCATGTCGTCGCATGGTGCATGTCGCCGCATGGTGCATGCATGTCGTCGCATGGTGTGTGTTGTATGTATGTACTGTGTATGTTTTTTTTTTTTTTAACATTCAACACATTAGCCGGATGATGGGACTACTACTGTCCCATCATTGGCTAATGTGTCAATCACTGTCAGTGTAGCAGGCAGAGCCCGATGGGACTTGTAGTCCCATCGGACGATGCCTGCACACACACACACAGCGCCGGCACACACACACACACACATCGCCGGCACGCACACACATCGCCGGCACGCACACACACACATCGCCCGCACGCACACATCGCCAGCACGCACACACACATCGCCAGCACGCACACACACATCGCCAGCACGCACGCACACATCGCCAGCACGCACACACACACGCCAGCACGCACACACACATCGCCAGCACGCACACACATCGCCAGCACGCACACACACATCGCCAGCACGCACACACACATCGCCCGCACACACACACACATCGCCAGCACGCACACACACATCGCCAGCACGCACATCGCCCGCACACACACACACACACACACATCGCCAGCACACACACACATCGCCCGCACACACACACACATCACCAGCACGCACACACACACACACATCGCCAGCACACACACATCGCCAGCACGCACACATCGCCAGCACGCACACACACATCGCCCGCACACACACACACACATCGCCAGCACGCCCACACATATCACCCGCACACACACACATCGCCAGCACACACACACACACACACACATCGCCCGCACACACACACACACCGCCAGCACACACACACATCGCCAGCACGCACACACACATCGCCCGCACACACACACTCACACACATCGCCAGCACGCACACACACATACATCGCCCGCACACACACACATCGCCAGCACGCACACACACATCGCCCGCACACACACACACATCGCCCGCACACACACACATCGCCAGCACGCACACACACATCGCCCGCACACACACACACACATCGCCAGCACGCACACACACATCGCCAGCACGCACGCGCACACGCCGGCGGGCAGAGCCCCGCACATCGCCGGCGGGCAAAGCCCCGCACATCGCCGGTGGGCAGAGCCCCGCACATCGCCGGCGGGCAGACACCCGCACACGCCGGCGGGCAGACACCGGCGCCGGTCCACAAAAACGCCGGCGGGCAGATCTCCGGCGACCGCAGCACAGCCCCACCCGCACATCATGATCCCAGCAGCAGTGAGCACACAGAGCCCCGCCCGCCCACAGTCCAGTCACTCTTGCTGAGTGACTGCTGACTGTGGGGGCTGGTCACGCCTGCTGCTGACGTCACGTCAATTTCTAGAGTCTTGAAATTGACGTGACGTCGGCGGAAATGAGCGGCGGCTGCAGCCTGGGGGTCACGTGACCCGGACTCAGCAGGCAGAATAGCGCCGCTCACAGGCGAAAACGGCAACGCAAGGTAATTGCCCAATTCATTAGGGGCCCCGGGGGGATACATTGGGGGGTTAATTGAAAGTAGTGGACAACCCCTTTAATGCTTTGTTGCACCACCTTTTGCTGTGATTACAGCTGCAAGTCGCTTGGGGTATGTCTCTATCAGTTTTGTACATCGAGAGACTGAAATTCTTGCCCATTCTTCTTTGGCAAACAGCTCGAGCTCAGTGAGGTTTGATGGAGATCATTTGTGAACAGCGGTTTTCAGCTCTTTCCACAGGTTCTCCATTGGATTGAGGTCTGGACTTTGACTTGGCCACTCTAACACTTGGATACGTTTATTTGTGAACCATTCCATTGTAGATTTTGCTTTATGTTTGGGATCATTGTCTTGTTGGAAGACAAATCTCTGTGCCAGTCTCAGGTCTTTTGCAGACTCCAACAGGTTTTCTGCAAGAATGATCCTGTATTTGGCTCCATCCATCTTCCCATCAATTTTAACCATCTTCCCTGTCCCTGCTGAAGAAAAGCAGGCCCAAACCATGATGCTGCCACCACCATGTTTGACAGTGGGGATGGTGTGTTCAGGGTGATGAGCTGTGTTGCCTTTACGCCAAACATATCGTTTGGCATTGTTGCCAAAAAGTTAGGTTTTGGTTTCACATGACCAAAGCACCTTCTTCCACATGCTTGGTGTGTCTCCCAGGTGGCTTGTTGCAAACTTTAAAAGACACTTTTTATGGATATCTTTGAGAAATGGCTTTCTTGTTGCCACTCTTCCATAAAGATTTGTGCAGTGTACACTGATTGTTGTCCTATGGACAGACTGTCCCACCTCAGCTGTAGATCTCTGCAGTTCATCCAGAGTGATCATGGGCCTCTTGGCCTCATCTCTGGTCAGTCTTCTCCTTGTTTGAGATGAACGTTTAGAGGGACGGCCGGGTCTTGGCAGGTTTGCAGTGGTATGATACTCCATTCCATTTCAATATGATCGCTTGCACAGTGCTCCTTGGGATGTTTAAGGTTTTGGAAATCATTTTGTATCCAAATCTGGCTTTAAACTTCTCCACAACAGTATCACGGACCTGCCTGTTGTATTCCTTGGTCTTCATGATGCTCTCTGTGCTTCAAACAGAACCCTGAGACTATCACAGAGCAGGTGCATTTATACAGAGACTTGATTACACACAGGTGGATTATGTTTATAATCATTAGGCATTTAGGACAACATTGGATCATTCAGAGATCCACAATGAACTGCTGGAGTGAGTTTGCTGCACTGAAAGTAAAGGGGCCGAATAATATTGCACGCCCCACTTTTCAGTTTTTGAATTTCCACAAAAATTTAAAATAACTAATAAATTTAATTCAACTTCACAAATGTGTTCCACTTGTTGTTGATTCTTCACCAAAAATTTACATTTGGTATCTTTATATTTGAAGCGTGATATGTGGGAAAAGGTTGAAAAGTTCCAGGGGCCGAATACTTTCGCAAGGCACTGTATATACCAGGATAAGGAATATTAGGTACAGAATTGACCACACCATTTTTTGCCTGTTTTTTTTTTCTAATTTCCTTCTCTAAACCCTAGTTGTCTCTTCTGGTCAGGTGCATCTTATAGTCCGAAAAATATGTTATATGTTTCATACTTGTGTAATGAGAATGGTGCCAATGGCAGGATTAGAGCTGATCATACATGTGACTTTTGCAATATTTGTTTCAGGGTGAAGATCTGACCCATATTAATACTATAGAGACATATGTGAGGGGTGATGAGTGGTGTAAAGAGGAGATTCCTACATATGACTTTCACCCAGGTGAGTAGTAACTACTAAATCAAGATAAGTCACAGATTCTCCTTAGTCACTGGCTGGTACTACTTTGTGTTAATTGTTGCGAGATCTTTGGTCTTTTAGGTTTTTCAGCTTTAGATTCAGCCCTTTTACCAAAATACTAAGTAAATAAATATTGTAAGTCACCGGTAGCAGTGAAGAGGCAGTGACCCACAAAGTTCAAACATAAACGTCTCTTTAATGCGTTATCATCACACAGAAAAGGTTCCAAACATTAACTTAAATGCACATAACTTCAGTGTTCAGTTCACACTGGTTCATTACAGCGTCCATTATATTGCAGTCACTACACATGCTAGTCCTCCTCTGACTAGTTCAATGGGTGTCCTGCACCGCTGTATCACAGTCTCTACTCACAGCCGTACACAGACCTTGACATCCTCCTGTCTGCAGCTGTGACACACGCTGGTCCTTCCTTCGGGCACAGGACAGTCTACCTGAGGTTCACCTCCGGGCACAAGACCTGTCCACATCCGTGACCAGTCATCATGGTCAGCAGCACCTCTGTGTATGCTGTGGGTTATCAGGCCTCACTCTGGCCCTGACACCTGAGATTCCTCAGACTCAATTCTCAAACCTCTCTATACTACTGGGCTTTTAAAAATTGTAATCACAGCCACACCTGTGACTACAACAACCCCTCATGGCCTCACCACGCCTCTGTGCGCATCCTGGGGAGAACAAACAGCGCCCCCTATCTGTAGCAGGGGTCACTGCCTCACAATATGGAGTGAGCTATGATATTCTTATAGACAATGAAATAAGGAAATAAAAATACAGATGAAATTTTCCCTTAGAGGGGTAAAGAACATGTGGTAGATCAGTCCACCTGGACTATAGGTTTCTTTTCATTATTCTCGATGGTTATCAAGTTAAAAAAAAAGTTAACAGCTTTGGATAAAATACAAAATAAAAAAATCCTTTAGATAACGTTGCATGATGTGTTCAAGCTTATTGGTGATAACCATGCAGACTCCTAACACTAACTTCAATACACCATGTCCTGGAAAATTAACTGAAGATTTGTCCTATCAGAACCTCAGATAATTGGTATAACAGCTATTATTGACGTTTGGATCATATAAATAGTCATTTTGCACAATTTCTCACTTTTTTAAATATTTTGGGGAACTCAAACTTCAGATCTTTAGGAAGAAAATGTCATAACTCCTTGCAAAGTTTAGACTGCAGGGTGAAAACAATGGGGTTCAGCAGACTCCACACCCCAGTGTTAATGCACTTGTGTCACATGTAGATCTTGTGTCATGTCAGTAAGACTCTAGTCCTAAAAGTTTTGTAGAGCTCATAAATGTACATGCTATAATAATGCTAGTAAGCCTGTTACCTTTTTAAGAAGTAATATCACTCGGCCATATGTCCAAAAAATCTATTAACCCTCAGAACCTCCATATATTTTTAGATACATATGTATTAGTATTATGTGATATTTCATAATTTTAATATTTCTAGTCTATTCAAAGCTGAATTATTATACTGCTTGTACTCGGGTACTTGCTGTGGCTTTAAAGAAATGTAAAAGTCTCAAAAAATAACTCAGGCACACTAAAAAGTTCCAAGCGAAGAGTGATTTATTGCATTTCAAATGGTTAATATTTCATACCAAAGCCAATCCCGCACACGGTAACCAAGTGAAGTAAATGATTCAGGTATCAAAATTCGATGCTTTGGCTTATTACAAGCCTTTATCAAGAAATACCTATGTGTGAAATGACATGAACATCAGTTACACTCACAGGATAATATAGCATAAGAAAGATAAAACCCCCAAAAATTTAACAATTAACAAAAAACAAACAGTCTTGATCACATTACCAAAAGTAAATAACCATACTTGAAATATACATGTGAATGGAAATACATCTATCATACTCAATAGATTCATTAGTATTCAATAGAAGTCATTACTAACACTGTCTGACATTAAACATTTTTTTAACCTTTCATTGAATTTGAATTTTGCTACTAGCCCTGCAATTGGAATGGAAATGTTTATACAGAAATATTATAAAATATTAGGATTCTATTATATAAAAATAATTTGTTTTTTTCTTTTTAGGTGACTGTATGAGAAGCTCAAAAGAACTAGAGATGGCTTCATATTTTAAAGCAGATCTTTATGGTATCACAGAAAATATATATGAAGAGCATAGCAGTATTCCAGATCTTCAACCAGCCATTCACGGCGCACATCTATCATCTGATCTGTTTCAGCATGTCCTATTTTCTGATTTATTACAAACCGTTAAGATAATTGAAAGTAACAAAATAGATGTTGAACATGAAAGATCTCACAATGGGGAGATTTTATTTGCTTGTTCAAAATGTGGAAAATGTTATGAAGATAAATCAAAGCTTGTTGAACATGAGAAAATTCACACAGAAGCACAGGAATTGTTATATTCAGAACGTCGGAAACGTTTAGTAAAGAAATCACAGAATATTAAACATGAAATAATTCACAAAGAGAAGAAGTCGTTCTCATGCTCAGAATGTGGAGCGCGTTTTAACTGTCAATCAAAATTAATTGGACATGAGAGAATTCACACTGGGGAGAGGCCATTTTCATGCTTAGAATGTGGGAAATGTTTTTCTTTAAAAGCAAATCTTGTTGACCATCTAAAAATTCACACAGGGGAGAAGCCATTTTCATGTTCAGAATGTTGGAAATGTTTTAAAAAGAAGTCAGATCTTGTTGCACATCACAGAATTCACACAGGGGAGAAGCCATTCTTATGCACAGAATGTGGAAAGTGTTTTAAGCAAAAACAACATCTTTCTACACATCAGAAAACTCACACCAAAAAGAAGCTATTTTCATGTCAAGAATGTGAGAAAATATTTTCTCAGAAGGTAATAAAATGATATCTCGCTAAGCATCATTTTAATGCTTAGAATACAGAAACATTCAAACAAGGGAGGTTCCATTTTCATTTCTTGTTTGTGGTAAATGTTTTCTAGCTAAAAAATTGTTACTAGAAAGAAAATTTGAGAGTCCTTAGTGGTTGATACCTTTTGATGTCTAACTGACCAAATAGCAAGCTTTTGAGACCACTCGGGTCTCTTCACCAGGCTCAGTATAACGCAAAATCTGAATAGTCCCATATTTATACACAACAAGACACAAGAATAATGCAGTAAATAAGACATGTGACATGAAGCCTACAGTAACTATTAAAGTGGGACAGGGAGAAAACAGTCGTGGCAGTAAATATTGAAACCGTTTCAATTCTATAAAAATCTATATTTCCAGACGCCTTCCCACTTCTGTGTTTTTAGGAAGCTCTCAAATCTAAGAAGCAGCATTGTCAGAAGCTCCCTGTCCTCTCCAACAGCTACAGGAACTTCACATGGATTTATGTTTTTTTACTTCAATTAATGGATGTTCTCCTCAGACCATTTGGGGGCATCACAACCCTGGACCAGACCTCAATTAGGATAATAAAACTTTCACACTTCTTATCGATCTATTAACTGCTCCAATATTTACTGCTACAACTGTTTTCTCCCTGTCCCACATTGATCATTCTGTTTCATGTCACTTGTCTTATTTACTGCATTATTCCTGTGCCCTGTAGAGTATAAATATGGGACTCTTCATATTTTGTATTACACTATGCCTGATAAAGAGACCTGAGTAGTCTCGAAAGCTGCTATTTGTTACCGTCTCCTCAGTTAACCAGTAATAGGTATCAACCACTGAGAACTCTCAGATTTTAATATTTTTATATTTACTGGCTAACACTGTATAAAGATATATTTTTCTTCTTACTAGAAATAAATAATTTGACATAATTTGAATGTGTGTTGAATTTTTAGGTATTCACTGAACTAGTGAATTTAAACAATGTGCGATTTGTTTTACGCAAATCGTCTTAAAGGGTGTTCTCAAGTTTGAAAGTTCTCTATTGAAGAGGATAACTTTCCGTTAGCTTGTGGTCCAACCGTCATGGACCCCACCAATCCTATAATCTAGGGCTCTGAAGTGCAGCGGCTGAATAGAGCAGATGTCACTCATGCGCACTACCACTCCATTCATCTTATAGGAGTCCATAAGATCAGTAGAGCTCTGTGCTTTGCATTCTCTTGCACTACCGTTATTATTTATGTGCTATATGTAAACCACCATCTCCATGGTGCTTTACATGTAAAAACTAGTATACATAATAAAAAACAAGTGCAATAATCATGAACAATACAAGTCACCGGCTGGTACTGGAGGAGAGGGGACCCTGTCCGTGAGGGCTCCCAGTCCACAAGGGATGGGTGAAGATACAGTAGGGGAGGGCAAAGCTTTTCATGCAGCAGTATAGTAGAAAAAGGGTTACTGCAGGTTGTAGGCTTGTCTGGGTAGGTCTTCAGGTTTCTTTTCATGGTTTCCACAGCAGGCAAGAGTCTAATATGTTGTGTTTGAGTGGTCCAGAGTAGGGGGGATGCAAGGGAGAAATTTTGTATGCGAGTGTGGGAAGAGCAGATAAGATTGGAGTAGAGAAGAAATTGTGAGGATTGGAGGTTGCGTGTAGGTAAGTACCAGGAGACTAGGTTGCAGATGTATGGAGGAGACAGGTTGCTGATGGGCCCTGCACACCCTTGTAATTTTGCACCCCCCGAGCCGTGAAGATGTCTTTTCATATGCTTGAATAAAGGACTATTATCACTCCAGGATCGGTGAGTGCTGCCGCATTTTTCTGTGACATGTTTGATATCAAAGTTTATGCAGACTTGTTGCTTACAATATATATTTAGAAATGAATTCAGGAGTGACAGCTGTCTTACATAGGCACATTTATAAAAGACTCCTGTCCACAGAGTCAATCAGTGAGACTCTAACCTCTACAACATGGGCAAGACCAAAGAGCATTCTAAGGATGTCAAGCACAAGATCATTAGTAAGAAAATGGAAGAAATACAAAATGACAGTCAGTCGACATCGATATGGGGCACCATGCAAAATCTCTACTCGTTGGGTATCCTTGATCATGAAGAAGGTGACAGATCAGCCTAAAGCTACACGGGGGGAACTTGATAATGATCTCAAGGCAGCTGGGACCACAGTCACCAAGAAAACCATCGGTAACACATTACACCATAAGGCTGTTTGCCCATGTTGCGTCTTTTGCATTTACGCCACATTTTTTTCCACAGTGGAAACGCTTAAAACGCATTCCCATGCAATCCTATGGGATTCCGCAGTTGCTGTGCCCATGCTGCGGATTTTCCCGCTGCGGAATCGCATAGCGGGTAAAATCCGCAGCATGTTCATTATTTCTGCGGAATCGCAGCGATTCTGCCGTCATAGCATTGCATTGAAATGCTCACTTTACGCATGCGGCTATGCCCACCATGTGTAAAGTAAAGCGCTTCATGTGCGGATGGTACCCAAGGTCTGGAGGAGAGGAGACTCTCCTCCAGGGCTGAGGTACCATATTCCTGTAAAAATAGAATTAAAATAAAAAATAGGGATAAACTTACCTTCTGTTGTCCCCCAGAGTACTTCCGGCTCAGCGGTGCACACGGCGGCTTCCGTTCCCAGGGATGCATTGCGCGAATCACATGGTGTGACGTCACAAAGGTCCTTCGCGCAAAGCATTCCTGGGAACGGAAAGTACCGGGAGCGCCGCTGAGGAGATCGGGGGCCGTCGGAAGGTGAGAATAACCATATATTTTTTTAAAATTATTTTTAACATTCTATCTTGGACTATTGATGCTGCACAGGCAGCATTAATAGTAAAACGTTGGTCACACTTGTCAAGCACTATGCTCGACAAGTGTCACCAACCTGTTAATCACTTTTCCAAGCGATGCTTCAAATCGCTTGGAAAAGCGTAAGCATTCTGCAAGCTAAAAACGCTTGTGTTTTGCGGGAAATCGCATGCGAATTCCGCATGTGTTTTACCCGTGGCAGGGAGTTGCGGAAATGCTGCGGACATTTCCGCAGCATTTATGCAACGTGTGCACATAGCCTAAAGGTTTAAACTCCTGCAGTGCCCGCAAGATCCCCCTGCTAAAGAAGGCACATGTGCAGGCCAGTCTGAAGTTTGCAAATGAACACCTGGATGATTCCGTGAGTGATTGGGAGAAGGTGCTGTGGTCAGATGAGACAAAAATTGAGGTCTTTGGCATTAACTCAACTCGCCGTGTTTGGAGGAAGAAAAATGCTGCCTGTGACCCACTGTCGAGCATGGAGGTGGAAACATTATATTTTGGGGGTGTTTCTCTGCTAAGGGCACAGGACTACATCACCGCATCAATGAGAGAATGGATGGAGCCATGTACCATAAAATCCTGGGTGACAACCTTCTTTCCTCCACCAGGACATTAAAAATCTGTCGAAGCTGGGTCTTCCAGCAAGACAATGACCCAAAACATACAGCCAAGGCAACAAAGGAGTGGATCAAAAAGAAGCACATTAAGATCATGAAGTGGCCTAGCTAGACTCGAAACCTTAATCTCACAGAAAACTTATGGAGAGAGTTGAAGCTACAAGTTGCCAAGCGACAGCCTCACAATCTTAATGATTTAGAGATGATCTGCAAAGAGGAGTGGACCAAAATTCCTCCTGACATGTGCGCAACCTCGTCAACTACAAAAACATCTGACTGCTGTACTTGCCAACAAGGGTTTTGCCACCAAGTATTAAATATTGTTTGACAGAGAGATCAAACACTTATTTCTCACTGCAAAATGCAAATAAATTTACATCATTAATACAATGTGATTTTCTGGATTTTAGTTTTGATCTTCTATCTCTCAATGTTAAAATTAACCTTCCCTTAAAATTATAGATTGTTCATGTTTGTCAATGGGCAAACTTACAAAATTAGCAAGGGGTCAAACACTTATTTCCCCCACTGTACCTGCGGGAAGAGGGGAGGAGACCATACATACTGTATATAACCCAAGTACTGGATTTCTGTTTATGGAATTCACATTTTTTTTCCAGTCTAAAATAGAGATGATGGGTCCTTGGAGGCTCTAGGACAATATTCACATTCTGATATTCCTCAGCAGAATTAGAAAAGATAAATATATCATCCAGAAATATGATCACAATTTGATCCAGCAAGTCTCTGCAAATGTCATTAACAAAATGCTGGAATGTTGCAAGAGCCAAAAGACGAGACTACATACTCATAATGTTCGTAACATGATCTGAATGCTGTTTACAATTCATAACGTGGTCTAACACAGTCCAAGTTCTATGCCCCTAAAGATCCAGTTTAGTGAGCATAATTGCATAACAACCTCTGTCCTGCAACTCAGGGATTACAGGTAGCGGGTAACATTTCTCTTTAGTACCGTAATATTACTTAGCTCTCTGTAAGGCTGCCGTCACACTATCAATATTTGGTCAGTATTTTACATCAGTATTTGTAAGCCAAAACCAGGAGTGGGTGATAAATACAGAAGTGGTGCATATGTTTCTATTATACCTTTCCTCTATTTGTTCCACTCCTGGTTTTGGCTTACAAATACTGATATACAAAGGCTGCAGACATCTTGTTTTTTGACAATTACATTATTAATGAGAGACAGAACAGCTACTTTAATGTTGGAATAGCTGTAAAACAAAAGCGCGGATGCCCAGGTCCGTGTACTCACTTACGAATACTGATGTAAAATACTGACCAAATACTGATAGTGTGACTCTGGCCTAATAGTGATGAGCGAGCGTGTATGTCACTACTCATGACTCGCTGGAGCATCAGTGTGCTCAGCTTGCTCGTTACTTGGTGCAACACTCAATCTGCAATGCTCCTGAGTGTTCCAAGTTGCACATTTAGGCCTCTTTTCCATTTGCGAGAAACACATCCGTGTCTCGCATGTGAAAACCAAGCTCTGGCGCCGGCACTTGGGAGCGGAGCGTGCGGCCGCATAGCAACACATGGAGCTTTACGCTCCGCTCCCAAGTGCCGGCGCCAGGGCTTGGATTTCACATGCGAGACACGGAGGTGGGCAAATGGAAAAGAGGCCTTAAAGGGAACCTGTCACCCCGTTTTTTCAATATGAGGTACAAATAGCGTTACATAGGGCATGCGCAGTGATGTGCTGTATGCTACGGTATGCCCACAGTTGGGCAAAGCATAATGCGCAGGCGCAAAAGCCGAATGCAATGGGCAACTATAAAAAAGAGCGCGGTCTGTGCAATTCACAGATCGAGTTTACGTCAGACACGCCGAGGAGCGGGGGGAGAAACCGTGATTTAACCACGCCCATTTGACCAGACCAGCGTGATTGACAGGCGAAAACGGAGACTTTACTAAGGTACTTTGGCAACAAAGGTGGGGAAACAGGGGACAATAAAAGCACTATTGTAAAGCACAGCTCAGGCCCTATTTAACCCTATTTTTACCTCATATTGAAAAAACGGGGTGACAGGTTCCCTTTAAATTCATTATCACGGCTCCCCTCTGTACACATCACTTCGTACATGTACACACACACAACTCTGCTTCACACAAATTGTACACACACGGCTCCACTTCGTACACGCACGGCTCCACTTCGTACACGCACGGCTCCGCTCCGTACACACACGGCTTCGCTCCGTACACACGCGGCTCCGCTCTCTGCACCTCGTACACATGCGGCTCTGCTCCGTGCACCTCGTACACATGCGGCTCCACTCCGTACACCTCGTACACATGCGGCTCCGCTCCGTACACCTTGTACACACGCGGCTCCGCTCTGTACACCTCGTACACACGCGGCTCCGCTCCGTACACCTCATACACACAGCTCCGCTCCGTACACCTGCGGCTCAGTTCCGTACACCTGCGGCTCAGCTCCGTACACCTCGTACACATGCGGCTCAGCTCCGTACACACGCGGCTCCGCTCTGTACACCTCGTACACATGCGGCTCCGCTCCATACACCTCATACACATACGGTTCCGCACCGTACACCTCGTATACACACGTCTCTGCTCCATACACACACGGCTCTGCTACATCCACACTGTAAACCCCTCCTGACCCCACACATAAACTTCCCCTCATCCAGCCCCATGACAACCAGCACAGCAGAGCCCTGCATACACTGAGGCCTCTGATCATGTGACCCCTGACTCCTCCCCTCCTGTGACCTCATCACAGGTCCTGTGCGCACAGAGCAGCCGGTAGCCATCAGACTGTATGGACTCCCTCCAGGTATGAGACTGGGGTCTAAGGATAGGTTCACATTGCGTTAGGGCAGTCCGTTTAGCGCATAGCGCTACGGACTGCGCTAACGCAATGTCACAAAAGGGATCACGTTTGCCGATCCCGCTAGCGCAGATCCCCGCCAGGGCTGCCATCAGGGCATTACAGCCATCACTACAGTATGGGGCCCGATGAGCTGAAGCAAAAAGGGGGGCCCGCACACGCTGGCAGCCCGGTCTGGGCGGGCCCCCCTCTCTTTGCTAATGCTCATCGGGCCCCTGGGATATTTTGTTTAAAGCTGCCGCAGACCAGATACATAACAACACTGTGGTGATTTAAAGTTACACCTACAGCGTTGTTAATGTATCCAGCAGAGAGAAATGGGCACTATACCTTTAATTTGCGGGCCCTGGTGCATCATGGTCCCGACCTCACGTTACACACTGAGCACTTCCTCATTCTGGAGGAGTGTGGCTGTGTTGTTGTCGGGCGGGCTGAAGCAGAGAGCAGGAGGAGTGAGGAGACTGCATCCAGTGAGAAGAGGCTTCTGGTGGCTGCATCTGCTGGCGGTAATTCAGGTCTCTCCTCCTCCCCCCTGTCTGGCAGTTGTGCAGCTCTGTGCTCTTAGTCATAGAGAACTGTCACTCCAGTCCTGTTGGACTCAGTGGGGGGCAGAATGCTGGACAGAGTGGGGGCAGAATGCTGGACAGAGTGGGGGCAGAATGCTGGACAGAGTGGGGGGCAGAATGCTGGACAGAGTGGGGGGCAGAATGCTGGACAGAGTGGGGGGCAGAATGCTGGACAGAGTGGGGGGCAGAATGCTGGACAGAGTGGGGGGCAGAATGCTGGACAGAGTGGGGGGCAGAATGCTGGACAGAGTGGGGGCAGAATGCTGGACAGAGTGGGGGGCAGAATGCTGGACAGAGTGGGGGCAGAATGCTGGACAGAGTGGGGGGCAGAATGCTGGACAGAGTGGGGGGCAGAATGCTGGACAGAGTGGGGGGCAGAATGCTGGACAGAGTGGGGGGCAGAATGCTGGACAGAGTGGGGGGCAGAATGCTGGACAGAGTGGGGGGCAGAATGCTGGACAGAGTGGGGGGCAGAATGCTGGACAGAGTGGGGGCAGAATGCTGGACAGAGTGGGGGGCAGAATGCTGGACAGAGTGGGGGGCAGAATGCTGGACAGAGTGGGGGGCAGAATGCTGGACACGGGGGCAGACTGTGAGACCCGGGGGAAGAATGCTGGACACGGGGGCAGACTGTGAGACCCGGGGTAAGAATGCTGGACACGGGGGCAGACTGTGAGACCCGGGGGCAGAATGCTGGACATGGGGCATGATTGGAGACACTGGGGGCAGAATTGGAGACAGATCGTGCAGGATCATGGGGCAGGATGGATACGATGGAGACAGATGGGGCAGAATGGATACTCATGAGGGCAGGATGGGAGAACATATGGCTGACGCCAGGAATGAGACACACGGTGGCCAGGATGGGGAATATTATTACCATAGGGGCTAATTTAGGGATATTATTACTGCAGTGATGTATTTATTTTATTTTTTAAAGACACGGTTTTAAATGGGGGGGGTGGTCCTGTTACTATGTAGAGTGACACTATGTCGCCTCTTTTTCTTCATGTGGTGTAATGTAGAAGTTGGGAAAAATTAAGTAATGTATTCTACAAGCAGAGCTCGAGATAACTGTGTTATTTCCTGCAGAGACGAGTCCTGGCTGGATGAAGTGATGGCTGTCTGGGCTGGGTGAAAGATGAAGGACTTCACCTAGAGACGTCACTGGTGAGTCAGTGTGTTACCTATACACTGACACTATACACTGTATACAGAGCTCCTGTGTATAATTTCACTAGTGATCACTGTATTATCTGTACACAGACACTGCATACTAAGTACAGATTTCCTGTGTATAATGGCACTTATGGTGATAGTATGGTGCTTTTTTTTTATTACTGATCAGAATTGTAGTATTCAGTCACTATGTGGTGGTAATATGTGGTCTGGACATGGTGTTGCGGTATTTGTTCCTTGTATGTATGTGATATTATTCGATCACTGTGGTGGTAATATGCGGTCTGGACATGGTGTTGCGGTATTTGTTCCTTGTATGTGATATTATTCGATCACTGTGGTGGTAATATGCGGTCTGGACATGGTGTTGCGGTATTTGCTCCTTGTATGTGATATTATTCGATCACTGTGGTGGTAATATGTCATCTGGTCATGGTGTAGCGGTATTTGTTCCTTGTATGTGATATTATTGGTCATTTTAAAAATTGAAAAATAAATAAAAATATACCTAAATTGTATTGCATATTTTAACAAATATTTAATAGGTTACAGTAGAGTAAGGCCCGGCCAAAAGTGTCTACCGTGTTATGGTGGCGGCTTAAAAAATCTTTTGGCCAAAACAAAAGCTGCCGGCTATATGTGTGATCTGGTGATGGGAACTGTCAATGTGTGATTGGTGAGAAGTGGAGTTTTTCCAAGAGAGAGCGGTGGGACTGTGGACAGTTCGAGGGGTGGAGCCTAGAGGCGGGGCTGGGGTGGAGCCTGGGCGGAGTCTCAAGGGGGCCCCGAAAATTTTGCCAGTATGGGGCCCCGAAATTTCTAGTGGCAGCCCTGATCCCCGCAAGCAGCGTTCGCGGCCTGTCACTCAAATGACGGCACATCACTAGCGCACGCCCAATGTGGGCGTGCGCTAGCGATGCGTTCGCCATTACAAGCAATGGCGGCGTTAACGGACTACGTTACACCGCGTTATGCCGCGGTGTAACGTAGTCCGTTAAACGGGTTCACATAACGCAATGTGAACCCAGCCTAAGGGGTATCGTTTCTCTGGCTTGTCCAGGTAAGGAGGCTTATTCGCCATGCAACGCTCCTCTGGGAAATTAAATATGCAAATTGCCTCTTCTGAGAAAAAGAGGACTTAAACTCTATAGCGCCACCTATTGGAAGTAGCGATCCTACAAGTCACAAGAGTTGATTGTGACTTGTAGGATCGCTACTTCCAATAGGTGGCGCTATAGAGTTTAAGTCCTCTTTTTCTCAGAAGAGGCAATTTGCATATCCAGGTATGAGGTAATATTGGTATGGGCGTGTTCTTACTTTGCATTATGAGCGTGTTCTAGTATAGCAACAAGACGCCATTATTATTGCAGCATGTAGCATGCCAGGTGAAGCTGCAGGGAGCCAGGTGAGTGTTCTTAAATGAATGCTTGTGGTGAAGGGGTTAATGCTAGCAGTGTTGTTTCCCAGGGAGTAGTTTGCACAGCCATTCTAGGGGTAACAGCCACTGATCGGGCGCCCATGATTGGAGATCACAGGATGTATACACTGTATAGGGCTCAGTGTTCAGCCCAATAATAGCTACCATGTAATTGATGTGAAGGAATTCTAGTCTCTGACACACGGATCCCATAAACTTCTTGTACAATAAGGAGTTTTACTTCAATTTCTTCCTCTTGGTGGCTTTTTAACTCATTATATGCCTGTAATATGTAGAGACAACGTATTTCCTAAGATATTTGGACACAGCAGATACACAGCGCTGTAAACGTGTAGCACTGGGAATAGTCAGTAATCTGCTCACTTCTCCTTTATTGTGCAGCTTTTATCTGACATTTAGCCATATAAACTACATGTGATAGTATAGGACCCAAGCATTGCTAGCCAATAGTAATAGCTTTGCTTGATGGTAGCAATCCACCTGTCAGCCCACAAGCATTCCCCTTTACAGTTTGCTGTGCTAGCCAGATGACCAAGATGGGCCCTGTTGGTATATTTTCGTAATCCCAGGTTCCAACTTCCGAGTTGTGGTATCTCAGCATTCAGATCAGGATCCTACGTCTCTCCAGTCTCCACTGCCCTCCTCGCTCTTGGATCTACCCAATTCTGTGACAAACTTATACCGTTAAAATTGACAAAAGAGATTTGAATCCAGCTCATTTACAGTAGTTGTATATGTAGTTCGTGGAAGTAATCCCATCGTGTTGCAGGGATAGAAACTCGGCAGCAGTTAGGAAAAAAGGGTGGATCCAGCACCACATTCAAAGGAGAGTACGTATATACTCGATTATAACCCCAGGTACATAATTTTGCCACAGAAAACTGGATAAGCCTATTGACTCAAGTATAAGCCGGGTATGCATTGTCTGCTCATCCCTGTCCTGCTATGCACGACTCCCCTGTCTTGTCCTGGTATGTGTGGCCCCCCTGTCGTATGTATGGCTCCCTCGGTCCCATCGCCGAAAGCATGGCTCCCCCGGTCCCATCTCCGTCGCCCTCCCCCCCATGGGCAGCACCATGTCGCCCCCATAGCCTCTCCATGCCCACCCAAACATCCCATACACATGAAAAAAAAAGCCCACCACATACTCACCTCAGTCCACTTCCCCGGTGCTTCTCTCTGCCTCTGGTGCATGGACTCTTCAGAGTACACAGCTGATGCGATGAAATGACGTCATCACGTCAGCTGTTTTCACACACTGATTGGAGGAGGAAGTGGCCGTAGGCCCCTCATCAAACAATGAAGTCAGTGCAGATGGAGACATGGCATGGTGCGGCCCAATGACCTCTGATTTCCAGCCCCATGGCTGTCTCAGTCCGCGGGCCGCACTGAGACAGCCAGAGGGCCAGATGTGGCCCACGGGCCGTACTTTGCCCAGGTCTGGTGTGGAGAATTTCAAAAGACGTTTGACCGTGACTGAAAAGCTAGAGATCCCCACCCCTATGACTGAAACTGAAGGCATGTTGGGCAATCATCAAACTATAAAAAGTGATTTTTGCACTAAATACTGGGACGTTTGCTTGAGATAAACATGTTTTGTAATGCAGTGTTCATCACTAACAAGACATTGGGAGCAGTTTAATCGCAAAAAAGAACATGAGAGATTTCCTTTAACCACTTTCCCACATTAGACATATAGTTACGTCTAAGGTGGGTTCCCCCTGTTTACCGTGGGCTCCGATGGTGAGCCCGCAACTATTCCTGTACATGTCAGCCAATTTAAACAACTGATATGTGCCCCTAACAGCTGCGGATGGAATCGCGATCAACCCGTGGCTGTTAACATGTTAAATGCCGCTCTCAATCTCTGACCAGTGAACAATCCAGAAAACCTTTATAAGGACTCAGGGGGAATATTCCATTGAACATAGATATGATTCCTTAAAGTCTGTAATGCGGCTGCAAGAAAAGGAACTATCCGGGGGTGCCACCCAGTTGTCACAGCTCGGTTTAGGGACTCTATCCGGTGATTGCTGCCTGATAGATTTCACTCACTGCTGAATCACAACCTGTTCAGTCTTTATCCAACCGCTGATACTTCCCTTGTCTTTGCTTTCCTTTCCTTTATTTGATGCTATTCAGGTGTCTCTCACTTCCTCTCTTGGTTCTGTTCTATTACCTCTCAGGGGTGATTATATTCACCTTGCACATGCTTTCTTTGCTGGTTATACTTCAAGGTTAATGGGTTTTTCCAGTTCCAGCTCCATAGCTGAAGAATATCCTGTTTTAGTAATCTCGGTTGCTTTCTCGCAGTCTGTGAGTTATCCTTCCCAGCACAATTTCCTTTCTTCCACACATGGGATCTGCACGTTTTTCACTTAGTCCGTTTATTTTTTGGTTCTTCGTCTTTTTCCCTGTCAATCCTGTGTGAATGTGTTTAGTGTCTTCCTGCACGCACTCCTTACCCTCTTGTAGGATTTGTGTGTGGCATTCCCTCTCATCCTTCAGGAAGTATGAGAAACCCCTCTACAGCCTTTTAGGGAACCAGGTCTAAGAAGGTGATTTTAGTTGTGCAGCTAGGAACTTTTCTAGTTTGTACAGGGACCAGTTGGGTCTCCATTTATTATTCCTTTCCTTCCTCCGTTATTTTGTGTAAGTGTGCAAACACATTCATAGCAATCTGATGTCAAGAAAAAAGCAACACTGGTCCTTTTGAATAGCTCCTCTAATCCAGCAGAGTATCAAAAGTGGATGACAATAGTATGTGACACACGATCTCTATTCTCTAAATGTCCAAGTAGTGGCACCAGGATCTGGCCTCAGCAGCAGATCCTAGCCCTTCCAAGACATAGCACCAACAATCAGATCCCAAACGTGTCTTCCCTTTTCTACCTTCTTTTTGGGATCAGCCCCCTGCAAAGAGGAACAAAGACACCCCACTACTTAATATTTAGGACAAGGAATGTCAGTGGAGACATAATTACATTATGGTTCATGGTGGCCAGCTGGGGTGACACATTTGTTATAGTATCCAATTAAAAATCCATTTAGATTTGGCTTTAGACATTTTCTTTTACTATATAATAACCCTCCTTACAGTTTATGGGGACTTTTTCTACCTCAAAAGCTGATATCCCTTGGTTGATATCTATGTGCATTCATATAAAATACTTTGATAAATTGTGAATCGGGAAACTTCCTGCCATATTCCTCGTTTTTTCCCACAGAGCTTTTTTTGTAGTGGCCTTACACATTCTTCATATATTTTTTCACATCATATTGCATTACTGGTGAAAAATTCAAGAGCACAGATATTGCCTATTGGTTGCCATCTCTTACATAAGTGAAGGTGAAGTGCAGCGCTGGTTGTCTTATTCATTTGCCATACAAGTTGGCAAGACCTCTTTGGCCAGTGATCATTTCTGGCGTTCATGTGAAGATGTTACGTGATCTGTCCTTAAATAAAATCTTCTTTATATCTCCTCCTCCACTTATCTACAGAAAGTTCATTGTTTATGACTTAACATTTTCTCATCCAGGTTCCTACAATATCTCATCCTCTCAGTGGAGATCTTCTATAAAAGAGAATTTTCCTGATTGATCTGTCAAGGATAGAAAGGGACAGGGACAAGATGGCAGAGAGGATATTACACCTCACCCTAGATATCCTCTTCCAGCTTACTGGAGAGGTGAGAGATTCTGATGACATCACATTACATCATTTTTATCCATGGGAATAACAGATGGACAGAACTGGAGAGGTGAGGACTCTGGAGATGTCTGTAGTGAGATTTATTAATGTGTCTCTCAATACACAGGATTACACAGTAGTAAAGAAGACCTCTAGTGAGCACTGTCAGGCCCCACTGTCTGAGGGATGGGGAAGACCCATGGGGCCTCCACCTCACCCCCTGATACATGAGGACATCAAAGTCCAGAAGATCCTAGAACTCGCCTACAAGATGATTGAGCTGCTGACTGGAGAGGTGACACTGCTGGGAATGCTGGGACATTATACCATAATGCTTTGAAAGGATCATGGGGATGACTATCATTGTATGTATCAGGTTCCTATAAGGTGTCAGGACGTCACAGTCTATTTCTCCATGGAGGAGTGGGAGTATTTAGAAAGACACAAAGATCTGTACAAGGACGTCGTGATGGAGATTCCCCAGCCCCTCACATCACCAGGTAATAGATAGGACTAAGTGCACACGGCCTATAATTATCTGAATGTAAAGAATTATTTCGGTCCCTGTTTGTGTTTCCTCCAGTTCTATCCAGTAAGAGGACAACACCAGAGAGATGTCTCCGTCCTCTTCTTCCACATGACTGTAAACAAGAAGATCCCAATGTTCCACAGGATCATCAGGTAGATGGAGAGAAGGTGTCATGAGATGTCCCCTATGATGTGTAGACGGCTGTGAAGGTCTTGTTTTATCCACCAGTATTAAGTTTTACACTTCCACTATATAATTGTCTAAGGGTCACTTCCGTCTGTCTTTCTGTCTGTCCCGAAAATTCTGCGTCGCTGATTGGTCGCGGCCGTCAGTGCCCCCTCCATACTCCCCTCCAGTCAGCGCTCACACAGGGTTAATGGCAGCGTTAAAGGACCGTGTTATGCCGCGGTGTAACGCAGTCCGTTAACGCTGCTATTAACCCTGTGTGACCAACTTTTTACTATTGATGCTGCCTATGCAGCATCAATAGTAAAAAGATCTAATGTTAAAAATAATAAAAAAAAATAAAAAATAGTTATATACTCACCCTCCGTCGTCCCCCCGGATCCAGAACAGGCCTTTCCCGCTACTCGCGACGCTGCGGTGACTGCTTCATGCATTGCGATCTTGCGAGATGATAACATGCGGTCTTGCGAGACCGCTATGTCATCATCTCACAAGACCGCAATGCACTCTTGGGACCGGAGCGTCGCGAGGATCATCGGTAAACGCCTCGGCTGGATCCGGGGGGACGACAGGGGTGAGTATATAACAATTTTTTATTTTAATTCTTTTTTTAACAGGGATATGATGCCCACATTGCTATATACTACGTCGGCTGTGCAATATACTACATGGCTGTGCTATATACTACGTGGCTGTGCAATATACTACGTGGGCTGTGCAATGTACTACGTGGGCTGTGCTATATACTATGTGGGCTGTGCAATACACTACGTGGCAGTGCAATATACTACCTGGCTGTGTTATATACTACGTGGGCTGTGTTGTATACTACGTGGCTGTGCAATATACTACGTGGGCTGTGTTACACACTACGTGGGCTGTGTTATACACTATGTGGGCTGTTATATACTACGTGGGCTGTTATAAACTATGTGGTTGTGTTATATGCTATGTGGGCTGTTATACACTCCGTGGGCTGTGCTATATACCAGTGCTCCCCAACTCCAGTCCTCAAGGCCCACCAACAGATCATGTTTTCAGGATTTCCTTTGTATTGGACAGGTGATGCAATTATCACCTGGGCAAGACTAAGGAGATCCTCAAAACATGACCTGTTGGTGGGCCTTGAGGACTGGAGTTGGGGACCCCTGCTATATACTACGTGGCTGTGCAATATACTACGTGGCTGTGCTATTTACTATGTGGGTTGTTATATACAGTGCTACGTGGCTGTGCTATATACTACGTGGCCGGCCGCGAACAATCAGCGACAGGCGCAGTCCGGCCGAGAATTGGCGCGGGATTTGAACCACGCTTCGCTAATTGGTCGTGCCTGGCTGGCCGAATCCTGTGTATTCAATGTATTATTCGAAAATCTTCAAAAATAAACTACATACATATTCTAGAATACCCGATGCGTTAAGGTACCTTCACACTAGACGATATCGCTAGCGATCCGTGACGTTGCAGCGTCCTGGCTAGCGATATCGTCCAGTGTGACACGCAGCAGCGATCAGGCCCCTGCTGTGATGTCGCTGGTCGGGGAAGAAAGGCCAGAACTTTGTTTCGTCGCTGGCTCTCCCGCTGACATCGCTGAATCGGCGTGTGTGACGCCGATTCAGCGATGTCTTCGCTGGTAACCAGGGTAAACATTGGGTTACTAAGCGCAGGGCCGCGCTTAGTAACCCGATGTTTACCCTGGTTACCATCGTTAAAGTAAAAAAAACAACCACTACATACTTACCTACCGCTGTCTGTCCCCGGCGCTGTGCTTCTCTGCTCTGGCTGTGAGTGCCGGGCAGCCGGAAAGCAGAGCGGTGACGTCACCGCTCTGCTTTCCGGCCGCTGTGCTCACAGCCAGAGCAGAGAAGCACAGCGCCGGGGACAGACAGCGGTAGGTAAGTATGTAGTGGTTGTTTTTTTTACTTTAACTTAGTAACCCGATGTTTACCCTGGTTACCAGCGAAGACATCGCTGAATCGGCGTCACACACGCCGATTCAGCGATGTCAGCGGGGATCGTTGGTCGCTGGAGAGCTGTCTGTGTGACAGCTCTCCAGCGACCAAACAGCGACGCTGCAGCGATCCGGATCGTTGTCGGTATCGCTGCAGCGTCGCTTAGTGTGAAGGTACCTTTAGAATCTAGCGTGTAATAAGAACAATGGAGATGGCAGGATTAGAGCCGATCACAGATGTGACATCTCCATCTCTCTGTGACTTTTACAATATTTGTTTCAGGGTAAAGATCTGACCCATATTACTACTACAGAAACCTATGTGAGGGGTGATGAGCAGTGTAACGAGGAGATTCCTTCAGATAATCGCCCAGGTGAGTAGTAACCACTAGATGCAGAGAAGATACAGAGTCTCCTCAGTCACTGGTTGGTACTACTATGTGTTAATTGTTGTGAGCTCTGTGGTCTTTTAGGTTTTTCGGCTTTCGATTCATCATTTTTGCCAAAATTCTGTGAATAAGTATAACGGAAGATATATTGTTTTATACAATAAAATATGGATAGCAAAATACAGATGAAATTTTTCTGTAAAGAACATGTAGCAGATTAGTCCACCTGAACTAGCCATTTTTTTCATTATTTTCTATGGTTATCAAGCTAAAAAAAGCCATATCAATGGCTGAAGCAAAAGTTTTTATAAAATATATTATAACCGCACTGGGCGCTGTAGGGAATTGCTGGTTTCAGAGTCAGGACCAGAGGGTAAGTAGGAGTTATACACACTCCTGCCCAATGGGTACAGCCTCGCTTCATACACTTGTATGGAGTGAGTAAAACAGAAACACATGAGCCGTGCACACAATGAACAGGCCTGTAAGTACACCGTTCACACCACCAGGAGACAAACCACACAAAAAAGGCACAGTAAAACCTAAAAATACTCTGTTGCAAAAAAATATAAACAGCAAATGCTAATAAAAAGATGGAAAAACAGAGTATTTGGTTAATACGTTTTTTGCAAAAAATGTACAGTTAGGTCCATATATATTTGGACAGAGACAACATTTTTCTAATTTTTAACTCCTAAACCCTTCATCCAATTTTAATGTGGATACCCTCAAATGAAAGCTGAAAGTCTGAACTTCAACTGCATCTGAATTGTTTTGTTTAAAATTCATTGTGGTAATGTCTGTAACCAAAATTAGAAAAATGTTGTCTCTGTCCAAATATATATGGACCTAACTGTATATTAAGCCACTCTACCAAACGGCTCACAAGGAGGGGATTGTCTCCTGGTGGTGTGAACAGTGTCCCTACAGGTCTGTTCACTGTGTGCATGGCTCATGTGTTTTTTTTTTTTTTTTTTTTTTTAATCAAATGTTTTTATTAAACAGTGAGAAAAATATATGCAGATTACATTACTGCAAACAGTACACATCTATGTTTTGCATTTTCAATAAACTTTCAGCCCCAAACCAACCTCCCTCCCCCCCCTCACCCCCACCCCTGGAGACCTAACAAGAACCACTCTGATCTACCCGAATGTCCATTATTAACCAGGAACAAGAAGGCGTCGTATCAATACTGCTCCCACGGGGATATATGTTCCAAAAGCACGAGCAAGGTCTCCAGATCACGTCGACTCGATCCAGGGATTCCATAACCTGTTGAAAAGGTCCATCTTGTTTCTTTTAGAATAGATGCTCCTCTCCAATGCAACAATATGGTCTACTTGCATCATGAAATCTCTTCTCGTTGGTGGCTCAACCCTAATCCAGAACTTAGCGATCAACTTTCGTGCAATAAACAGCAATCTAGCAATAACTGTTTTATACAAGTTATCAGTTACAATTTCCTCCACGTAACCTAATATGCATACCAGAGGGTCCCGTGGTACCGAACAATTGTATGTTAGTCCCACTTTGTTTATCACTACAATCCAAAACGAGGCCAGCCTAGGGCACTGCCACATCATATGGAAGATACCCGCCTCGGATTGCGAGCACCTAGGGCACTCAGAATTAGGTCTTAAACCTGCCCTGAACAGCATATCCGGAGTTCTATAGGCCCTATGAATAACAAACAATTGTGACAACCTCCCAGGCTCACTCATCGAGATCTTGGGCACGTATTCCAATATTGAGTCCCACCGATCGCCGTCATTCTCCCCCAAATCAGCCTCCCACTTCGCCCTGGCTCTGATAGGATGTTTCTCTAAAAAGGAAAATAGCAGGAACTCATATATTCCCGAGATCACCCCCCTTGTGCTTTCCCCCATAAGGATAAAGTCTAGCATCAGGTCCACCTGAATCTCTATAGGCCCCCTCCTACATTGTGCCCGATATGCATGAGAGATGCGATTATACTGATACAGTTCAGAGCTTGGCAGCAGAAATTCCTCCTGTAATGTCTTGAAATCCTTAATTCTACCTTGGTGCAAAACCTGGCTCATCCGAGAGATTCCCGCTCCCTTCCAAACCTGAAATCCCTCCATCTGTCTAAACTCCTGTAGGAGACAATTATTCCACAAGGGCGAGAACCTAGTAAGTGCCCTCACTCCCCTAATTCCCTTAACTTTGTCCCAAACCTTTTGGATAAGCCTAATAGTGCAGAATTTAGTACCCTTCTCTCGAAAATGCCCACCCTCCAGGCCCTCACTCAGTACCCTTGACCCAATCAAATTCCTCAGACTGCAGGGTGTCCGCTCCCAACCCGATTCCTCACCCCATCCCCTAAAATGTTGACATTGTGCAGCCAAAAAGTATAACCATGGGTTGGGCAATGCCACTCCTCCTTCCGTCTTTGGTCTTTGTAGAATTTCTTGTTTAAATCTAGAACTTTTCCCATCCCAAATCAGCTCGCCAAATAGAGATTTAATCCTCCTAAATCTATTCTGCGATATCCACATAGGGGAGTTGTGTAGCACGTAGAGAAGTTGCGGCATCACAATCATCTTTATTAGATTTATTCTACCAATAACCGATAAATGTAGCTTTTTCCACGCCTGAACCTTAGTGCGTATCTTCCGCAAAAGTGGCGCCAAATTTAGTTCCTCAAAGCTAGTCAGAGGCAACGCGATCTGGATCCCCAGGTATTTAAATTTATCTACTAACCTCAGCTTTGTAGGAGAGTCCCGTATTTCACTATTCTCATAGTCCCCATCTACTAACATCATATTGGACTTTTCCCAGTTGATTCTCAAACCAGAGTAACTCCCAAATTCCTCAATAATGGCCTCCGCCCCTGCCAGGGTCTCCCCCGAATCCTCCAAGAATAGCAAAATATCATCTGCGTATAACGCAATCTTTTCTTCCGAAACCCCATACATAAATCCTTTCACCTCCCGGGAGCCTCTAATTTTCGCAGCAAGGGGCTCCACCGCCAGGGCAAATAGCAGTGGGGACAAAGGACATCCCTGTCTAGTTCCCCCAGACAGAGAGAATGTCTCAGAAAGGACATTATTCACTCTAATTTTGGCCACTGGGGAAGAGTACAACAGCCGCACCCATGAGATGAATTTAGGTCCAAATCCCAAACGTTCCAACACTGACCACAAATAGCCCCACTCCACACAGTCAAAGGCCTTGTGGGCGTCCAATGATACCACAACCCTCCTGCCAACATTGTCCGAAGGGATTTGTAAATTTAAAAACAGCCTTCTCAGATTGAGTGCCGTTGATTTGTTTGGCATGAAGCCTGACTGATCAGGGTGTACCAATTTGTCTATCACCCTACTTAACCTATTTGCCAAGGTTTTTGCCAAAATCTTAATATCGGCAGTCAGGAGTGAAATTGGTCTATAGGATTCTGGCATCAGTGGATCTTTGTCGGCCTTAGGGATAACCACCACAATAGCCTCTCTCATCGACAAAGGCAACTCCCCTCTTTCCAACGAGCTATTATACACCCCTACCAATTTGTCCAACAGAGTTTCTTTCAGGGTCTTATAAATCTCAGCTGGAATGCCGTCCGCTCCCGGAGCCTTACCCCCCGCAACGCCCGCCAATGCAGCCCCCAATTCTTCCTCCCCAATCGGTTCTTCCAACAATTCACACTCCTCTCTACTCAACCGGGGCAAATCAATTTCTTCCAAATATTTTGCCATATCTTCGGGTCCCCTCTCCACACTGGACGCGTATAATTTGTCATAGAATTTCCTGAACACTTCCAAGATCTGCACCCCCTGAGTGACCACCGTTCCCTCCTCCGTCTTAATAGAGTAGACGTGAAGATTCTCTTTGCGCGGACGCCACTACCGAGAGCAAGTGCCCCACTTTTTCCCCCTCTGAGTAAAAGGTTTCTTTCTGGAAGGCCCTCAACCTCTCCGCCTTTTTCAAAAATAGCTGATCAACCTCCCTCTGAGCTGCCCTCATACGATTCCGAGATTCCACAGTACGATGTTCCCCCAATGCCGCCTCTGCTGCCTTCAATTCCTCTAGGACACCCTGATCCCGCTTTCTGGTCCTGGTCTTATGTCTTGAGATGTCCCTAAACAAAATTCCCCTTAGATACGCTTTCATGGTGTCCCACACTACATGGCATTCTGCGCTCCCTTCATTGATCTTAAAAAACTCCTCTATCTCTGCCCCCACCTTTTCCATGTCCAAAATTTGTAACCAAACTGGGTGAATTTTCCATCCCGCCTTCCCCAAACCGTCCTGACTTGACAACTTTAAAGAGACCTGAACAGGGCTGTGATCTGATAAAATCCTAGGATTATATTCCACCCCGTTTAACAGTTCGTTCATCCTATCGTTTCCCAAGGCGACATCAATTCTTGACATCGAGCCGTATGTAGTCGAGTAACAGGAATAGGAATATGTGTTGACATTGCGGACCCTCCACAGATCAGTCCAGCCTATTTCTCTGAGATAATTACCAAAGGGAGTGTCATTACCGTCCCTACGCTTAGGTGCATGGTTACTCTTGTCCCAGTGGTCATTTGCTATATTATTTACATCCCCCACCACCAAAAGAGGGATCCCATCCCAGCCTCTTATAGACTCCAATATGTCCTGGATCTTCCTTCCAGAGTATGGCGGAGGTATATACAATGATACTATGCATATTAAACGATTAAAGAGTTTACACACCAACAAAACATATTGACCATCCGTGTCAATTTTGACCTCAACTTCCTCAAATGGGGTATTAGTATGAATCAATACTGACACACCTCTCGCATAACTAGAGAACGTCGAATGATACGCCTTGCGCACCCATCTTTTCTGTAACATATCAACTTTTTCCTTTACTAGATGGGTCTCTTGCAGGCAAATCACCGAGGGCCTCTGTTTCAGTAAATACTGAAATATTGCTGCGCGTTTAGTGGCGTCCGCTAATCCCCTAACATTCCAGCTTATAATGTTAACATCCCCTCCCATTTCCTAGAAACAAAATGATTAGTTAGAGCAGTCTCCTTCAGGTCTCCCCCGATACCCACCTCCCCCCTCCCCGCCCCTTTCCTCAACTCCCCCATCTAAAACTCAATGGAGTTCAACTAGAACAAACTTTCTTTCTCTGTATGAGAACTGAGAGCTCTTGATACAACCTAGAACTAAGCCCTTTGCAGTCCATCTCTCCCCCTCCCACCGCTAACAGCATGAAGTATTCTTTGCGCCGCCGAGCACACTGTTTTATCCTTTTGAGAACATTCTGTCTAAAGACACAAGACAATTTCAAAAATCACAGTCATGGGGTATAACCAGATGAGTGGCGAAGTCACAGCGTCAGTCTCATCGGTTCCGATCCACGCCAGTTTTCTTGGTATTGGTATCCAGCCACTGCATAGCCTCCTCCGGGTTCTGGAAAAAATGAACCCGGTCCAGCGCTACCACCCTGAGCTTAGCCGGGTATAGCATTGAATATTTTAGATCCAGGTCTCGGAGCCGCCGCTTGACTTCCCCGAACTTCATTCTCAGTTTTTGCACCGATGCCGAATAGTCCGGATAAATGGAGATCCGATTTCCGTCTATACTCAGTCCATCACTGATCCTGGCCTTACTTAGTAGGGTTTCCCGATCCCGATAGTCCAAAATTTTTGCCATCAAGGCTCGAGGGGGGGATCCAGGCGGCAGGGGTCGGGTGGGGACTCTATGGGCCCTTTCCACGGAGAAGTGGTTAGTAAGATCTGCTCCTCCCACCGAGTTTTTAAGCCATGCCTCAATGTATTCAGCAGGATTATTCCCCTCCACCTTCTCCGGCACCCCAATTATTCTTAGATTGTTCCTTCGGGAACGGTTTTCCAGGTCATCTGTTTTAAATTCCAGTTCCGCAATGCGCTGAATGTATCTCTTTTCTCTTTTCAACAGTTCATTTGTCTGATCCTCCACACTGCCCACGCGCTCCTCCACCACCTCCACTCTTTTCTCCACTTTACGCATAGCAGAATTAAGGGACTTCATTTCAACTGTTAAATCGTCCACTCTTAGATTCAGTGCGGCCGGGGCAGATTTACAGTGTATAACGACTGAGAAAATGTCCTGCAGTGTAGGCTCCCCCACATTTGATTGCTGCGCACCCTCAGAGTCCTTAGCCTGTACTGGGCTGGCGGTAGGTGTCATGTTATTTGCACCATGCATCTCCTGCATCCTCCCTGGAGAAAGCTGCTCCTCCACCACACTGAGGGTATCTTCCCCCCCCCTCTCTTCTGCCTCTGCAGGGGTTCCCTCTCTTCCGGCCCTTCTGGGCCCAGCAGCAGGGCACCCCCCTCCTCCGTTCGAGCAAACCTTTCCAGCCGGGCGATTACCTCCAGCCTCCGGCGGTATTCAGTACTGGCTCTGGCCGCCTCCTCCTCTGCCACGGCGCCATCTTGGATTTTCGCGCCAGTCGCGGGCGCCGACTGTTTTCGGCGCGGCATCGCCGCTTTACTCCTCTCCCTGCCTCCGGCCCTCTCCCCCGTGCCCAGGGGTCTTGCGGAGCGTCTCCGTCCGGTTTTCGGCGCTCGGCAACGCCTTCAAAGGTAAGAACTTAGGAGCGGTGCGGGGAGAGAGACCCGTCGCACGTCCGCTCACATCGCTCGCTAGGCCACGCCCCCGTGTTTTTGGTTTAATCTATTGTTTTCTTGTTTCTACAAGAAAAACACCAAAAAAGGACACATTCAAGAAAAAACACCAAAAACAGGCAAAGATGCTTACCTGTCTAAATAGGCCTCAATACAAATGCACAAGCAGGGTGCAGCGGACCCAAACAAAATAGCAAATGCACAGGTGCAATACCTAATGAAACAGCCAGCCTTCAATAAGGGTTTGGCCGTGTGGTACACCAATGCACTAAGATAAAATACTCTGTATGTGGTGTGTTCACACAAGGAATACAAAGCATCTGGCTACAGCCTGTGCATTTGCTATTTTGTTTGGGTCCGCTGCACCTTGCTTGTGCATTTGTATTGAGGCCTATTTAGACAGGTAAGCATCTTTGCCTGTTTTTGGTGTTTTTTTTTTTTTTTTTTTTTAGGGAGGTTTCTACCCCTCCTTGTGAGCCGTGCACATAAAAGCCGTTCTATACTGCATGTCCACATTGGACATTAGTACCCATCTGAATCCTGCTCATATAGGTATTATACTGTATTTATTTTCATTTTCCCATTAGGGTTAGGATTGGGGCTAAAGTTAGGGTTTGGGCTACAGTTGGGGTTAGGGTTGGGGCTAAAGTTAGGGTTTAGATTACATTTACGGTTGGGATTAGGGTTAGGGGTGTGGTTAGGGTTATGGTTGGGATAGGGGTAGGGGTGTGTTTGGGTTAGGGTTTCAGTTAGAAATAGAATTGGGGGGTTTCCACTGTTTAGGCACATCAGGGGCTCTCCAAACGCGACATGGCGTCCGATCTCAATTCCAGCCAATTCTGCGTTGAAAAAGTAAAACTGCTCCTTCCCTTCCGAGCTCTCTCGTGCACCCAAACAGGGGTCCCCCCCACATATGGGGTATCAGCGTACTCAGGACAAATTGGACTCCAACTATTGGGGTCCAATTTCTCCTGTTACCCTTGGGAAAATACAAAACCGGGGGCTAAAATATAATTTTTGTGGAAAAAGAAAAAAGATTTTTTATTTTCACGGCTCTGTGTTATAAACTGTAGTGAAACAGTTGGAGGTTCAAAGTTCTCACAACACATCTAGATAAGTTCCTTTGGGGTCTAGTTTCCAATATGGGGTCACTTGTGGGGGGTTTCTACTGTTTAGGTACTTCAGGGGCTCTGCAAACGCAATGTGATGCCTGCAGACCATTCCATCTAAGGCCATGTTCACACTTTGCGGCGTCCCTCTGCGGGTTCTCCCGCAGCGGATTTGATAAATCTGCAGGGCAAAACAACTGCGGTTCTCCCTGCAGATTTATCGCGGTTTGTTCCGCGGTTTCCGCCTATACTATTGATGCTGCATATGCAGCAATATACAGCATCAATAGTAATGTTAAAAATAATAAAAATTGGTTATACTCACCCTCTGATGTCCGGATCTCCTCGACGCTGCGCCCGGCGGTCCGGTTCCAAAGATGCTATGCAAGAAGGACCCTTCGTGACGTCACGGTCATGTGACCGCGACGTCACCGCAGGTCCTGGTCACACAGCAACTCTGACCGGACGGCCGCGTGCAGCGCTGAGACTTCAGAGGGTGAGTATAACATGATTTTTTATTTTTATTCTTTTTTTCACCCCAAATATGGTTCCCAGGGCCTGGAGGAGAGTCTCCTCTCCTCCACCTCGGGTAGGAACCGCACATTAGCCGCTTACTTCCCGCAACGTGGGCACAGCCCCATGCGGGAAGTAAGCGGTTCAATGCATTCCTATGGGTGCAGAATCGCAGCGATTCTGCACAAAGAAGTGACATGCTGCGGGTTTTAAACCGCTGCGTTTCTGCGCGGTTTTTCCCGCAGCATGTGCACAGCGGTTTGCGGTTTCCATAGGGTTTACATGTTACTGTAAACGCTATGGAAACTGCTGCGGACCCGCAGCATCAAAATCGCGGCGGTTCCTGTTATGATTTGGTGGTTAGGACAATAATGGACCTCATGGTTAAGAGCACACAAAATGACCTGATAGTTATCAGTAATATAGGACGAGCTCTAAGACGTAGGAACTCTGCTGACCGCAATCCCTAAACCTATCACACACACTAGAAGCAGCCGTGGATTGCTCCTAACGCTCCCTATGCAACTCGTCACAGCCTAAGAAACTAGCTAGCCCTGAAGATAGAAAATAAAGCCTACCTTGCCTCAGAGAAATTCCCCAAAGGAAAAGGCAGCCCCCCACATATAATGACTGTGAGTAAAGATGAAAATTACAAACACAGAGATGAAACAGATTTAGCAAAGTGAGGCCCGACTTACTGAACAGCCTGAGGATAGGAAAGGTAACTTTGCGGTCAGCACAAAAATACTACAAAAGACCACGCAGAGGACGCAAAAAGACCCTCCGCACCGACTCACGGTGCGGAGGTGCTCCCTCTGCGTTCCAGAGCTTCCAGCAAGCAAGAAACAATCGAAATAGCAAGCTGGACAGAAAAATAGCAAAATAAAGAAACACAAGCAAAAACTTAGCTTATGCAGGGAAGACAGGTCACAAGAACGATCCAGGAGTGAACAAGACCAATACTGGAACATTGACTGGTGGCATGGAGCAAAGATCTAGGTGGAGTTAAATAGAGCAGCAGCTAACGAATTAACCTCGTCACCTGTGGAAGGAACCTCAGAAGCCGCAGCCCCACTCACATCCACCAGAGGAAGCCCATTGACAGAACCAGCCGAAGTTCCATTCATGACCACAGGAGGGAGCTCAACAACAGAATTCACAACAGGTTCCGCGGTAAAAACCGCAAAGTGTGAAACCAGCCTTAGTCTGCATTCCAAACGGAGCTCCTTCTCTTCCGAGCTCTGCCATGCATCCAAACGGTGGTTCCTCCCCACATATGGGGTATCAGCGTACTCAGGACAAATTGGACAACAACTTTTGGGGTCCAATTTCTCCTGTTACCCTTGGGAAAATACAAAACTGGAAGCTAAAAAATTGTTTTTGTAGAATTTTTTTATTTTTATTTTCACGGCTCTGCTTTATAAACTGTAGTGAAACACTTGGAGGTTCAAAGTTTTCACAATACATCTAGATAACTTCCTTAGGGGGTCTTCTTTCCAAAATGGTGTCACTTGTGGGGGGTTTCAATGTTTAGGCACATCAGGGGCTCTCCAAATGCGACATGGCGTCCCATCTCAATTCCAGTCAATTTTGCATTGAAAAGTCAAATTTCGCTCTTTCCTTTCTGAGCTCTGCGATGCGCCCAAACAGTGGTTAACCCCAATATATGGGGTATGAGCGTACTCAGGACAAATTTTACAACAAATTTTGGGGCCCAATTTCTTCTGTTACCCTTGGGAAAATAAAAAATTGGGGGCGAAAATATCATTTCTTTATCGCCTCTCATTGGGGGACACAGGAACCATGGGTGTATGCTGCTGCCACTAGGAGGCTGACACTATGCAAATAAAAAAGTTAGCTCCTCCTCTGCAGTGTACACCCCACCGACTGGCATTATACTCTTCAGTTTTAGCTTAGTGTCAGTAGGAGGTGGACACGGGTCTTTCATTAGACCCTTATCTACCTCAATGTGCGTCGTTTCTTTTCAGGTTTTTCGAAGGGATACAGGGTGAGCAGTCACACCTGTAGTCCCACAAAGCGGACTATGAGTACGGCGTGTACTGCCACCCCGTATCCTCATAGATCCCTCTCCAGGACCAAGAGCCTAGCACACAAGCGTGCTTAGAAGTCCGGTCCTGGCTCTGTCCCCCACCCACTCGCCTTCCAGAGCCTGTCGGTCGGAGGAAACGAGGACGTCCACCAGCTCCAAGGACGTCTAATAGGTTCCATGTTTTTAAGGTTAGTACGGCGGCGTGGGATGTTAGGTAAGTATTTGGTGCTCCTTATCAGTTCTTCATAGGGGGCCTCTTGGATTACCTACCTTACCTGCTACTTTGTGCAGCACGGCGCCTTACAGGCAGCCGCACTGCTATTTCTGCGGCCGCACTACTATCCCTGCGGCCGCATCTTTTCTGCTCTGGGTGACAATTAGGGACACCATCTTTTGCGTGGCGGCTCTGTTGTCCGGCCGCGCTGTTTTCCCCTCGGCGGCGATCGCTCTGCCTTCTGCGGCCGCATGCTCTTCCCTCTGCGGCGCGACCACCCTTCAGGCAGCCGCGCTGATCTTTTCTCGGCGGTCGTACCCTTTTAGGTGACTCGCGGCCGCGGTCCTTCCCAGCGGCCGCGGTCGTCTCCTGCGGCCGCCGGCTTTTACTTTAGGCCCCGGCTCTTCCCTGGGCCTACTTCCGGCTGCCGCGCCTGTCAGACGGGACGCCTGCATCTTTTCCTTTGCGCCCGCACACATTTCAGCGGTCACCGGCTTCTAATTTAGGCCCCGGCTTCTCCCGGGGCCTACTTCCGGTGCCACGCTCCGCCCACTTCCTGTTTCATCGGGCGGGCTTTTCTCCCGCCCGACATACTGTGCCCTGCTCATCGGCGCCCCTCTGTCTGGCTCCGCCCCCTTCCTCCAGGGACAGCGTCTGTGTGTGCTCACCGCTTCTCAGCTGCAGGAGCTCACGCAGCGCGCCCCACACCTTCGCCACTGCATCTTCCGTGGGCACAGCATCTGCGCAGAATCCAGCACCTCAGGGCAGGAGTTCTCCACCGACAAGTGGGACATCTTCCAGGACCGGGTCCGTGAGTAGCTGCACTGCAGACTGACACCCCCCTCTGCCCCACTGTCCCCTAACCCACTGGCATCTTCAGGGACCTCTCAAAATGTCTACCTCTAAAGGGGGCCGCTCTCGCCCCCCCTACTTCTTCTGCCTTGGTCACGTACTTTGCTTGTTCGTCCTGTAACAGCAAACTTCCCTCAGGTCAGTCCTCCCCGCTGTGTCAGTCCTGCAGCAACCCGATTGTTCCCACCGCCCAGGATTCCCCGGCTGTTCCGCCCGAGAGTGATCCCCCCCCATCCCAGGCTGGGCCGCCTCTCTTTCACAATCGGCCGATTTAACACGGGTGTCTCAAACCCTGGTGTCCGCGCTTGATCGGTTACCCCTGCAGACCCCGGCCATAGCCAGCGGGTCGCAGGAACCACCGCCCGAGCCCTCCTTGATAAGCCACAAAAGGTCCAGACAGGAACGTCGGTCTGAGTCCTCTTCGCGCTCCATCTCGCCACACGGCCCTCCCCTGCGGTCGGCGTCTCCTCGACCCTCCTCCCCTGAGTCAGGCGAGGCATTCTCTGATGCGCCCTCGGAGGATATTTCGGAGCTGGATTCTAACCAAATCGCTACCATGAGGGAGATGGTGCAGAATCTCATTGGGGCAGTAAACCAATCCTGTGGCATAAAAGATCCATCTATGGAACTCGCAGATCAGGCGGTTTCGTTTAGACAGGCCAAACCACCTTCCAAGTTTTTTGCTCCTCATCTTGAATTTGAGGAAATCATGTCCAGAGAGAGAGAGAACCCCACTAGGCGTTTTCAGAGGGGAAAACGCCTGGGTGTGCTATATCCCTTTTCTCCAGAAGTTACCGCCAATTGGACGGTCTCTCCCTCGGTGGATCCACCTGTGTCCAGGCTGTCCACCAACACGGTGCTTCCTCTGTCCAGCGGAGCATCTCTGAAGGACTCTAACGATAGGGCTATAGAATCCTTTGCGAAGTCAGCTTTTGAAGCGGCTGCAGCGGCCATATGCCCAGCTTTTGCTTCCACTTGGGTTTCTAAATCCATCTCCAAATGGGCCAAAGAGCTCCGTCGAGGTATCCTGGACGGGGCGTCTCCCATGCAACTAGCGGAGCTTGCCAACCAGATTTCCCACGCCGGTGAATACCTGGTCTTTGCCTCCCTGGATGTCGCGTCTTGTGCGGCTCAGGCTTCCAGCAATGCCGTTGCCATCCGCCGCACCGTTTGGCTCAAGGCCTGGCAGGCGGACTTATCTTCTAAAAAGTCCCTCACTAGTCTGCCCTTCCAGGGCTCTCGTCTCTTTGGTTCCCAGCTGGATCAAATCATTAAGGACGCCACCGGGGGTACAAGTTCTCTTCTCCCCCAGCTAAGCCTCGTCGCCCTCCTCCTAGACGGCAGTTTCGCTCTTTTCAGCCCTTTCGTCGCTTCGCTGTGTCAAACTCCTTTTCCCAGCAGCAACAGAGGCCACAGGCATGTCAGGAGAAGAAGGCGGTGTCCTTTAGGCCCACTCCGTCCTGGCGTCCTCGCTATTCCCAGGGTAGATCCTCCAGGCCCAGGACTGGAAGATCCACCTCGGCATGACTCTCGGCAAGACTCCAGCCCAACTCCCAGGTTGGGCGGCCGTCTTCTCCTTTTCAGGGACATCTGGATTTCCGCAGTAGAGGACGCATGGGTCAGGGAAGTTGTATCCTCGGGATACAAGATAGAGTTCTTCTCCCGACCCAGGGATCGTTTCTTCCAATCCCGTCCTCCAAGAGATCCCGCTCTAGTTCCGGGCTTCTTCGCAGCCATCGCTTCTCTGCTCAAATCCGGGGTAATCGTTCCCGTCCCAGAGAAAGAACGGTTCACGGGTTTCTACTCAAACCCTTTTTGTGGTACCGAAAAAAGACGGCAAGGTTCGCCCCATTCTGGACCTCAAATTGCTGAACAGGAGAGTTCGCCTGAGACACTTCAGGATGGAATCCCTTCGTTCAGTAATTGCTTCCATGGAGGCCCAGGAATTTCTATGCTCAATAGATATCCAGGACGCCTACCTCCATGTCCCGATATTTCCCGGACATCACCGTTTCCTGCGCTTCGCAGTGCAACGGGAACACTTTCAATTCGTCGCCCTGCCGTTCGGTTTCGCAACCGCTCCAAGGGTGTTCACGAAGATCATGGCAGCGCTGATGGCCATATTGAGAGTCAGAGGCCTGGTCCTTTTTCCATACCTCGACGACATCCTCATCAAGGCACCGTCCTTTTCTCAGGCTCACGAAAGCCTGTCCATTGTTCTCGACACCTTAGCCCGTTTCGGGTGGCTGGTCAACCGGAAGAAGTCCTGCCTTATTCCTTCTCAGCGCATCATTTTTCTGGGCATGCTATTCGACACTCGTCAGACCAGAGTCTTCCTTCCCAAGGACAAGAGATCCACTCTTTGTCAGGACATACGCTTGCTCCAGGGTCCTCGGCCTCCCTCCCTCCGATCGGCCATGAAGGTTCTGGGGAGGATGGTAGCTACCTTGGAAGCGATTCCCTTCGCCCAATTCCATTCCCGACCCCTTCAGCAAGCCATTCTGTCTCAGTGGGACAGGTCTGTCTTCTCCCTGGATCGGCCGATCAGACTCTCTTCTCGGGTCAAGCGGTCTCTCAACTGGTGGCTGACGTCACCTCTCATCTCCCAGGGCAGGTCCTTCCTTCCAGTTCACTGGCAGGTGGTGACAACGGATGCCAGCCTGCTCGGCTGGGGTGCGGTTTTCCGTCATCTGACGGTTCAGGGCCGTTGGTCGTCGCAGGAGTCAACTCTGCCAATCAATGTCCTCGAAATTCGGGCCATCTTTCTGTCCCTCCGCCACTGGGAAATGATTCTCAGGGGTCTGCCAGTCCGGATCCAGACGGACAATGCCACGGCTGTGGCATATGTCAACCATCAGGGGGGGACCCGGAGCTCCTTGGCCCTTGCCGAGGTATCCAAGATTCTCCTTTGGGCAGAGGCAACGGTTCCGGTGATATCCGCGGTGCACATCCCCGGCGTGGACAACTGGGCTGCCGACTTCCTCAGCCGCGAAGGCCTCGCGGCAGGGGAATGGTCCTTGCATCCGGAGGTCTTCCATCAGATTTGTCTTCGATGGGGGACTCCGGACGTGGATCTCACGGCGTCCCGAATGAACAGGAAGGTTCCACAGTTCGTCTCCAGGTCTCGCGATCCTCTCGCAGTGGGCGTCAACGCTCTGGCCATTCCTTGGTCACAGTTCAGGCTACCCTACCTGTTCCCACCCCTTCCTTTACTCCCCAAACTGTTGAAGAAGATCAAAGCGGAAGGGGTGCCAGTCATCTTAATCGCCCCGGATTGGCCAAGGAGAGCTTGGTTCGCGGAGCTTGTCAACCTTCTCGCGGACGCTCCCTGGCGCCTTCCAGACAGGCCCAATCTGTTGTCTCAGGGTCCGATCTGCCACCCGAATTCTCGGTCGCTCAGTTTAACGGCGTGGCTGTTGAGACCGCGGTTCTAAGAGCGTCCGGCCTTTCGGACCGGGTAATTCACACCATGATTCAGGCTCGGAAGCCTTCATCTTCCAGGATCTACTACCGTACCTGGAAGGCTTACTTCCGTTGGTGCGAGTCCAACCGCGTTCCATCCATGTCCTTTTCTCTGCCTTCTCTTTTGGCCTTCCTTCAGGCAGGACTGGATTCGGGCCTGGCTCTTAGTTCCCTGAAGGGCCAGGTCTCTGCGCTTTACATCCTCTTTCAGAAGACCTTAGCTTCTCGGCCACAGGTTAAGACCTTCCTTCAAGGAGTAGCCAACGCTGTCCCGCCGTACAGGGCACCTGTGGACGCATGGGACTTAAACCTGGTACTGGACATTCTGAGGGTTTCTCCCTTTGAGCCTCTTAGGGAGATTCCGCTATCTGTTCTTTCTTGGAAGGTGACCTTTCTGGTGGCCATCACGTCTATTCGCCGCGTTTCCGAGTTGGCGGCCCTGTCTTGCCGTCCTCCGTTTTTGGTCATTCACCAGGACAAGGTGGTCTTCCGGCCCCCAACTTCCTTTCTTCCGAAGGTGGTTTCCACCTTCCTCCTCAACGAGGACATCGTTCTACCTTCCTTTTGTCCAGCTCCGACTCATCCTCTGGAGCGATCGTTGAACAAGCTAGACCTCGTCAGGGCAGTGAGGATCTATCTGGATAGAACGTCCTCTTTCCGGAAGACGGATTCTTTTTTCGTCATTCCTGATGGCACGCGCAGAGGCCAACCGGCTTCTAAAGCGACTATTGCTCGCTGGATCAGAATGGCAATTTTGGAGGCTTACCGGGTCAAGAACAGAGTGCCCCCTCCTGGGATTAAGGCTCACTCTACCCGGGCAGTCAGCGCCTCCTGGGCGGTGCACCACAGGGCTTCCGCCCTACAGCTTTGCAAAGCGGCAACTTGGTCTTCCATCCACACGTTCGCCAAATTTTAAAAGGTCCATACCTACGCTTCGGCGGACGCCAGCCTAGGCAGAAGGATCTTGCAGGCGGCAGTGGTGAGTCCTCTGACCTGATAGAAGTCTGGTTTTCCCGCCCGTGGGACTGCTTTGGGACATCCCATGGTTCCTGTGTCCCCCAATGAGAGGCGATAAAGAAAACAGGATTTTTGGTTGCTTACCGTAAAATCTGTTTCTTGGAGCCTCCATTGGGGGACACAGCTCCCTCCCAACGTTTTTGTTATATGTTCTCTGACTGTTCTCACGTTTACAGTTCTCAAGTTTGTGGTTATGGTTTTTCAACCTTGTTTCATTATCTCCTACTGCTTTCTCACTAACTGAAGAGTATAATGCCAGTCGGTGGGGTGTACACTGCAGAGGAGGAGCTAACTTTTTTATTTGTATAGTGTCAGCCTCCTAGTGGCAGCAGCATACACCCATGGTTCCTGTGTCCCCCAATGGAGGCTCCAATAAACAAATTTTACGGTAAGCAACCAAAGATCCTGTTTTTTGTGAAAAAATATGATTTTTTATTTTTACGGCTCTACATTATAAGCTTCTGTGAAGCACTTGGTGGTTCAAAGTGCTCACCACACAGCTAGATAAGTTCATTTGGGGGTCTACTTTCCAAAATGGTGTAACTTGTGGGGGGTTTCAATGTTTAGGCACATCAGGGGCTCTCCAAACGTGACATGGTGTCTCCTCTCTATTCCAGTCAATTTTGCATGGAAAAGGTAAATGGCGCTCCTTCCGAGCTCTGCCATGCGCCCAAACAGTGGTTTACCCCCACATATGGGGTATCAGCGTACTCAGGACAAATTTTACAACAACTATTGGGGTCCATTTTCTCCTGTTACCCTTGGTAAAATAAAACAAATTGGGGCCGAAATAAATTTTTTGTGAAAAAAAAAAAGTTAAATGTTCATTTTTTTTAAACATTCCAAAAATTCCTGTTAAACACCTGAAGGGTTAATAAGCTTTTTGAATGTGGTTTTGAGCACCGTGAGATATGCAGTTTTTAGAATGGTGTCACACTTGGGTATTTTCTATCATATAGAACCCTAAAAGTGACTTCAAATATGATGTGGTCCCTAAAAAAAAAAAATGGTGCTGTAAAAATGAGATATTGCTGGTCAACTTTGAACCCTTATAACTCGCTAACAAAAAAAAAAAGATTGGTTCCAAAATTGTGCTGATGTAAAGTAGACATGTGGGAAATGTTACTTATTAAGCATTTTGTGTGACATATCTCTGTGATTTAAGGGCATAAATATTGAAAGTTGGAAAATTGCGACATTTTTACAAATAAACGCAGGTAATAGCAAATAAATTTTACCACTATCATGAAATACAATATGTCACGAGAAAACAATGTCAGAATCATCAGGATCCGTTGAAGCGTTCCAGAGTTATAACATCATAAAGGGACACTGGTGAGAATTGTAAAAATTGGCCCGGCCATTAACGTGCAAACCACCCTTGGGTGTTAAGGGGTTAAAGAAATGTAAAGTTGTGCTTCCATGCTTAATATAAAATTCGTTAATAACACTATCTGACATTACCTAGTGTTTTACCATGAGACTGTGTTTGTCACCCATTTTTCTGCCTTTTATTGAAATTGAATTTTGCTACTAGCCCTGCAATTGGAAATGTTTATACAGAAGTATTATACAATTTTAAGATTTTATTATGCAAAAATAAAAATGTGTTTGTTTTTCTAGGTGACTGTATGAGAAGCTCAAATGAACTAGAGATATCTTCAGATATTAAAGCAGATGTTTGTGGTATCACACAAAATATATATGAAGCGCCTGCCAGTATCCCAGATACACCATCAGCCGTTCACAGCCCAGATCTATCATCTGCTCTGTTTCAACATGTGCTGTCTTCTGATTTATTACAGACTAAGATAATTAAAAGTAACAAAATAGAGGTTGAACATATTAATACATATGAAATGATTCACAAAGAGAAGAAGCCGTTCTCGTGCTCAGAATGTGGAGCACGTTTTATCTATCAATCAAAACTTATTGAACATGAAAGAATTCACACTGGGGAGAAGCCGTTTTCATGCTTAGAATGTGGGAAATGTTTTATGCGAAAATCACATCTTGTTGTGCATCAGAAACGTCACACAGAAGGAAAGCCATATCAATGTTTAGAATGTGGGAAACGTTTTTCTCAGAAAGTAAATCTTGTTGACCATCAAAAAACTCACACAGGGGAGAAGCCGTTTTCATGTTCAGAATGTGGTAAAGGATTTATAAAGAAGACATATCTTACTATACATCAGAGAACACACACAGGGGAGAAGCCTTTCTTATGCACAGAATGTGGAAAGTGTTTTAATCAAAAATCACATCTTGCTACACATCAGAAAAGTCACACAGAAGAGAAGCCATTTTCATGTCAAGTATGTGATAAATCATTTTCTCAGAAAATAAGGCTTGAAGACCATCAAAAAACTCATGCAAAGGATAAGCCGTTTTCATGTTCACAATGTGGGAAATGTTTTAAAAAGAAGCCATACCTTGTTTCACATCAGAAAATTCACACAGGGGAGAAGCCATTCTCCTGTCCAGAGTGTGGGAAGTGTTTTAAGCACAAATCAGTTGTAGCTAAGCATCAGATAAGTCACACAGGAGAGAAGCCATTTTCATGTTTAGAATGTGGGAAATGTTTTTCTTGGAAATCAAGTCTTGTTGATCATCAAAAAACCCACACAGGAGAGAAGCCATTTTCCTGTTTAGAATGTGGGAAATTTTTTACTTGGAAATCAAGTCTTGTTGATCATCAAAAAATTCACACAGGGGAGAAACCATTTTCATGTTCAGAATGTGGTAAATTCTTTACGCAAAAGTCTGGTCTTCTTAGACACCAGAGAACTCACCCAGGAAAAAGCCATTCTGATTCTCAGAATTTAAGACATGTTTTAACCATCAAATGATATCTTGCTAAGCATAATTTTAATGCTTAGAATACAGAAACTTTCAAACAAGGGAGTCTTAATTTTCATTTCCTGTTTGTGGTAAATGTTTTCTGCCTAAAAAAATTGTTAATTGAGAGAAAATTAGAGTCCTTAGTGGTTGATACCATCTTTTCAGTTAGTCATTACAAGGAGAGAAAACAGTTGTGGTAGTAAATATTGGAGCAGTTCATAGATTCTTTTCCAGATCCCCCACGTCTGTGTTTTAGGGAGCTCCCAAATCTATGAAGCATTATTGTCAGAAGCTCTCTGTCCTCTCCAACATCTACAGGAATACATCAATTAAGAAATGTTCTCAGACAGTTTGGGGGCATCACAACCCTCGACAAGACCTTAGAGGACAATAAAACTTTCACACTCATCTATTAACTGCTCCAATATTTACTGCTACAACTGTTTTCTCCCTGTCCCACATTGATCATTCTGTTTCATGTCACTTGTCTTATTTAGTGCATTATTCCTGTGCCCTGTAGTATATAAATATGGGACTCTTCAGATTTTGTATTATACTATGCCTGATGAAGAGACCTGAGTAGTCTCAAAAGCTGCTATTTGTTACCATCTCTTCAGTTAACCAGTAAAAGATATCAGCCACTGAGGGCTCTCAAATTAATATTTCTCTATTTATTGGCTAACACTGTGTAAAGATATATTTTTCCTGTTACTAGAGATAAATAATTTGACAATTTAAATGTGTGTTGAATTTTTAGGTATTCACCAAACTAGTTAAGTTTCAAACTCAAGAACATCCTTTATGCACAAAGCAAATCGCAAAACGTTTATCTCTATTGAAGGGGATAACTTTCCGTTAGCTGGGTGACCAACTGATGTGGACCCCACCAGTCCTGAGAACTGGGGCTCTAAAGTGTAGCGGCTGAATGGAGCAAATATCGCTTATGCGCACTTAAAGATCAGTTGGGCACTGTGCTTGGCATTTTCTGGCACACGCATTATTAGTATAGCGCCATTTGTTCCATGATGCTTTACATGTGAAAAGGGGTATACATAATAAAAAACAAGTGCAATAATCATGAACAATACAAATCACCGACTGGTACAGGAGGAGAGAGGACCAGAGGGCTCACAGTCTGAGAATGAGAATACAGTAGGGGAAGGGTAAAGCTGGTTGTGCAACAAGGTTTATTGCACGTTGTAGGCTTGTCACAAGAGGTAGGTCTTCAGGTTCCTTTTGATGATTTCCACAGTAGGATAGAGTCTAAAATGTTCGGGTTCAGAGTTCCAGAGTAGGGGGAATGCACGGGATAAATCTTGTATGCGATTGTGTGAAGAGCAGATAAGAGGTAGTAGAGATGAGCGAATATGTTTGAAAAACGATCGCTGAATGTGCCTTGTTTATACCTAATTCGTGCCGAATTTGTTTGATCATTTCTGAACATATTCGCTCATCTGTACTCCTATTGACTCCAATGGCGTTCGGCTATGTTCAGCAAATGTTGAAAATATGGCAATCATCTGAACCGAAAATTTATTCTCTCATCTCTAGTAAGGATAGGAGGTTGCGTGCATTCTTTATTAAGGAGGTTGTGAGACTGCATGGTATTCCTTCAGATATTGTCTCAGACCCGGGGGGTGCAGTTTATTTCTAAGTTTTGGAGGGCTTTCTGCAGCCGGCTGGGGACTCATTGGTCATTTTCTTCAGCTTTTCATCCTCAATCCAATGGTCAGACTGAACGCGTAAATCAAAATCTTGAGACTTATCTCAGGTGTTTCATCTCAGAGAATCAGGAGGACTGGGTTAAATACTTACCGCTAGCAGAATTTGCTATAAACAATCGTACTCATGAGTCTACTGGTAAGTCCCCGTTTTAAGGGGCAGATGGTTTTCATCCTCAATCTACTTCATTTAATAGGAGGGATTCCTCAGGTGCTCCTGAAGAGGAGAGGTTTTCTTAATCCATCACGTCCGTATGGCAAAGGGTTCTTGATAAATTAAAGAGGATGGGTTCCAGGTATAAAAATGCGGCTGATCGGAGACGTGTGGAAGGTCCGGACCTTTGTGTGGGTGATTGGGTTTGGTTGTCCTCGAAAAATATTAAGCTGAGAGTTCACTCGTGGAAATTGGGCCCTAGGTTCATTGGCCCTTATAGGATTGTGGCCGTCGTGAATTCCGTTGCTTTTCGGCTGGCTTTGCCTCAGTCATTTAAGATCCATAATGTTTTTCATCGCTCCTTACTCAAAAAGGTTGTGGCGTCATTCAATCAGTCCCCTTCACCTCCATCTCCAGTCCTTGTTGATGGAAGTCTCGAGTTCCAGATTTCCAGGGTTATAGATTCTCGTTTAGTTCGTCGATCCCTACAATATCTGGTACACTGGAGAGGGTACGGTCCTGAGGAAAGGACGTGGGTACCTGCTGCCGATGTCCATGCGGTTAGGTTGGTTCGGGCATTTCATACAGCTCATCCTGAGAAACCTGGTCCTGAGGTTCCGGAGATCCCTCGTAGAAGGGGGGTACTATCACCGGGCTACCGCGACAGGTTCCAGAGAACCGCAGCGCTCTGGGTCTCGGTCACACACAGTGAACAGAAGCTCTTCACCTGTATTCTGACCTGGCTGCTTTGTGCCAGCAGTGCAGGAGTTAACCTTATTGCAGAGTTGCTGAGAGCTGGGTCTCTCTCAGCTAAAGTGGATTTTGTAATCTGATCCTCTATATAGACCCAGTCCTGACTTCAGCTATTGTCATTGATCAGTTCTACTGCCTGGCTTGGAGGTTGAAGGCGCGTAGTGTTGGTGTTGGAGGTTTATTTACAGAGATTGGTGTCTGCTGTTTTGGTTGCATGTTAAACCTGTTTTCCTTCCTAGTTTATTCCTTCTCTTCCCTTCTCTGTGTTTCCTCTGTGGTTGTGTGAGTATTTGGTGAGTTTGAGACTTTTAGTTACCTTGTCTGTATACCCTGTTATTTGTTGTATTATTACACTGGTGCAGTCCACCTCCTTTGGGGGGAGAGGGGGCCACTGAGAGGGCCTGCACAGGAGACAGGGATACGCTGGCGGCTCGGGCCTCCTAACCATCATAGGTACCCCCGAGATAAGGGAAAGCCAGGGCCCCATTAAAGTGGTAGGGACAGGTGCGGGTCCCAGTACACCGTCCTGCCCCTTTAATGCCGCTTACGGCGTGACAAGCTGAATGTCATGTCTGTTAGGTATGAAGGGATCCAGGATAGTGCCAAGTCTATGAGATAAGAGAATCTGTAGTAAAAGGGAATGGTCCAGTCCGTTGAGGGCAGATTACAGATTCAGTAGGAAGAGGATAGTATTGTCGCTTGGCTTTGGCAGTTAGTAGGTCATTGGTGACTTTAGTTAGGGCAGTTTTGGTGGAATGATTCGGTCGAAAGTCAGATTGTAATCAGTCAAAGAGGGAGCAGGAGGAGAGGTGGGAGGACAGTTTAAGATGGACATGCTGTTCCAGTGGTTATGAGGCATAGAAGAGAAGTGATATGAGATGACATGCTGTTCCAGTAGTATTGAGGCATAATGGAGAAGTGATATGGGGGATGATGGCAAAATACAGAGGATGGGTCAGGATTTTTGAGGATGGCATGGCCTCATTTTGTGATCAAGGCATGTTTAAAGCAAGAGGGAAAGAAACTAGTTGTTAGTGATAGGTTGAAAAAATGGGTTAGGGTTGTGATGAAGACTAGTGAGGTTTGGGATGGGAATGGGTCAAGTGCACAGGTGGTGAAATGTGATCTGGAGAGATATGATCTTCTGTAATGGTGGAAAAGCTGTTTTTGGAAGAGAAGGGTGAATAGTTGTGGGGACTATAGGCTGATGTTCTCAAAGTATTCAGCTGTGAGAAGAGGGAGGAGGTGCTGGGGTATCGAGGAGAGAATTGAAAGTGTTGAATAGGTGTTTAAGAGTGTGAGACATGGATGATATGAGAGATGAGAAGTAGGTTTTGTTTTTCAGCAGGGAGTGCGGACTTGAGATTGGTGGGGTGCTGTTTGTATGTAATGAAGTGCTTATTGGAGTATGATCTCTTCCATCTCTGCTCAGCAACTCTGGAAACTCGCCTCAATTCTTTAGTCAGGCTGCTGTGCCAGGTTTGCCTGTTGATTCTGCGAGCTTTAGGTTGTGGGAGACAGGTGACCCGATTTGAGAGCTGCAGTTATTGTGGTGTTATATAAAGTGGCAGTAGCATCTGGATCGCGTAAGGAACCTATGTCTGCTAAAGGGAGGAGGGACTCATAAAATAAGTGTAAATCAAGGTGTTTGAGATTCAGGGGAGGGTGTGCAAGTTTGTGGAGGATTGTGCGCTTGGAAAAGGAGAGGGAAGAGAATGTGAGTAGGTTTTGGTCAGACAGGAGGAGACGTGAGTTAGAGAGGTTAGGTAGGGAACAGAGGTGGGTGAAGATGAGGTCCATCTTTGTGATTGGCTGTGGTGGACCATTGAGTGAGGCAAAGGAAGAAGTGTTAGAAGCTTAGGCTACTTTCACACTAACGTCGTGTGACGGCCGTCGCAATGCGTCCTTTTGGAGAAAAAAACGCATCCTGCAAAGTTGCCCGCAGGATGCAGCTTTTTTCCATAGACTTGCATTAGCGATGCATTGCGACGTATGGCCACACTTCGCATCCGTCATGCGACGGATGCGTCGTATTTTGGCGGACCGTCGGCACAAAAAAAGTTCCATGTAACTTTTTTTGTGTGACGTGTCCGCCATTTCCAACGGCGCATGCGCGGCCGGAACTCCGCCCCCTCCTCCCCGGACATTACAATGGGGCAGCAGATGCATTGAAAAACTGCATCCGCTGCCCCCGTTGTTCATTTATGTCACAACGTGCGTCGGTCCGACGCATGGCGACGGCCCAGTACCGACGCTAGTGTGAAAGTAGCTTTAGAGACAGCTGAGTGGGAAATGTCAATGGGAATGTTGAAGTCACCCAAGATGATAGTGGGGATGTTGGTGGAAAGAAAATGAAGTAGCCAGTAGCAGTAAAGAACAGTCAATTGGAGGGGAGAGTAGATATGAACAGGATGCACCTCAAAAGAATAGAGAAACTCATGATGGCAGTGGAATTGAGCTGAAGGAGCAGTTATCTGACAGGAGAAAACCATCCACCTTGTGTGTTGCTGGGCTGGGGGTGTTAGAAAGATGGAATGTACCATAAAAAAGTGTAGCTGCAGAGGCTGTGTCAGGTTACAGTGATGCCAAAGAAGAAAAGTTCGTTTTTAATGAAAAGATCATGTATGTATGAAAGTTTGTTGCAGACAATGAGTGTTTCATAGAACTTCTGTTAGAGGTACTATGGTAGTAGGAGCTGGGTGAATGGGTATAAAGTTAGAAAGGCTTAAACAAATTATGATAAATCATGGATAAGAGGTTGAAGTGACTGTGGGGATGTGGTGAGGACTAGGATTTGAAGAGATATCACCGACTGTGAGGAGGAGAGGAAAGAGTATTGGGAACAGGAGAGGGCATAAGGTGGCTGTGTGTGTTTGGAAATAAAAGAATTTATGTTGAGGAACAAACCTGAGGAGGCAGTGAGATGGATGGGGAGGATGACCAGTTCATTACTAGTTGTACTGATTAGGGGGGTTAGAAAGTGGAGGAATATGGGGGTAATGGTGGAAACAAACAATGTTTACAGTGACTATGTATCCATTTGTCTTCAGTTCCCTTCTGCTTCCATTCTAGTCTAATTAATTGAAGTACACTTATATGATGCACGAGCAGACTAAAGTATATGCATTCAGATGTGAAACAGAGGGGAGAGGCCTGCAGTTATCTTATTCAGTTAATCAAAGCTGAGCCAGATGTAAGATATTGCAGACAGAGTAAACAAGCAGTGGTAAAGAAAAGTGGGAAGGTGGTAGTGGGAGAGCAGTATGAAACATACCAGGAACATGCAGAAGAGACAAAGGAATATTAGTAATGATGAGCAAGCATGCTCCTGTGCTAAACGAGTGTTTTGCTGTGCTCGAAAAATAGATTTGTCACCACAAATGTTCGACAACTGCAACACATGCTATCCATACATGTGTTGAAGCTGTCGAACGGCTGAGAGACAAGCAGTCACGGCGACTGCAAAACCTATTTTTCAAGCACGCTGAAAACACTCGTTTAGCATATAAGCATGGAAAAGCTGGGTAGCGGTATCAAACATACGAGGAACATGCGGCAGAGACAAAGGAATATCAGGCGTTGGAAAAGCTGAGGAGCAGTATAAGATATACCTGCGGGAAGAGTAGGGACCATACTGCAATTATACCTGAAATATTGCTAATGAAATGGTAACCATTGGGAAAAGATTATATAACCCAAGTACTCGATTTCTGTTTTATGGAATTTCTCCTGTATGATATAGAGATGATGGGTTCTTAGAGGCTCCAGCAGAGAGTTCATATCATTCTGATATTCCTCAGCAGAATTAGAAAAGATAAATATATGTAGGTAAAAAATAGGTTTGAGTTGCAGCGGCTGCATGTCTTGCATCTGTTCCACAGCCACATAGTAATTTTATTTAGCTCTCTGTAATCACTGCAGGGTTTAAAGAAACCTTCTTTCTTGACCAAAAGTATAGGTGCACCTGCTGATGATAAAGGACAAAAAAAACTCTTTAACTCCATTTTCATCTATGTCTTCTTTGAGGGCTTTTAATTCTTGCTATGCCAATGTTCATATGATCCTGAATGGTATAGCTGCTCCACGCAACAGACAATGAGGTTGAGTTTGTCACCATTTTTCTTGTCACATACATAGGCAGGTTGTATGTAAGTTATTGGCCAAAGGATCCTCTACAACCTTTTCATGGGGTAGTTTTGGTAACATCTGCTGGGAGTGGACAGCCAATGGAAAATACAATTCTTTAGTTTTCCAGTTAATTATGGGGTTTACAGTTTGCAACAGTGGCATTCTGAAGATTAGGTTCCATAATTTTCTCCAAAGGCTCAGTCTCTTGCCTGTGCTCGCTGGCGATCCATCTACAGTTTTCATAATAAAAGACAATATTTTCACCCCGTGGTTTTTGACAAAAACTGTTGATAAAATTTTAATTTGCTCCTGAGTCCAACATGGCAGGGGTCAAAATCTAAATCAGCAATTTGTTTGGAATAAAACAATGACAGTCTTTTCCTTTTTGCTATTGTCTACAATGGAAGAATTTGAATGGATTCACTGGTGATAACTCGTTCAGTCTAGACTGATTGATTTATACAGTTGATTAAGACTATTGATGAGGATATGGTCAGACGTAGCACAATAGACACTAAGACTATGTGCACATGTTGTGGATTTGTGTGCGGATTTTTCCGCACCATTTTTGCAAAATCCGCAGGTAAAACACTGCGGATTTCCTTTGGTTTTTGTGCGGATTCCATCTGCTGATTCCTATTGAGCAGGTGTAAAACGCTGCGGAATCCGCACAAAGAATCGACATGCTGCGGAATATACATGGGCACAGCGAATTTGGTTTTTCATAGGTTTACATGGTACTGTAAACCGCATGGAAAACAGCTGCGGATCCGCAGCAAAATCCGCAACGTGTGCACATAGCCTTATTCTCCCAAAGCATCCGTTCTTTTCTTTCCGCATTTTCATGTTATAATAGCCTGTCATCCCGCATGGGTTCAGCTTCAGATAAATGAGGATTCCTTGTTTTGAAGACTTGTCTCCATTGCTTCCATGATTAAGACACTTTTGAGTTGAAACGTGTTGGATTTTTTACCATCCACTGGGGTGTCCACTGCCTGTAATATGTTCTTTTAACAAAAGAAATAATTTTTATACTTGCCTTCCTGCCTGAGATCGCTGGAGATTACTGCGTATTTGGACTTGTATCCGCAAGGCCAGGGCGGCTCTGTGCGACGGTGTGGATCCGGTGAGCTGAACTTTTTCTTTTTACATTGCTACAAGTTGGGAGTTAGAATCATTTGAAAGACCACAAGTCAAGAACAGTGAGGAATGACCAAATTAAATGAATGTAAGAAGGAATAGAGCACAGAGATGCCAGCTTCTCCACCAGACGAAGAGGAACTACTAAGCAATGAACTCAGTAACCCACACACTGAATGGCAGGAGGCAGCATGCGGGACAAGGCAATTCTGTAAAAACATGAATGTGCTATGTTCATTCATTAGTATAATACAACAAGTCTGTTTTCTCTCATCACCACCTCTGTATACCAATCGGTAGGAAGTCCGGGCAATTTCCTACCTCAAGATGTACTCATACTCGTGCACATCTCCATTTTACACCTATCATATATGTATTGCTCCACTCCATACACACACAGCTCTGCTCCTCTCCGTACACCTCGTACACACACGGCTCTGCTCCATACACCTCGTACACATGTGGCTCCGCTCCGTACACCTCGTTCACACTCGGCTCCCTTCTGTACACCTCGTTCACACACGGCTATGCTCTGTACACCTCGTACACACGTCTCTGCTCTGTACACATTGTACACACGTCTGCTCCGTACATCTTGCACACACGCAGCTCCACTCCGTACACCTCGTACACGTGGCTCCGCTCCGTACACCTCATACACACGTCTCTGCTCTGTACACCTCGTACACACACTGCTCCGCTCCGTACACCTCGTACACACACGTCTCTGCTCTGTACACCTCGTACACACACGGCTCCGCTCCGTACACCTCATACACACACGGCTCTGCTACATCCCCCCTGTAAACCCCTCCTGACCCCACACATAAACTTCCCCTCATCCAGCACCATGACAACACCACAGCAGAGTCCTGCATACACTGAGGCCCCTGATCATGTGACCCCTGACTCCTCCCCTCCTGTGACCATCACAGGTCCTGTGCGCACAAAGCAGCCGGTAGCCATCAGACTGTATGGACTCCCTCCAGGTATGAGACTGGGGTCTAAGGGGTATCGTTTCTCCTTGTGGAGAGTGACATACCATCTCTAGCTTGTCCAGGTAAGGAGGCTTATTCGCCGTGCAACGCTTCTCTGGGAAATTAAATATGCAAATTGCCTCTTCTGAGAAAAAGAGGACTTAAACTCTATAGCGCCACCTATTGGAAGTAGCGATCCTACAAGTCACAAGAGTTGATTGTGACTTGTAGGATCGCTACTTCCAATAGGTGGCGCTATAGAGTTTAAGTCCTCTTTTTCTCAGAAGAGGCAATTTGCATATCCAGGTATGAGGTAATATTGGTATGGGCGTGTTCTTACTTTGCATTATGAGCGTGTTCTAGTATAGCAACAAGACGCCATTATTATTGCAGCATGTAGCATGCCAGGTGAAGCTGCAGGGAGCCAGGTGAGTGTTCTTAAATGAATGATTGTGGTGAAGGGGTTAATGCTAGCAGTGTTGTTTCCCAGGGAGTAGTTTGCACAGCCATTCTAGGGGTAACAGCCACTGATCGGGCGCCCATGATTGGAGATCACAGGATGTATACACTGTATAGGGCTCAGTGTTCAGCCCAATAATAGCTACCATGTAATTGATGTGAAGGAATTCTAGTCTCTGACACACGGATCCCATAAACTTCTTGTACAATAAGGAGTTTTACTTCAATTTCTTCCTCTTGGTGGCTTTTTAACAAATTATATGCCTGTAATATGTAGAGACAACGTATTTCCTAAGATATTTGGACACAGCAGATACACAGCGCTGTAAACTTGTAGCACTGGGAATAGTCAGTAATCTGCTCACTTCTCCTTTATTGTGCAGCTTTTATCTGACATTTAGCCATATAAACTACATGTGATAGTATAGGACCCAAGCATTGCTAGCCAATAGTAATAGCTTTGCTTGATGGTAGCAATCCACCTGTCAGCCCACAAGCATTCCCCTTTACAGTTTGCTGTGCTAGCCAGATGACCAAGATGGGCCCTGTTGGTATATTTTCATAATCCCAGGTTCCAACTTCCGAGTTGTGGTATCTCAGCATTCAGATCAGGATCCTACGTCTTTCCAGTTTCCACTGCCCTCCTCGCTCTTGGATCTACCCAATTCTGTGACAAACTTATACCGTTAAAATTGACAAAAGAGATTTGAATCCAGCTCATTTACAGTAGTTGTATATGTAGTTCGTGTATGTAATCCCATCGTGTTGCAGGGATAGAAACTCGGCAGCAGGTAGGAACGCACAAAAAAGGGTGGATCCAGCACCACATTCAAAGGAAAGTACGTATATACTCGATTATAACCCCAGGTACATAATTTTGCCACAGAAAACTGGATAAGCCTATTGACTCAAGTATAAGCCGGGTATGCATTGTCCGCTCATCCCTGTCCTGCTATGCACGACTCCCCTGTCCTGTCCTGGTATGTGTGGCCCCCCTGTCGTATGTATGGCTCCCTCGGTCCCATCGCCGAAAGCATGGCTCTCCCGGTCCCATCTCCGTCGCCCTGCCCCCCATGGGCAGCACCATGTCGCCCCCATAGCCTCTCCATGCCCACCCAAACATCCCATACACATGAAAAAAAAAGCCCACCACATACTCACCTCAGTCCACTTCCCCGGTGCTTCTCTCTGCCTCTGGTGCATGGACTCTTCAGAGTACACAGCTGATGCGATTAAATGACGTCATCACGTCAGCTGTTTTCACACACTGATTGGAGGAGGAAGTGGCCGTAGGCCCCTCATCAAACAATGAAGTCAGTGCAGATGGAGACATGGCATGGTGCGGCCCAATGACCTCTGATTTCCAGCCCCATGGCTGTCTCAGTCCGCGGGCCGCACTGAGACAGCCAGAGGGCCAGATGTGGCCCACGGGCCGTACTTTGCCCAGGTCTGGTGTGGAGAATTTCAAAAGACGTTTGACCGTGACTGAAAAGCTAGAGATCCCCACCCCTATGACTGAAACTGAAAGCATGTTGGGCAATCATCAAACTATAAAAAGTGATTTTTGCACTAAATACTGGGACGTTTGCTTGAGATAAACATGTTTTGTAATGCAGTGTTCATCACTAACAAGACATTGGGAGCAGTTTAATCGCAAAAAAGGACATGAGAGATTTCCTTTAACCACTTTCCCACATTAGACATATAGTTACGTCTAAGGTGGGTTCCCCCTGTTTACCGTGGGCTCCGATGGTGAGCCCGCAACTATTCCTGTACATGTCAGCCAATTTAAACAACTGATATGCGCCCCTAACAGCTGCGGATGGAATCGCGATCAACCCGTGGCTGTTAACATGTTAAATGCCGCTCTCAATCTCTGACCAGTGAACAATCCAGAAAACCTTTATAAGGACTCAGAGGGAATATTCCATTGAACATAGATATGATTCCTTAAAGTTTGTAATGCGGCTGCAAGAAAAGGAACAATCCGGGGGTGCCACCCAGTTGTCACAGCTCGGTTTAGGGATTCTATCCGGTGATTGCTGCCTGATAGATTTCACTCACTGCTGAATCACAACCTGTTCAGTCTTTATCCAACCGCTGATACTTCCCTTGTCTTTGCTTTCCTTTCCCTTATTTGATGCTATTCAGGTGTCTCTCACTTCCTCTCTTGGTTCTGTTCTATTACCTCTCAGGGGTGATTATATTCACCTTGCACATGCTTTCTTTGCTGGTTATACTTCAAGGTTAATGGGTTTTTCCAGTTCCAGCTCCATAGCTGAAGAATATCCTGTTTTAGTAATCTCGGTTGCTTTCTCGCAGTCTGTGAGTTATCCTTCCCAGCACAATTTCCTTTCTTCCACACATGGGGTCTGCACGTTTTTCACTTAGTCCGTTTATTTTTTGGTTCTTCGTCTTTTTCCCTGTCAATCCTGTGTGAATGTGTTTAGTGTCTTCCTGCACGCACTCCTTACCCTCTTGTAGGATTTGTGTGTGGTATTCCCTCTCATCCTTCAGGAAGTATGAGAAACCCCTCTACAGCCTTTTAGGGAACCAGGTCTAAGAAGGTGATTTTAGTTGTGCAGCTAGGAACTTTTCTAGTTTGTACAGGGACCAGTTGGGTCTCCATTTATTATTCCTTTCCTTCCTCCGTTATTTTTTGTAAGTGTGCAAACACATTCATAGCAATCTGATGTCAAGAAAAAAGCAACAATGGTCCTTTTGAATAGCTCCTCTAATCCAGCAGGGTATCCAAAGTGGATGACAATAGTATGTGACACACGATCTCTATTCTCTAGTCTAAATGTCCAAGTAGTGGCACCAGGATCTGGCCTCAGCAGCAGATCCTAGCCCTTCCAAGACATAGCACCAACAATCAGATCCCAAACGTGTCTTCCCTTTTCTACCTTCTTTTTGGGATCAGCCCCCTGCAAAGAGGAACAAAGACACCCCACTACTTAATATTTAGGACAAGGAACGTCAGTGGAGACATAATTACATTATGGTTCATGGTGGCCAGCTGGGGTGACACATTTGTTATAGTATCCAATTAAAAATCCATTTAGATTTGGCTTTAGACATTTTCTTTTACTATATAATAACCCTCCTTACAGTTTATGGGGACTTTTTCTACCTCAAAAGCTGATATCCCTTGGTTGATATCTATGTGCATTCATATAAAATACTTTGATAAATGGTGAATCGGGAAACTTCCTGCCATATTCCTCGTATTTTCCCACAGAGCTTTTTTTGTAGTGGCCTTACACATTCTTCATATATTTTTTCACATCATATTGCATTACTGGTGAAAAATTCAAGAGCACAGATATTGCCTATTGGTTGCCATCTCTTACATAAGTGAAGGTGAAGTGCAGCGCTGGTTGTCTTATTCATTTGCCATACAAGTTGGCAAGACCTCTTTGGCCAGTGATCATTTCTGGCGTTCATGTGAAGATGTTACGTGATCTGTCCTTAAATAAAATCTTCTTTATATCTCCTCCTCCACTTATCTACAGAAAGTTCATTGTTTATGACTTAACATTTTCTCATCCAGGTTCCTACAATATCTCATCCTCTCAGTGGAGATCTTCTATAAAAGAGAATTTTCCTGATTGATCTGTCAAGGATAGAAAGGGACAGGGACAAGATGGCAGAGAGGATATTACACCTCACCCTAGATATCCTCTTCCAGCTTACTGGAGAGGTGAGAGATTCTGATGACATCACATTACATCATTTTTATCTATGGGAATAACAGATGGACAGAACTGGAGAGGTGAGGACTCTGGAGATGTCTGTAGTGAGATTTATTTATGTGTCTCTCAATACACAGGATTACACAGTAGTAAAGAAGACCTCTAGTGAGCACTGTCAGGCCCCACTGTCTGAGGGATGGGGAAGACCCATGAGCCCAATCATGGGGCCTCCACCTCACCCCCTGATACATGAGGACATTAAAGTCCAGAAGATCCTAGAACTCGCCTACAAAATGATTGAGCTGCTGACTGGAGAGGTGACACTGCTGGGAATGCTGGGACATTATACCATAATGCTTTGAAAGGATCATGGGGATGACTATCATTGTATGTATCAGGTTCCTATAAGGTGTCAGGACGTCACAGTCTATTTCTCCATGGAGGAGTGGGAGTATTTAGAAAGACACAAAGATCTGTACAAGGACGTCGTGATGGAGATTCCCCAGCCCCTCACATCACCAGGTAATAGATAGGACTAAGTGCACACGGCCTATAATTATCTGAATGTAAAGAATTATTTCGGTCCCTGTTTGTGTTTCCTCCAGTTCTATCCAGTAAGAGGACAACACCAGAGAGATGTCTCCGTCCTCTTCTTCCACATGACTGTAAACAAGAAGATCCCAATGTTCCACAGGATCATCAGGTAGATGGAGAGAAGGTGTCATGAGATGTCCCCTATGATGTGTAGACGGCTGTGAAGGTCTTGTTTTATCCACCAGTATTAAGTTTTACACTTCCACTATATAATTGTCTAAGGGTCACTTCCGTCTGTCTTTCTGTCTGTCCCGAAAATTCTGCGTCGCTGATTGGTCGCGGCCGTCAGTGCCCCCTCCATACTCCCCTCCAGTCAGCGCTCACACAGGGTTAATGGCAGCGTTAAAGGACCGCGTTATGCCGCGGTGTAACGCAGTCCGTTAACGCTGCTATTAACCCTGTGTGACCAACTTTTTACTATTGATGCTGCCTATGCAGCATCAATAGTAAAAAGATCTAATGTTAAAAATAATAATAAAAAAAATAGTTATATACGCACCCTCCGTCGTCCCCCCGGATCCAGAACAGGCCTTTTCCCTTCCCCCATGACGGCACACCTGAGAGAGGGGATCCGCCCAGCCAGGACAGGAAACCCTACTGAAAATAAAAGGGCGGTACCTCTCGGTCACTTCAGTTGGGTTTCCTGTCCTGACAGGGACCCTCTTACTGAACACGGCGGTTCCACTTACCCAGGTCCCGTCCCGACGTGGAAGAATCAGGCAGCGCCTGTGCGTCGGGTTCGGGAGTCTGGAAGCGCCGTCCGCAGGTCCTCCGGGTCTCTGCGTACGAGCGGGCGTTGTTGCAGCACGGTCGGGGGTTCCAGCTCCTTCCGTGGCTGCCGCGCCGCCCTCCTCCCTCTGCCGGCGTCCAGGTGCGGTGGCCGCTTCCGGGTCGCCCGTCTGACGTCGCGCGCAGGGCACGCTGGGAATGGGCGTGCCCGTGTGACGTCGGGGGCGGGAGCGCCGGATCCAAGATGGCGGCGCCCATGAAGAAACGCCGGCCAGTGGAAAAGGACTCCGGCGACGCGGCAGAGGAGGGGGGGGTCACGATTGGGCACCGGAGGAGGCGAGGAGTGCAGTGGTCCCCCATAAAAGGGTGTCTGACCACAGAAGACGCGCTCATGTCCAGAAACTTCAACATGGATGTGGGACAACAGGAGCAGCAGCAGCAGCAGCCGCCGCCATTACAGCAGCAGCAGCGTCAAGAGCTCTCATCAGATGCCTTGCCGAGCCACCAGCACAGGAGCAGCCGCTCAAGTGGTAGGAGTGGCGGCCGTCCCATCAGGCAAGACTCTTCAGCGTCCAGGAAGGACACTACACGAGCATCTGTCCAGCCTTCAAAATCGGTACCCTTAACGGTCGGCGGTGGTGAGTGATCTACGTGAATGTCACCCTTATGGTAACAGGGTCCATTTTTTCTGTTTGATCACTAGGGGTCGAGGAAATGTAGCGGCAAAACAAAGAACCGTGAATGTGCCCTTTGTAAAGCCCCGCAGTTCAGTGGCAGAAGGATCTCTGCGCTGTCTGTATTAATAGAACTATTGAGGAAGAGACCCCTAATTTTGCCACAAGCCTTAAAGCCATAATTCAAGCAGAGATAAAAGACTCCTTAAAATTGGCCCTCAAAAAAGCTGGGAGGAAAAGCCGTAAAGTGTCTACGGATTCGGAGGCCTCTCAGAAACTAGGGAGTCAAAAATCATCCCGATCTCCCTCTACCTCTTCCGCCTCTGTCCAGTCCTCAGATTCCTCCTCAGATAGTGATACAGGTGGGCGTCCATGTTTCCCAACTGAGGATGTAGAAAAATTAGTTAAAACGGTCAGAACTGCTATGGGCCTTAAAGAGGAGAAAACGCCTAGATCACTTGAGGATGTCATGTTTGGCGGTTTAGATGAAAAGAGGAAGCGAACATTTCCGGTCAATGCTAAAATCAAAGCATTGATCGAAAAAGAATAGAAAATACCTGAAAAAATGGGTATACTATCTTCTTCATCAAAAAGGAGATATCCTTTTGAAGAAAAAGACTCAGAATCTTGGGAGAAAATCCCTAAGATTGATGGTGCGGTAGCCAAATCCTTGAAGAGATCTTCCCTTCCATTAGAAGATTCAGGGGTCCTAAAAGATCCACTAGACAAGAAAGCAGATGGATTCTTGAAACACATCTGGGAAGCTGCGGCAGGAGGCCTGAAACCAGCTATAGCTGGAACTTGTACAGCTCGAGCCCTTATGGTCTGGTTACAACAAATTGAAGACCAGCTAAGAAATAAAGTTCCTAGGAATGACGTTCTTGCAAACATATCCCTAGTTCAAGGGGCAGCAGCCTTCTTGGCAGATTCCTCCATAGACTCTGCAAAGTTAACGGCTAGAGCAGCGGGCCTGTCCAACGCGGCCAGAAGAGCCTTATGGCTCAAAGGGTGTCCGGGAGACCTGCCATCAAAACATAAGCTTTGCTCCATCCCATGCGACGGTCAACTCCTCTTTGGGAAAAAGTTAGAAGAAATATTGGAACAGGCAGGAGACAAAAATAAAGCCTTTCCAACCTTCCCTAAGGATCCTAAAAAACCCTTTTTTCGGAGAAGATATAATAGAGGCAGACCTCCAGGAGATAGGAGAAATTGGGAATTCAAAGATAAAAGGAGATCGGGCTATATGTTCAAAGGGCCCTCTACCTCTGCAAAAAAATCCCCCCAATGACACTACATCACAGGTTGGAGCAAGACTCTCCTTCTTCCATCCAGCCTGGATAAACATCTCCCCGAGCACCTGGGTTCTAAATATTATAAAGGACGGCCTAAAAATAAAATTTATCCATCCACCCAGGCACAATTTTGTAATAACTCCTCGGAGGAAAATTCAGCAGGAACAATTAGCTCTAGAAACAGAAGTCCTTGGTCTGATTCAAAAGAATGTCTTGCGAGAAGTTCCAGTTCAAGAAATAGGAAGGGGGTTTTACTCCCCCCTCTTTCTGATACAGAAACCCGATGGTTGATTGAGAACCATAATCAACCTAAGAAAACTCAACCATTCAATAGACAATCACTCCTTTAAGATGGAGTCCATCAATACAACCACAAAGCTTCTGTTTCCTCACTGCTTCATGGCAGTAATAGACTTGAAGGAGGCATATTACCATATTCCAATACATCGCGGATACTGGAGATATTTGAGAGTGGCACTCTACATAAAAAACCAAGTGAAACATTACCAATATACAGCCCTCCCATTCGGCCTATCTACAGCTCTCAGGGTCTTCACCAAGGTGATGGCAGAGGTAATGTCATATCTCCGTTCCCAGAATGTCGTGATTGTCCCGTATTTGGACGATTTCCTTGTGATAGGGAAGACAGAGGCCGATTGCTCCCATCAGATAACGGTAGTGACATCAACTCTAATAGAGCTGGGTTGGATGATAAATGTTCCCAAATCAAAATTAGTTCCAGTAAAGGTACAGTCCTTCCTAGGATTAATACTAGATTCAGAACGTCCGCTCTGCCTCCTCCCGGAAAACAAAGTAGCCAAAATAATCAACTTGACCACTGCTGCAATACACCAATCCGAGATGACCCTAAGAAAAGCGATGTCCCTACTAGGCTCGTTAACATCTTGCATTCCAGCCGTAGGGTGGGCACAATTCCACCTGAGACAACTACAGTGGAAAGTTTTGTCAGCCCAAAGACTGTTAAAAGGGCGTTTGGAAGGAAATCTATGTCTTCCTCGGGATGTAAGAGATTCCTTAGTCTGGTGGACCATAGAGGAACATCTCACAATGGGAGTCCAGTGGCAGAATCCGGTCGAGGACATCATTACGACCGACGCAAGCGGTTTAGATTGGGGAGCTCACTTAAGATCCCATTCAGTTCAAGGAACTTGGTCCTCCCAAGAAAAGAGCTATGGCTCGAACGTAAAAGAACTATGGGCAGTAGAAAAGTCCTTGAAACATTTTCTTCCCTTCTCCAGGGCCGCCATGCTCGAATTAAGACAGACAATCGAGCAGTAGTGGCCTACATTAATCACCAAGGGGGGACGAGGTCTTGGAACCTCATGGAAGTGTCAAATTTGCTGTTTCATTGGGCAGAACAACACCTATCTTCCCTAACAGCACTACACATAAGGGGTGTAGAGAACTCACGAGCAGATTATCTGAGTCGCAGAATTCTGAGACAAGGGGAGTGGTCCCTGAATCCTGGAATATTTCAACAAATAGTACGGGCCTGGGGTACACCAGAGATAGACCTATTTGCCACCTCACACAACAAAAAACTAAAAAAGTTCTGCTCACTGAACCCAAAGGAACATCCTTACGCGGTAGATGCCCTACTAATACCGTGAAAATTCTCTCTGGCTTACGCATTTCCCCCAATAGTGATGATTCCAGCAGTAGTCTGGAAAATCAGAGAGGACCGAGCGAAAATAATACTCATCGCTCCATTCTGGCCAAGAAGACCATGGTTCTCTCTTCTAAGGCAGATGTCTTTAACAGACCCATGGATCCTGCCGGATGTGCCGGACCTGTTAACCCAGGGACCAGTAACCCACTCTCAGGTGAAGGGCTTCCATCTGGCAGCCTGGAATTTGAGAGGGCGTTACTGAGTCGCCAAGGATTCTCCCCAGGGTTAATCTCCACCCTGTTAAAAAGCAGGAAGCCTATAACATCCAGAATCTACGGTAGGACCTGGAAGAAATTTTTAGACTTCTTGGGGGGAACCGTTAGGGGATGTAGCTCCAGTGGGTCCCATCCTAGAATTTCTACAAGCAGGCTTGCAACTAGGATTAGCAACTAGCACCCTTAAGGTTCAAGTTTCAGCCTTAGGGGCCCTATATAATTGCAACCTAGCATCTAATAGGTGGGTTTCACGATTTATAAAATCCTGTGGCAGATCTAGACCGGTTATTATCCCCAAAATTCCTCCTTGGGATCTAAATCTGGTCTTAGAGGCCTTAACCAAAGATCCTTTTGAGCCTTTGCAGGACATATCACCTAAATTGCTCACCCTGAAAACAGTCCTACTAGTAGCCCTAACATCGGCCCGTAGGGTAGGTGATTTACAAGCTCTATCAATATGCCCTCCTTACACTCAGATTCTTGATGACAGGATAATCCTAAGACCAGATCCAGCGTATCTCCCCAAAGTAGTCCAAAAATTTCATAGGAGTCAGGAGATTACGTTACCATCATTTTGTAATAATCCTAATAATCTGGGGGAACAAAAGTTCCATATGTTAGATGTGAGGAGATCCATGTTACAATACATGACCATGACTAGTCAGTGGAGGAAAGATCAAACCCTATTTGTAGCCTTTCAGGGTAGTAAAAAAGGGTGTGGGGTAGCTAAAAGTACCATTGCTAGATGGATCAGAGAGGCCATTAGTCTGTCCTATTCTGCAAGTGGCACTCCGGTTCCTGACGGCATCAAGGCTCACTCCACCAGAGCTATGGCTACCTCCTGGGCAGAGAAGGCTGAGGTATTGATTGACCAAATTTGCAAGGCCGCTACCTGGTCCTCACCCTCGACTTTTTTCAAACACTACCGGCTAGAACTTTCCTCCTCTGCTGACCTAACCTTTGGTAGAAGGGTACTCCAAGCGGTGGTCCCTCCCTAAGGTTTTTCTTTCTACAAAAGTCTCTCAGGTGTGCCGTCATGGGGGAAGGGAAAACACCAAGGTTACTTACTGGTAGCCGGTTTTTCCGGAACCCATGAAGGCACCCGTATATTCCCCCCCTTTATCACCCTTTCGGTGTGCACTATTGTTTTGGGTGCTTTTAGTTAATATGATGTGGTGTTGGATTGCCATGTGTACTAACCAGGGGGGCCTCTCATGCTCTGAAACCAACTGAAGCGACCGAGAGGTACCGCCCTTTTATTTTCAGTATGGTTTCCTGTCCTGGCTGGGCGGATCCCCTCTCTCAGGTATGCCGTCATGGGTTCCGGAAAAAACGGCTACCAGTAAGTAACCTTGGTGTTTCCCGCTACTCGCGACGCTGCGGTGACTGCTTCATGCATTGCGATCTTGTGAGATGATAACATGCGGTCTTGCGAGACCGCTATGTCATCATCTCACAAGACCGCAATGCACTCTTGGGACCGGAGCGTCGCGAGGAGCATCGGTAAACGCCTCGGCTGGATCCGGGGGGACGACAGGGGTGAGTATATAACAATTTTTTATTTTAATTCTTTTTTTAACAGGGATATGATGCCCACATTGCTATATACTACGTCGGCTGTGCAATATACTGCATGGCTGTGCTATATACTACGTGGCTGTGCAATATACTACATGGGCTGTGCAATGTACTACGTGGGCTGTGCAATGTACTACGTGGGCTGTGCAATGTACTACGTGGGCTGTGCAATGTACTACGTGGGCTGTGCAATGTACTATGTGGGCTGTGCAATACACTACGTGGCAGTGCAATATACTACCTGGCTGTGTTATATACTACGTGGCTGTGCAATATACTACGTGGCTGTGTTATACACTACGTGGGCTGTGTTATACACTACGTGGGCTGTTTTATACACTATGTGGGCTGTTATATACTACGTGAGCTGTGTTATATACTACGTGGGCTGTTATAAACTATGTGGCTGTGTTATATGCTATGTGGGCTGTTATAAACTACGTGGCTGTGTTATATGCTATGTGGGCTGTTATACACTCCGTGGATTGTGCTATATACTACGTGGCTGTGCAATATACTATGTGGCTGTGCTATTTACTATGTGGGTTGTTATATACAGTGCTACGTGGCTGTGCTATATACTATATGGCCGGCCGCGAACAATCAGCGACAGGCGCAGTCCGGCCGAGAATTGGCGCGGGATTTGAACCACGCTTCGCTAATTGGTCGTGCCTGGCCGGCCGAATCCTGTGTATTCAATGTATTATTCGAAAATCTTCAAAAATAAACTACATACATATTCTAGAATACCCGATGCGTTAGAATCTAGCGTGTAATAAGAACAATGGAGATGGCAGGATTAGAGCCGATCACAGATGTGACATCTCCATCTCTCTGTGACTTTTACAATATTTGTTTCAGGGTAAAGATCTGACCCATATTACTACTACAGAAACCTATGTGAGGGGTGATGAGCAGTGTAAAGAGGAGATTCCTTCAGATAATCGCCCAGGTGAGTAGTAACCACTAGGGTTGAGCGACCTTGACCCTTTTAGAGTCGAGTCGTGTTTCGCGAAACCCGACTATCTTAGAAGTCGAGTCGAGTGGAATCGGCCGATTATCGCGAAAAGTCGGGTATCGCCCGAAACACGAAACCCAATGCAAGTCAATGGGGGAGCATAGTCGGCAGTGAGTGGAGGCCAGGAAAACACCTACACTGCCCATTTTAACGGCAAAAACATCCATTCTTGTTACAGAAGCTTGTCAATCGTAATTTACCTTATAATAACTGGAAGGCATTTGAAATTGGGGGTCATTTGGCTAAAGTTGTGGGGGGTAGGGCTGGTTCAAGTAATTAGTGGTCCCAGTAAATCTGGACCACGTCACGGCAGTGGAGCAGGGAGAGGTAAGTATTTCAACTTTGCAAGTGCTGTGATCCTGAGCAAGCAGGGGGGGCCCACTCGTTGGCATTGGCACTGGCACAGGGCCCCTCAAAGTACAGCGGTGTGTTTGCACGGCGGGGGCGCCTCCCACCGGCAGCAACACTTTTGCGTACTATGAGAGGCCCTGTGCCAGTGACGTCGCCAACTAGTATTCCTCCCCCCACCTGATGAAGGAACCTGCACTTTCATCTGCACCTTCCTCTTTGTCCCCGTGTAAGGTGGTATGGTATGCGGGAAGAGGAACCTGACTTTCAGCAGGGTCACAATCTTGCTGTGTAGCGTGCACGGGGAATTTTGCGTTATGGGTCAATGTACCAGCAGACTCATCTATCACTGGCTGGGCAATGGGCAGGATGAGGAGGAAACACAGATATAGGCCCAAAGAATAAAGTGGGCTAAATGCAGTTCAAAATTGGTAACACAGGACTAACCAGGGGGCATTGCAGTGGAGGACAACTGGAATGAGAGGCTGACACAGAGAGTAGGCCCAAATCAGTAAGTAGTCGAAATGCAGTTCAAAATTGGCAACCGTAGTAAACAGGCGGCACAGCTTTGTTCAGTGGAGGAGAACAGCAAGGAGTGGCAGACACCGATAGTAGGCCCCAACCCAACTAGTAGGCCAAATGCAGTCTAACATTAACAACTACTTAACGAGAGCCTGAAAATGGAATTTCAGGACAGGAAACCAGGAGAACAGCAAGGAGTGGCAGACACCGATAGTAGGCCCCAAACCAACTAGTACGCCAAATGCAGTTGTTCCATTTAACTACAATTTAATGAGAGCCTGAAGATAGAAGTTCAGGAAAGGCAACCTGGAGAACACCTTGGAGTGTAACACACCATCTCTCTACACCCCATACCCAATTTGTAGGCCTAATGCAGTGTAGTTTCCAACAACTACTAAACGAGAGCATGAAGATCGAAGCTCAGGAAAGGCAACCTGGAGAACACCTTGGAGTGGAACACACCATCTCTCTACACCCCATACCCAATTTGTAGGCCTAATGCAGTGTAGTTTCCAACAACTACTAAACGAGAGCATGAAGATCGAAGCAATGGAGAGGAAACCTGGGGAACACCTTGGAGTGTAACATACCATCTCTCTACACCCCATACCCAATTTGTAGGCCTAATGCAGTGTAGTTTCCAACAACTACTAAACGAGAGCATGAAGATCGAAGCAGTGGAGAGGAAACCTGGGGAACACCTTGGAGTGTAACACACCATCTCTCTACACCCCATACCCAATTTGTCGGCCTAATGCAGCGTAGTTTCCAACAACTACTAAACGAGAGCATGAAGATCGAAGCTCAGGAAAGGCAACCTGGAGAACACCTTGGAGTGGAACACACCATCTCTCTACACCCCATACCCAATTTGTAGGCCTAATGCAGTGTAGTTTCCAACAACTACTAAACGAGAGCATAAAGATCGAAGCAATGGAGAGGAAACCTGGGGAACACCTTGGAGTGTAACACACCATCTCTCTACACCCCATACCCAATTTGTAGGCCTAATGCAGTGTAGTTTCCGACAACTACTAAACGAGAGCATGAAGATCGAAGCTCAGGAAAGGCAACCTGGAGAACACCTTGGAGTGGAACACACCATCTCTCTACACCCCATACCCAATTTGTAGGCCTAATGCAGCGTAGTTTCCAACAACTACTAAACGAGAGCATTAAGATCGAAGCAATTGCGAGGAAACCTGGTGCACACCTTGGGGAGGCAGACACCGTTAGTAGGCCCTACCAAAGTTGTACCCCCAATGCAGTTTTAAAATTCCTAGAGGCTGAAAACAAGACTATTGACGCTCTGCTTTTTTCAAAGGAACACAGCTGAATTGAGTGGCGCAGACAGACACAGGTAGTAGGACTCAAACCAAAAATGTGGCTCACTGCAGCTTAAAAAAGTTACAGGGGTACACAAGCAGCAGTGCTCTGGGCAGTGGAGGACAATTTCAATAGTGGGCCGCAGACAGACTTTGTACGCCTACTATTAAAAAAAGGATGCTCTGTGCAATTAAAAATAGGTTCCAGGGGTCCACGGGCAGCAGTGGTGTGGTCAGTGGACGAGTATTGGAAGGAGGGACCGCAGACAGGCGTAGTAGGCCTAACATAACAAAATTAGGCTGTAGACACTGTAAAATTTGTTCCAGGGGTACACGGGCAGCAGTGGCGTGGTCAGCGGAGGAAAATTTGAATTAGGGACTGCAGACAGACTTTGTAGGATGTCCCCTGTGGACCATGCATCCAACACATTAACCGAGTGTGCAGTAATGGACACGTAACTTTTTGTGGACATGCCTACTGGTCCATGCGTCTCTTGTCAGGTGCACCTTTCTACTGTTTGATTGCCTGAGTGCTATGACAATGCAGACTTTTTCATGCCGGTGGAGGGCTGGGATGGCTTTTCTCGCAAAAGAAATGTCGACTGGGTAGCTTGAACCGTTGCACAGCGTAGTTCATCTGGGCTTTCTAAATATAAAACAAAGAAAAAAAGGAGGCTACATGCACTTTCAGCTGGGTTCCAGGGGTACACGGCCAGCATTGGTCTGGTCAGTGGAGAACTATTGGAAGGAAGGACCGCAGACACGCTTCGAAGGCCTAACATAATAACAGATGGCTGTAGGCAATTTTAAATTGGTTCCAGGGGAACACGGGCAGCAGTGGTGTGGTCAGTGGAGGCCTAGTGGAAGGAGTGACCGCAGACAGGCATCGAAGGCCTAAAATAATAACACATGGCTGTAGGCAATTTTAAATTGGTTCCAGGGGAACACGGGCAGCAGTGGCCTGGTCAGTGTAGTAGTAGTAGAAAGAACGGACCGCAGACAGGCATCGAAGGCCTAAAATAAAAAAATTGGGCTGGCTGTAGGCAATTTTAAATTGGTTCCAGGGGTACACGGGCAGCAGTGGTGTGGTCAGTGGAGGCCTAGTGGAAGGAGTGACCGCAGACAGGCATCGAAGGCCTAAAATAATAACACATGGCTGTAGGCAATTTTAAATTGGTTCCGTGGGTACACGGGCAGCAGTGGTGTGGTCAGTGGAGGCCTAGTGGAAGGCGTGACCGCAGACAGGCATCGAAGGCCTAAAATAATAACACATGGCTGTAGGCAAATTTAAATTGGTTCCAGGGGAACACGGGCAGCAGTGGCCTGGTCAGTGTAGTAGTAGTAGAAAGAACGGACCGCAGACAGGCATCGAAGGCCTAAAATAAAAAAATTGGACTGGCTGTAGGCAATTTTAAATTGGTTCCAGGGGTACACGGGCAGCAGTGGTGTGGTCAGTGGAGGCCTAGTGGAAGGAGTGACCGCAGACAGGCATCGAAGGCCTAAAATAATAACACATGGCTGTAGGCAATTTTAAATTGGTTCCGTGGGTACACGGGCAGCAGTGGTGTGGTCAGTGGAGGCCTAGTGGAAGGAGTGACCGCAGACAGGCATCGAAGGCCTAAAATAATAACACATGGCTGTAGGCAATTTTAAATTGGTTCCAGGGGAACACGGGCAGCAGTGGCCTGGTCAGTGTAGTAGTAGTAGAAAGAACGGACCGCAGACAGGCATCAAAGGCCTAAAATAAAAAAATTGGGCTGGCTGTAGGCAATTTTAAATTGGTTCCAGGGGTACACGGGCAGCAGTGGTGTGGTCAGTGGAGGCCTAGTGGAAGGAGTGACCGCAGACAGGCATCGAAGGCCTAAAATAATAACACATGGCTGTAGGCAAACTTAAATTGGTTCCAGGGGAACATGGGCAGCAGTGGCCTGGTCAGTGTAGTAGTAGTAGAAAGAACGGACCGCAGACAGGCATCGAAGGCATAAAATAAAAAAATTGGACTGGCTGTAGGCAATTTTAAATTGGTTCCAGGGGTACACGGGCAGAAGTGGTGTGGTCAGTGGAGGCCTAGTGGAGGAAGTGACCGCAGACAGGCTTCGAAGGCCTAACATAACAAAAATGTCAATACAATGGTATTGTCAGTGCCAGGCATTGAAGGATGTCAGCGCATAGACTAAACATTGGTGGAGCTGTGAGAGATAATTTTGCAAGTGGTAGAGCACTGTTTGAGCTGGGGGGGGGGGGGAACTGTCTTGTGGCCGGCGGTACAGGCCCAGGGCCCCACATATTACAACGGTGTGTCTGACGTTGGGTGCGCACCACCACCGCCAGAGACACTTTATTGTACTATGAGGGACCCAGTGGCAGTGCCGTCGACCAAAAGCGGGCACACCCACCTCTTCAGACAAACAGCACTCTCACGGGTGCTGGCGCCAAGTGTCGATACCACGGCCCCGTGTGGGGAGTTTGGCCATTTAGTGAGGTGTAAACATGTCGTATGCTGGACAATCAGGTGCTGAAAATTACGAGATTGGAAAAGTCATTCAGAATAGTCCACAAGCAAGACCTTTTCATAGGAAAGCTAGGTGTCAGCCGGGCAAGGTGGGGCAAAAGATTTCGAAATCCAGTTGTGGTTCATTTTAATGAAGGTTAGATCATCTACATTTTGGGTAGCCAGACGAGTCCTTTTTTCTGTTAGTATTGAACCTGCAGCACTGAATACTCTTTCTGATAGGACACTAGCTGCCGGGCAAGCAAGCTCCTGCAATGCATATTCTGCCAATTCTGGCCAGGTGTCTAATTTGGATGCCCAGTAATCAAATGGGAATGACGGTTGAGGGAGAACGTCGATAAGGGATGAAAAATAGTTTGTAACCATACTGGACAAATGTTGTCTCCTTTCACTTTGAATTGATGCTGCAGTACCTGTCCTGTCTGCGGTCATAGCAAAATCACTCCACAACCTGGTCAAAAACCCCTCTGGCCAACGCCACTTCTGATTTCTGCCCCTCTAACACCTCTGGTCTGCTGGCCCCTGCAGCTCGTGTGAGAACGATCACGGACGCTGTGTGCAGGGAATGCCAGAAGCAAACGGTCAACAAGAGTTGATTGTTTGGTTGCTAATATTAGTTCTCATGTGGCATTATATTTTGCAATTTGCCTTTATAGCGAGGATCAAGGAGGCAGGCCAACCAGTAATCGTCATCGTTCATCATTTTAGTAATGCGTGTGTCCCTTTTGAGGATACGTAAGGCATAATCCGCCATGTGGGCCAAAGTTCCAGTTCTCAAATCTGCGGTTGTGCTTGGTTGAGGGGCAGTTTCAGGCAAATCCACGTCACTTGTGTCCCTCCAAAAACCAGAACCCGGCCTTGCCGCGCCAACAATTTCCAGTGGCCCCGGAAAAGCTTCCTCATTAAAAATATAATCATCCCCATCATCCTCCTCGTCCTCCTCCTCATCTTCGCCCGCTACCTCGTCCTGTACACTGCCCTGGCCAGACAATGGCTGACTGTCATCAAGGCTTTCCTCTTCCTCAGCTGCAGACGCCTGATCCTTTATGTGCGTCAAACTTTGCATCAGCAGACGCATTAGGGGGATGCTCATGCTTATTATGGCGTTGTCTGCACTAACCAGCCGTGTGCATTCCTCAAAACACTGAAGGACTTGACTCATGTCTTGAATCTTCGACCACTGCACACCTGACAACTCCATGTCTGCCATCCTACTGCCTGCCCGTGTATGTGTATCCTCCCACAAAAACATAACAGCCCGCCTCTGTTCGCACAGTCTCTGAAGCATGTGCAGTGTTGAGTTCCACCTTGTTGCAACGTCTATGATTAGGCGATGCTGGGGAAGGTTCAAAGAACGCTGATAGGTCTGCATACGGATGGAGTGTACGGGCGAACGGCGGATATGTGAGCAAAGTCCACGCACTTTGAGGAGCAGGTCGGATAACCCCGGATAACTTTTCAGGAAGCACTGCACCACCAGGTTTAAGGTGTGAGCCAGGCAAAGAATGTGTTTCAGTTGGGAAAGGGAGATGGCAGCCATGAAATTCCTTCCGTTATCACTCACTACCTTGCCTGCTTCAAGATCTACAGTGCCCAGCCACGACTGCGTTTCTTTCTGCAAGAACTCGGACAGAACTTCCGCGGTGTGTCTGTTGTCGCCCAAACACTTCATAGCCAATACAGCCTGCTGACATTTGCCAGTAGCTGCCCCATAATGGGAGACCTGGTGTGCAACAGTGGCAGCTGCGGATGGAGTGGTTGTGCGACTGCGGTCTGTGGACGAGCTCTCGCTTCTGCAGGAGGACGAAGAGGAGGAGGAGGGGGTGCGAACGGCTACAGCCAACTGTTTCCTAGACCGTGGGCTAGGCAGAACTGTCCCAAACTTGCTGTCCCCTGTGGACCCTGCATCCACAACATTCACCCAGTGTGCCGTGATGGACACGTAACGTCCCTGGCCATGCCTACTGGTCCATGCATCTGTTGTCAGGTGCACCTTTGTGCTCACAGATTGCCTGAGTGCATGGACGATGCGCTCTTTAACATGCTGGTGGAGGGCTGGGATGGCTTTTCTGGAAAAAAAGTGTCAACTGGGTAGCTCGTAGCGTGGTACAGCGTAGTCCATCAGGGCTTTGAAAGCTTCGCTTTCAACTAACCGGTAGGGCATCATCTCTAACGAGATTAGTCTAGCTATGTGGGCGTTCAAACCCTGTGTACGCGGATGCGAGGCTAAGTACTTCCTTTTTCTAACCATAGTCTCATGTAGGGTGAGCTGGACTGGAGAGCTGGAGATCGTGGAACTAGCGGGGGTGCCGGTGGACATGGCAGACTGAGAGACGGTGGGAGATGGTATTGTTGCCGCCGGTGCCCTAGATGCAGTGTTTCCTACTACGAAACTGGTGATTCCCTGACCCTGACTGCTTTGGCCTGGCAAAGAAACCTGCACAGATACTGCAGGTGGTGCGTAAAATGGTGGCCCTACACTGCCGGAAGGGATGTTGCGTTGATGACTAGCTTCATTGGCCGAGGGTGCTACAACCTTAAGGGACGTTTGGTAGTTAGTCCAAGCTTGCAAATGCATGGTGGTTAAATGTCTATGCATGCAACTTGTATTGAGACTTTTCAGATTCTGCCCTCTGCTTAAGGTAGTTGAACATTTTTGACAGATGACTTTGCGCTGATCAATTGGATGTTGTTTAAAAAAATGCCAGACTGCACTCTTTCTTGCATCGGAGACCTTTTCAGGCATTGCAGACTGAGCTTTAACCGGATGGCCACGCTGTCCTCCAACAGGTTTTGGCTTTGCCACGCGTTTTGGGCAAGATACGGGCCCGGCAGATGGAACCTGTTGCGATGTTGATGCCTGCTGCGGCCCCTCCTCCTCCGCTTCAGAACTGCTGCCGCCTGCACCCTGTTCCCCCAATGGCTGCCAATCGGGGTCAAGAACTGGGTCATCTATTACCTCTTCTTGTAGCTCGTGTGCAATTTCGTCTGTGTCACCGTGTCGGTCGGTGGTATAGCGTTCGTGATGGGGCAACATAGTCTCATCAGGGTCTGATTCTTGATCATTACCCTGCGAGGGCAATGTTGTGGTCTGAGTCAAAGGACCAGCATAGTAGTCTGGCTGTGGCTGTGCATCAGTGCACTCCATGTCAGATTCAACTTGTAATGGGCATGGACTGTTAACTGCTTCACTTTCTAAGCCAGGGACGGTATGTGTAAAGAGCTCCATGGAGTAACCCGTTGTGTCCCCTGCTGCATTCTTCTCTGTTGTTGTTTTTGCTGAAGAGGACAAGGAAGCGACTTGTCCCTGACCGTGAACATCCACTAACGACGCGCTGCTTTTACATTTACCAGTTTCACGAGAGGAGGCAAAAGAGCTAGAGGCTGAGTCAGCAAGATAAGCCAAAACTTGCTCTTGCTGCTCCGGCTGTAAAAGCGGTTTTCCTACTCCCAGAAAAGGGAGCGTTCGAGGCCTTGTGTAGCCAGACGACGAACCTGGCTCCACAGCTCCAGATTTAGGTGCAATATTTTTTTTCCCACGACCACCTGATGCTCCACCACTACCACTACCCTCATTACCAGCTGACAATGAACGCCCCCGGCCACGACCTCTTCCACCAGACTTCCTCATTGTTTTAAAAACGTAACCAAACTAACGGTATTTGTTGCTGTCACACAACTTACACGGTGAGCTATAACTTCAGTATGATTTAGCTACCCCTTTACAGGTGGGTGAGACCACAACGAAAATCAGGCACAATGTTACACACTCTGTTGTTGGTGGCAACAAATGAGAGAGATGCCACACACGCAGGACTGTCACTGAAGCACAAATGTAAATATTAATCTCCCACTGATTTGATTTTTTTTTTTTTTTTTCAGGGAGACTTTAGGAAAAAAAAATAATAGAATAAAATGATTTTTTCAGGAAGAATTTAGAAACCAAATAAAATAAAATGATTTTTTCAGGGAGAATTTAGAAAACAAATAAAACAAAAAATAGGCTTTCTATGGCCCACTGAGTGAGAGATGACGCACACAGGAGTCAGGAGTGGCACACAAGCCCAGAGGCCAATATTTATCTCCCACTGATTGATTTAGTGATTTTTTTCAGGTTGATTTTGGAACCCAAATCAAGCAAAAAAATAAATAGGCTTTCTATGGCCCACAATTGGAGAGAGAGAGAGAGAGAGAGAGATGGCACACCCAGGAGTCAAGACTGGCACACAAGCAGAAAGGGCAATATTAATCTCCCACTGATTTGTTTTTTTTGGTTTTTTTTCAGGGAGACTTTAGAAAAAAAAATAAATAAAAAAGAATGATTTTTTCAGGAAGAATTTAGAAACCAAATAAAATAAAATGATTTTTTTCAGGGAGAATTTAGAAAACAAATAAAACAAAAAATAGGCTTTCTATGGCCCACTGAGTGAGAGATGACGCACACAGGAGTCAGGAGTGGCACACAAGCCCAGAGGCCAATATTTATCTCCCACTGATTGATTTAGTGATTTTTTCAGGTAGATTTTGGAACAAAAATCAAGCAAAAAAATAAATAGGCTTTCTATGGCCCACAATTGGAGAGAGAGAGAGAGAGAGAGAGATGGCACACCCAGGAGTCAAGACTGGCACACAAGCAGAAAGGGCAATATTAATCTCCCACTGATTTGATTTTTTTTTTTTTTTTTTTTTTTCAGGGAGACTTTAGAAAAAAAAAATAATAAAAAAGAATGATTTTTTCAGGAAGAATTTAGAAACCAAATAAAATAAAATGATTTTTTTCAGGGAGAATTTAGAAAACAAATAAAACAAAAAATAGGCTTTCTATGGCCCACTGAGTGAGAGATGACGCACACAGGAGTCAGGAGTGGCACACAAGCCCAGAGGCCAATATTTATCTCCCACTGATTGATTTAGTGATTTTTTCAGGTAGATTTTGGAACCCAAATCAAGCAAAAAAATAAATAGGCTTTCTATGGCCCACAATTGGAGAGAGAGAGAGAGAGATGGCACACCCAGGAGTCAAGACTGGCACACAAGCAGAAAGGGCAATATTAATCTCCCACTGATTGATTTAGTGATTTTTTCAGGTAGATTTTGGAACCCAAATCAAGCAAAAAAATAAATAGGCTTTCTATGGCCCACAATTGGAGAGAGAGAGAGAGATGGCACACCCAGGAGTCAAGACTGGCACACAAGCAGAAAGGGCAATATTAATCTCCCACTGATTTGATTTTTTTTTTATTTCAGGGAGACTTTAGGAAAAAAAAATAATAGAATAAAATGATTTTTTCAGGAAGAATTTAGAAACCAAATAAAATAAAATGATTTTTTCAGGGAGAATTTAGAAAACAAATAAAACAAAAAATAGGCTTTCTATGGCCCACTGAGTGAGAGATGACGCACACAGGAGTCAGGAGTGGCACACAAGCCCAGAGGCCAATATTTATCTCCCACTGATTGATTTAGTGATTTTTTCAGGTTGATTTTGGAACCCAAATCAAGCAAAAAAATAAATAGGCTTTCTATGGCCCACAATTGGAGAGAGAGAGAGAGAGAGAGAGATGGCACACCCAGGAGTCAAGACTGGCACACAAGCAGAAAGGGCAATATTAATCTCCCACTGATTTGTTTTTTTTGTTTTTTTTTCAGGGAGACTTTAGAAAAAAAAATAAATAAAAAAGAATGATTTTTTCAGGAAGAATTTAGAAACCAAATAAAATAAAATGATTTTTTTCAGGGAGAATTTAGAAAACAAATAAAACAAAAAATAGGCTTTCTATGGCCCACTGAGTGAGAGATGACGCACACAGGAGTCAGGAGTGGCACACAAGCCCAGAGGCCAATATTTATCTCCCACTGATTGATTTAGTGATTTTTTCAGGTAGATTTTGGAACAAAAATCAAGCAAAAAAATAAATAGGCTTTCTATGGCCCACAATTGGAGAGAGAGAGAGAGAGAGAGATGGCACACCCAGGAGTCAAGACTGGCACACAAGCAGAAAGGGCAATATTAATCTCCCACTGATTTGATTTTTTTTTTTTTTTTTTTTTTCAGGGAGACTTTAGAAAAAAAAAATAATAAAAAAGAATGATTTTTTCAGGAAGAATTTAGAAACCAAATAAAATAAAATGATTTTTTTCAGGGAGAATTTAGAAAACAAATAAAACAAAAAATAGGCTTTCTATGGCCCACTGAGTGAGAGATGACGCACACAGGAGTCAGGAGTGGCACACAAGCCCAGAGGCCAATATTTATCTCCCACTGATTGATTTAGTGATTTTTTCAGGTAGATTTTGGAACCCAAATCAAGCAAAAAAATAAATAGGCTTTCTATGGCCCACAATTGGAGAGAGAGAGAGAGAGATGGCACACCCAGGAGTCAAGACTGGCACACAAGCAGAAAGGGCAATATTAATCTCCCACTGATTGATTTAGTGATTTTTTCAGGTAGATTTTGGAACCCAAATCAAGCAAAAAAATAAATAGGCTTTCTATGGCCCACAATTGGAGAGAGAGAGAGAGATGGCACACCCAGGAGTCAAGACTGGCACACAAGCAGAAAGGGCAATATTAATCTCCCACTGATTTGATTTTTTTTTTATTTCAGGGAGACTTTAGGAAAAAAAAATAATAGAATAAAATGATTTTTTCAGGAAGAATTTAGAAACCAAATAAAATAAAATGATTTTTTCAGGGAGAATTTAGAAAACAAATAAAACAAAAAATAGGCTTTCTATGGCCCACTGAGTGAGAGATGACGCACACAGGAGTCAGGAGTGGCACACAAGCCCAGAGGCCAATATTTATCTCCCACTGATTGATTTAGTGATTTTTTCAGGTTGATTTTGGAACCCAAATCAAGCAAAAAAATAAATAGGCTTTCTATGGCCCACAATTGGAGAGAGAGAGAGAGAGAGAGAGAGAGAGAGAGATGGCACACCCAGGAGTCAAGACTGGCACACAAGCAGAAAGGGCAATATTAATCTCCCACTGATTTGTTTTTTTTGTTTTTTTTTCAGGGAGACTTTAGAAAAAAAAATAAATAAAAAAGAATGATTTTTTCAGGAAGAATTTAGAAACCAAATAAAATAAAATGATTTTTTTCAGGGAGAATTTAGAAAACAAATAAAACAAAAAATAGGCTTTCTATGGCCCACTGAGTGAGAGATGACGCACACAGGAGTCAGGAGTGGCACACAAGCCCAGAGGCCAATATTTATCTCCCACTGATTGATTTAGTGATTTTTTCAGGTAGATTTTGGAACAAAAATCAAGCAAAAAAATAAATAGGCTTTCTATGGCCCACAATTGGAGAGAGAGAGAGAGAGAGATGGCACACCCAGGAGTCAAGACTGGCACACAAGCAGAAAGGGCAATATTAATCTCCCACTGATTTGATTTTTTTTTTTTTTTTTTTTTCAGGGAGACTTTAGAAAAAAAAAATAATAAAAAAGAATGATTTTTTCAGGAAGAATTTAGAAACCAAATAAAATAAAATGATTTTTTTCAGGGAGAATTTAGAAAACAAATAAAACAAAAAATAGGCTTTCTATGGCCCACTGAGTGAGAGATGACGCACACAGGAGTCAGGAGTGGCACACAAGCCCAGAGGCCAATATTTATCTCCCACTGATTGATTTAGTGATTTTTTCAGGTAGATTTTGGAACCCAAATCAAGCAAAAAAATAAATAGGCTTTCTATGGCCCACAATTGGAGAGAGAGAGAGAGAGATGGCACACCCAGGAGTCAAGACTGGCACACAAGCAGAAAGGGCAATATTAATCTCCCACTGATTTGATTTTTTTTTTTTTTTCAGGGAGACTTTAGAAAAAAAAATAATAAAAAAGAATGATTTTTTCAGGAAGAATTTAGAAACCAAACAAAATAAAATGATTTTTTTCAGGGAGAATTTAGAAAACAAATAAAACAAAAAATAGGCTTTCTATGGCCCACTGAGTGAGAGATGACGCACACAGGAGTCAGGAGTGGCACACAAGCCCAGAGGCCAATATTTATCTCCCACTGATTGATTTAGTGATTTTTTCAGGTAGATTTTGGAACCCAAATCAAGCAAAAAAATAAATAGGCTTTCTATGGCCCACTATTTGTGAGAGAGATGGCACGCTCAGGACTGGCACACAAGCCCAGAGGCCAATATTAATCTCCCACTTTTTTTTTTTTTTTCAGGGAGAATTTATAAACCCAATAAAAAAATAATAAATAGGCTTTCTATGGCCCACTATCTGAGAGAGAGAGATGGCACGCTTAGGACTGGCACACAAGCCCAAAGGCCAATATTAATCTCCCTTTTTTTTTACAGGGAGAATTTATAAAACAAAAAAAAAAAAAATAAATAGGCTTTCTATGGCCCACTATTTGTGAGAGAGATGGCACGCTCAGGACTGGCACACAAGCCCAGAGGCCAATATTAATCTCCCACTTTTTTTTTTTTTTTCCAGGGAAAATTTATAAACCCAATAAAAAAAATAATAAATAGGCTTTCTATGGCCCACTATCTGAGAGACAGAGATGGCACGCTTAGGACTGGCACACAAGCCCAAAGGCCAATATTAATCTCCATTTTTTTTACAGGGAGAATTTATAAAACCAAAAAAAATAAATAAATAGGCTTTCTATGGCCCACTATTTGTGAGAGAGATGGCACGCTTAGGACTGGCACACAAGCCCAAAGGCCAATATTAATCTACCACTGATTGATTTATTGATTTTTTCAGGTAGAATTTAGAACCCAAATAAAGCAAAAAAAAAAATAGGCTTTCTATGGCCCACTGAGTGAGTGATGATGCACACAGGAGTCAGGAGTGGCACACAAGCCCTGAGGCCAATATTTTTCTCCCACTGATTGATGTAGTGATTTTTTTCAGGTACATTTTATAACCCAAATCAAGCAAAAAAAATAAATAGGCTTTCTATGGCCCACTGAGTGAGAGATGGCACACACAGGAGTCAGGAGTGGCACACAAGCCCTGAGGCCAATATTTTTCTCCCACTGATTGATGTAGTGATTTTTTCAGGTAGATTTTATAACCCAAATCAAGCAAAAAAATAAATAGGCTTTCTATGGCCCACTGAGTGAGAGATGGCACACACAGGGATGGCACTCTAGCAGAAATGCCAATCTTAATCTCCCACAAAAAAAAAAAAAAAACAGGGACTGTCCTACAATTACGATCTCCCTGCAGTAATTTCAGCCAGGTATGGCAGGCAGCAATAAGGAGTGGACTGATGCACAAATTAAATAAAAAGTGTGGACAAACAAAAAAGATAGCTGTGCAGAAAGGAAGGAACAAGAGGATTTGTGCTTTGAAAAAAGCAGTTGGTTTGCACAGCGGCGTACACACAGCAATGCAGCTATCAGGGAGCCTTCTAGGGCAGCTCAATGAGCTACAGCGCTGAGGAAAAAAAAAATGTAGCTTCCACTGTCCCTGCACACCGAAGGTGGTGTTGGGCAGTGGAAATCGCTACAGCACAAGCGGTTTGGTGGTTAATGGACCCTGCCTAACGCTATCCCTGCTTCTGAAGAAGCGGCAGCAACCTCTCCCTAAGCTCAGATCAGCAGCAGTAAGATGGCGGTCGGCGGGAACGCCCCTTTATAGCCCCTGTGACGCCGCAGACAGCAAGCCAATCACTGCAATGCCCTTCTCTAAGATGGTGTGGACCAGGACCTATGTCATCACGCTGCCCACACTCTGCGTTTACCTTCATTGGCTGAGAAATGGCGCTTTTCGCGTCATTGAAACGTGACTTTGGCGCGAAAGTCGCGTACCGCATGGCCGACCCCGCACAGGGGTCGGATCGGGTTTCATGAAACCCGACTTTGCCAAAAGTCGGCGACTTTTGAAAATGAACGACCCGTTTCGCTCAACCCTAGTAACCACTAGATGCAGAGAAGATACAGAGTCTCCTCAGTCACTGGTTGGTACTACTATGTGTTAATTGTTGTGAGCTCTGTGGTCTTTTAGGTTTTTCAGCTTTCGATTCATCATTTTTGCCAAAATTCTGTGAATAAGTATAACGGAAGATATTATATTGTTTTATACAATAAAATATGGATAGCAAAATACAGATGAAATTTTTCTGTAAAGAACATGTAGCAGATTAGTCCACCTGAACTAGCCATTTTTTTCATTATTTTCTATGGTTATCAAGCTAAAAAAGCCATATCAATGGCTGAAGCAAAAGTTTTTATAAAATATATTATAACCGCACTGGGCGCTGTAGGGAATTGCTGGTTTCAGAGTCAGGACCAGAGGGTAAGTAGGAGTTATACACACTCCTGCCCAATGGGTACAGCCTCGCTTCATACACTTGTAAAACAGAAACACATGAGCCGTGCACACAATGAACAGGCCTGTAAGTACACCGTTCACACCACCAGGAGACAAACCACACAAAAAAGGCACAGTAAAACCTAAAAATACTCTGTTGCAAAAAAATATAAACGGCAAGTGCTAATAAAAAGATGGAAAAACACAAGAGTATTTGGTTAATACGTTTTTTGCAAAAAATGTATATTAAGCCACTCTACCAAACGGCTCACAAGGAGGGGATTGTCTCCTGGTGGTGTGAACAGTGTCCCTACAGGTCTGTTCACTGTGTGCATGGCTCATGTGTTTTTGGTTTAATCTATTGTTTTCTTGTTTCTACAAGAAAAAAAAAACTGGCGGGCTGCCCAGTGCTAAAATGCATCCCTTGTGAACAGAGGCCACAGTGTACAGAACAATTTGGGCCCAGCTGCACCCTGCAAAAAATATACGTGCAAAAAAAAAAAAAAAACATATAGATATATGTAAGGTCTTAGTTGATATTAGGGCCATAATATGGAAGCTGGCAACCCACGCCAAGGGTCCTTACGTATTGCCAGTCCTACGCAATAGGGCATTATTAATAGGCTGTAGCCAGATGCTTTGTATTCCTTGTGTGAACACGCCACATACAGAGTATTTTATCTTAGTGCATTGGTGTACCACACGGCCAAACCCTTATTGAAGGCTGGCTGTTTCATTAGGTATTGCACCTGTGCATTTGCTATTTTGTTTGGGTCCGCTGCACCCTGCTTGTGCATTTGTATTGAGGCCTATTTAGACAGGTAAGTATCTTTGCCTGTTTTTGGTGTTTTTTCTTGAATGTGTCCTTTTTTGGTGTTTTTCATGTTTTTTTTTTTTTGCACGTATATTTTTTGCAGGGTGCAGCTGGGCCGTCTTCTCCTTTTCAGGGACGTCTGGATTTCCGCAGTAGAGGACGCATGGGTCAGGGAAGTTGTATCCTCGGGATACAAGATAGAGTTCGCCTCCCGACCCAGGGATCGTTTCTTCCAATCCCGTCCTCCAAGAGATCCCGCTCTAGTTCCGGGCTTCTTCGCAGCCATCGCTTCTCTGCTCAAATCCGGGGTAATCGTTCCCGTCCCAGAGAAAGAACGGTTCACGGGTTTCTACTCAAACCTTTTTGTGGTACCGAAAAAAGACGGCAAGGTTCGCCCCATTCTGGACCTCAAATTGCTGAACAGGAGAGTTCGCCTGAGACACTTCAGGATGGAATCCCTTCGTTCAGTAATTGCTTCCATGGAGGCCCAGGAATTTCTATGCTCAATAGATATCCAGGACGCCTACCTCCATGTCCCGATATTTCCCAGACATCACCGTTTCCTGCGCTTCGCTGTGCAACAGGAACTTTCAATTCGTCGCCCTGCCGTTCGGTCTCGCAACCGCTCCAAGGGTGTTCACGAAGATCATGGCAGCGCTGATGGCCATATTGAGAGTCAGAGGCCTGGTCCTTTTTCCATACCTCGACGACATCCTCATCAAGGCACCGTCCTTTTCTCAGGCTCACGAAAGCCTGTCCATTGTTCTCGACACCTTAGCCCGTTTCGGGTGGCTGGTCAACCGGAAGAAGTCCTGCCTTATTCCTTCTCAGCGCATCATTTTTCTGGGCATGCTATTCGACACTCGTCAGACCAGAGTCTTCCTTCCCAAGGACAAGAGATCCACTCTTTGTCGGGACATACGCTTGCTCCAGGGTCCTCGGCCTCCCTCCCTCCGATCGGCCATGAAGGTTCTGGGGAGGATGGTAGCTACCTTGGAAGCGATTCCCTTTGCCCAATTCCATTCCCGACCCCTTCAGCAAGCCATTCTGTCTCAGTGGGACAGGTCTGTCTTCTCCCTGGATCGGCCGATCAGACTCTCTTCTCGGGTCAAGCGGTCTCTCAACTGGTGGCTGACGTCACCTCTCATCTCCCAGGGCAGGTCCTTCCTTCCAGTTCACTGGCAGGTGGTGACAACAGACGCCAGCCTGCTCGGCTGGGGTGCGGTTTTCCGTCACCTGACGGTTCAGGGCTGTTGGTCGTCGCAGGAGTCAACTCTGCCAATCAATGTCCTCGAAATTCGGGCCATCTTTCTGTCCCTCCGCCACTGGGAAAGGATTCTCAGGGGTCTGCCAGTCCGGATCCAGACGGACAATGCCACGGCTGTGGCATATGTCAACCATCAGGGGGGGACCCGGAGCTCCTTGGCCCTTGCCGAGGTATCCAAGATTCTCCTTTGGGCAGAGGCAACGGTTCCGGTGATATCCGCGGTGCACATCCCCGGCGTGGACAACTGGGCCACCGACTTCCTCAGCCGCGAAGGCCTCGCGGCAGGGGAATGGTCCTTGCATCCGGAGGTCTTCTATCAGATTTGTCTTCGATGGGGGACTCCAGACGTGGATCTCACGGCGTCCCGAATGAACAGGAAGGTTCTGCAGTTCGTCTCCAGGTCTCGCGATCCTCTCGCAGTGGGCGTCGACGCTCTGGCCATTCCTTGGTCACAGTTCAGGCTACCCTACCTGTTCCCACCCCTTCCTTTACTCCCAAACTGTTGAAGAAGATCAAAGCGGAAGGGGTGCCAGTCATCTTGATCGCCCCGGATTGGCCAAGGAGAGCTTGGTACGCGGAGCTCGTCAACCTTCTCGCGGACGCTCCCTGGCACCTTCCAGACAGGCCCGATCTGTTGTCTCAGGGTCCGATCTGCCACCCGAATTCTCGGTCGCTCAGTTTAACGGTGTGGCTGTTGAGACCGCGGTTCTAAGAGCGTCCGGCCTTTCGGACCGGGTAATTCACACCATGATTCAGGCTCGGAAGCCTTCATCTTCCAGGATCTACTACCGTACCTGGAAGGCTTACTTCCGTTGGTGCGAGTCCAACCGCGTTCCATCCATGTCCTTTTCTCTGCCTTCTCTTTTGGCCTTCCTTCAGGCAGGACTGGATTCGGGCCTGGCTCTTAGTTCCCTGAAGGGCCAGGTCTCTGCGCTTTCCATCCTCTTTCAGAAGACCTTAGCTTCTCGGCCACAGGTTAAGACCTTCCTTCAAGGAGTAGCCAACGCTGTCCCACCGTACAGGGCACCTGTGGACGCATGGGACTTAAACCTGGTACTGGACGTTCTGAGGGTTTCTCCCTTTGAGCCTCTTAGGGAGATTCCGCTATCTGTTCTTTCTTGGAAGGTGACCTTTCTGGTGGCCATCACGTCTATTTGCCGCATTTCCGAGTTGGCGGCCCTGTCTTGCCGTCCTCCGTTTTTGGTCATTCACCAGGACAAGGTGGTCTTCCGGCCCCCAACTTCCTTTCTTCCGAAGGTGGTTTCCACCTTCCACCTCAACGAGGACATCGTTCTACCTTCATTTTGTCCAGCTCCGACTCATCCTCTGGAGCGATCGTTGAACAAGCTAGACCTAGTCAGGGCAGTGAGGATCTATCTGGATAGAACGTCCTCTTTCCGGAAGACGGATTCTTTTTTCGTCATTCCTGATGGCACGCGCAAAGGCCAACCGGCTTCTAAAGCGACTATTGCTCGCTGGATCAGAATGGCAATTTTGGAGGCTTACCGGGTCAAGAACAGAGTGCCCCCTCCTGGGATTAAGGCTCACTCTACCCGGGCAGTCGGCACCTCCTGGGCGGTACACCACAGGGCTTCCGCCCTACAGCTTTGCAAAGCGGCAACTTGGTCTTCCATCCACACGTTCGCCAAATTTTACAAGGTCCATACCTACGCTTCGGCGGACGCCAGCCTAGGCAGAAGGATCTTGCAGGCGGCAGTGGTGAGTCCTCTGACCTGATAGAAGTCTGGTTTTCCCGCCCGTGGGACTGCTTTGGGACATCCCATGGTTCCTGTGTCCCCCAATGAGAGGCGATAAAGAAAACAGGATTTTTGGTTGCTTACCGTAAAATCTGTTTCTTGGAGCCTCCATTGGGGGACACAGCTCCCTCCCAACGTTTTTGTTATATGTTCTCTGACTGTTCTCACGTTTACAGTTCTCAAGTTTGTGGTTATGGTTTTTCAACCTTGTTTCATTATCTCCTACTGCTTTCTCACTAACTGAAGAGTATAATGCCAGTCGGCAGAGGAGGAGCTAACTTTTTTATTTGCATAGTGTCAGCCTCCTAGTGGCAGCAGCATACACCCATGGTTCCTGTGTCCCCCAATGGAGGCTCCAATAAACAAATTTTACGGTAAGCAACCAAAAATCCTGTTTTTTGTGAAAAAATATGATTTTTTATTTTTACGGCTCTACATTATAAGCTTCTGTGAAGCACTTGGTGGTTCAAAGTGCTCACCACACATCTAGATAAGTTCCTTTGGGGGTCTACTTTCCAAAATGGTGTAACTTGTGTGGGGTTTCAATGTTTAGACACATCAGGGGCTCTCCAAACGCGACATGGTGTCTCATCTCTATTCCAGTCAATTTTGCATGGAAAAGGTAAATGGCGCTCCTTCCGAGCTCTGCCATGCGCCCAAACAATGGTTTACCCCCACATATGGGGTATCAGCGTACTCAGGACAAATTTTACAACAACTATTGGGGTCCATTTTCTCCTGTTACCCTTGGTAAAATAAAACAAATTGGGGCCGAAATAAATTTTTTTGTGAAAAAAAAAGTTAAATGTTCATTTTTTTTAAACATTCCAAAAATTCCTGTTAAACACCTGAAGGGTTAATAAACTTTTTGAATGTGGTTTTGAGCACCGTGAGATATGCAGTTTTTAGAATGGTGTCACACTTGGGTATTTTCTACATATAGAGCCCTAAAAGTGACTTCAAATGTGATGTGGTCCCTAAAAAAAAATGGTGCTGTAAAAATGAGAAATTGCTGGTCAACTTTTAACCCTTATAACTCGCTAACAAAAAAAAAGATTGGTTCCAAAATTGTGCTGATGTAAAGTAGACATGTGGGAAATGTTACTTATTAAGCATTTTGTGTGACATATCTCTGTGATTTAAGGGCATAAATATTGAAAGTTGGAAAATTGCGACATTTTTACAAATAAACGCAGGTAATATCAAATAAATTTTACCACTATCATGAAATACAATATGTCACGAGAAAACAATGTCAGAATCATCAGGATCCGTTGAAGCGTTCCAGAGTTATAACATCATAAAGGGACAGTGGTGAGAATTGTAAAAATTGGCCCGGCCATTAACGTGCAAACCACCCTTGGGTGTTAAGGGGTTAAAGAAATGTAAAGTTGTGCTTCCATGCTTAATATAAAATTCGTTAATAACACTATCTGACATTACCTAGTGTTTTACCATGAGACTGTGTTTGTCACCCATTTTTCTACCTTTTATTGAAATTGAATTTTGCTACTAGCCCTGCAATTGGAAATGTTTATACAGAAGTATTATACAATTTTAAGATTTTATTATGCAAAAATAAAAATGTGTTTGTTTTTCTAGGTGACTGTATGAGAAGCTCAAATGAACTAGAGATATCTTCAGATATTAAAGCAGATGTTTGTGGTATCACACAAAATATATATGAAGCGCCTGCCAGTATCCCAGATACACCATCAGCCGTTCACAGCCCAGATCTATCATCTGCTCTGTTTCAATATGTGCTGTCTTCTGATTTATTACAGACTAAGATAATTAAAAATAACAAAATACAGGTTGAACATATTAATAGATATGAAATGATTCACAAAGAGAAGAAGCCGTTCTCGTGCTCAGAATGTGGAGCACGTTTTATCTATCAATCAAAACTTATTGAACATGAAAGAATTCACACTGGGGAGAAGCCGTTTTCATGCTTAGAATGTGGGAAATGTTTTATGCGAAAATCACAACTTGTTGTGCATCAGAAACGTCACACAGAAGGAAAGCCATATCAATGTTTAGAATGTGGGAAGCGTTTTTCTCAGAAAGTACATCTTGTTGACCATCAAATAACTCACACAGGGGAGAAGCCGTTTTCATGTTCAGAATGTGGTAAAGGATTTATAAAGAAGACATATCTTACTATACATCAGAGAACACACACAGGGGAGAAGCCGTTTTCATGCTTAGAATGTGGGAAATGTTTTATGCGAAAATCACAACTTGTTGTGCATCAGAAATGTCACACAGAAGGAAAGCCATATCAATGTTTAGAATGTGGGAAACGTTTTTCTCAGAAAGTAAATCTTGTTGACCATCAAAAAACTCACACAGGGGAGAAGCCGTTTTCATGTTCAGAATGTGGTAAAGGTTTTATAAAGAAGACATATCTTACCATACATCAAAGAACACACACAGGGGAGAAGCCTTTCTTATGCACAGAATGTGGAAAGTGTTTTAATCAAAAATCACATCTTGCTACACATCAGAAAAGTCACACAGAAGAGAAACCATTTTCATGTCAAGTATGTGATAAATCATTTTCTCAGAAAATAAGGCTTGAAGACCATCAAAAAACTCATGCAAAGGATAAGCCGTTTTCATGTTCACAATGTGGGAAATGTTTTAAAAAGAAGCCATACCTTGTTTCACATCAGAAAATTCACACAGGGGAGAAGCCATTTTCATGTTTAGAATGTGGGAAATGTTTTTCTTGGAAATCAAGTCTTGTTGATCATCAAAAAACTCACACAGGAGAGAAGCCATTTTCCTGTTTAGAATGTGGGAAATGTTTTTCTTGGAAATCAAGTCTTGTTGATCATCAAAAAATTCACACAGGGGAGAAACCATTTTCATGTTCAGAATGTGGTAAATTCTTTACGCAAAAGTCTGGTCTTCTTAGACACCAGAGAACTCACCCAGGGAAAAGCCATTCTGATTCTCAGAATTTAAGACATGTTTTAACCATCAAATGATATCTTGCTAAGCATAATTTTAATGCTTAGAATACAGAAACTTTCAAACAAGGGAGTCTTAATTTTCATTTCCTGTTTGTGGTAAATGTTTTCTGCCTAAAAAAATTGTTAATTGAGAGAAAATTAGAGTCCTTAGTGGTTGATACCATCTTTTCAGTTAGTCATTACAAGGAGAGAAAACAGTTGTGGTAGTAAATATTGGAGCAGTTCATAGATTCTTTTCCAGATCCCCCACTTCTGTGTTTTAGGGAGCTCCCAAATCTATGAAGCATTATTGTCAGAAGCTCTCTGTCCTCTCCAACATCTACAGGAATACATCAATTAAGAAATGTTCTCAGACAGTTTGGGGGCATCACAACCCTCGACAAGACCTTAGAGGACAATAAAACTTTCACACTCATCTATTAACTGCTCCAATATTTACTGCTACAACTGTTTTCTCCCTGTCCCACATTGATCATTCTGTTTCATGTCACTTGTCTTATTTAGTGCATTATTCCTGTGCCCTGTAGTATATAAATATGGGACTCTTCAGATTTTGTATTATACTATGCCTGATGAAGAGACCTGAGTAGTCTCAAAAGCTGCTATTTGTTACCATCTCTTCAGTTAACCAGTAAAAGATATCAGCCACTGAGGGCTCTCAAATTAATATTTCTCTATTTATTGGCTAACACTGTGTAAAGATATATTTTTCCTGTTACTAGAGATAAATAATTTGACAATTTAAATGTGTGTTGAATTTTTAGGTATTCACCAAACTAGTTAAGTTTCAAACTCAAGAACATCCTTTATGCACAAAGCAAATCGCAAAACGTTTATCTCTATTGAAGGGGATAACTTTCCGTTAGCTGGGTGACCAACTGATGTGGACCCCACCAGTCCTGAGAACTGGGGCTCTAAAGTGTAGCGGCTGAATGGAGCAAATATCGCTTATGCGCACTTAAAGATCAGTTGGGCACTGTGCTTGGCATTTTCTGGCACACGCATTATTAGTATAGCGCCATTTGTTCCATGATGCTTTACATGTGAAAAGGGGTATACATAATAAAAAACAAGTGCAATAATCATGAACAATACAAATCACCGACTGGTACAGGAGGAGAGAGGACCAGCGGGCTCACAGTCTGAGAATGAGAATACAGTAGGGGAAGGGTAAAGCTGGTTGTGCAACAAGGTTTATTGCACGTTGTAGGCTTGTCACAAGAGGTAGGTCTTCAGGTTCCTTTTGATGATTTCCACAGTAGGATAGAGTCTAAAATGTTCGGGTTCAGAGTTCCAGAGTAGGGGGAATGCACGGGATAAATCTTGTATGCGATTGTGTGAAGAGCAGATAAGAGGTAGTAGAGATGAGCGAATATGTTTGAAAAACGATCGCTGAATGTGCCTTGTTTATACCATATTCGTGCCGAATTTGTTTGATCATTTCTGAACATATTCGCTCATCTGTACTCCTATTGACTCCAATGGCGTTCGGCTATGTTCAGCAAATGTTGAAAATATGGCAATCATCTGAACCGAAAATTTATTCTCTCATCTCTAGTAAGGATAGGAGGTTGCGTGCATTCTTTATTAAGGAGGTTGTGAGACTGCATGGTATTCCTTCAGATATTGTCTCAGACCCGGGGGGTGCAGTTTATTTCTAAGTTTTGGAGGGCTTTCTGCAGCCGGCTGGGGACTCATTGGTCATTTTCTTCAGCTTTTCATCCTCAATCCAATGGTCAGACTGAACGCGTAAATCAAAATCTTGAGACTTATCTCAGGTGTTTCATCTCAGAGAATCAGGAGGACTGGGTTAAATACTTACCGCTAGCAGAATTTGCTATAAACAATCGTACTCATGAGTCTACAGGTAAGTCCCCGTTTTTAGGGGCAGATGGTTTTCATCCTCAATCTACTTCATTTAAAGGGAACCTGTCACCCCGTTTTTTGAGATTGAGCTATAAATACTGTTAAATAGGGACTGCACCAGTGTAATAATACAACAAATAACAGGGTATACAGACAAGGTAACTAAAAGTCTCAAACTCACCAAATACTCACACAACCACAGAGGAAACACAGAAAAGGGAAGAGAAGGAATAAACTAGCAGTAGAACTGATCAATGACAATAGCTGAAGTCAGGACTGGGTCTATATAGAGGATCAGATTACAAAATCCACTTTAGCTCAGAGAGACCCAGCTCTCAGCAACTCTGCAATAAGGTTAACTCCTGCACTGCTGGCACAAAGCAGCCAGGTCAGAATACAGGTGAAGAGCTTCTGTTCACTGTGTGTGACTGAGGCCCAGAGCACTGCGGTTCTCTGGAACCTGTCGCGGTAGCCCGGTGATAGTATCCCCCTTCTACGAGGGATCTCCGGAACCTCAGGACCAGGTTTCTCAGGATGAGCTGTATGAAATGCCCGAACCAACCTAACCGCATGGACATCGGCAGCAGGTACCCACGTCCTTTCCTCAGGACCGTACCCTCTCCAGTGTACCAGATATTGTAAGGATCGACGAACTAAACGAGAATCTATAACCCTGGAAATCTGGAACTCGAGACTTCCATCAACAAGCACTGGAGATGGAGGTGAAGGGGACTGATTGAATGACGCCACAACCTTTTTGAGTAAGGAGCGATGAAAAACATTATGGATCTTAAATGACTGAGGCAAAGCCAGCCGAAAAGCAACGGAATTCACGACGGCCACAATCCTATAAGGGCCAATGAACCTAGGGCCCAATTTCCACGAGGGAACTCTCAGCTTAATATTTTTCGAGGACAACCAAACCCAATCACCCACACAAAGGTCCGGACCTTCCACACGTCTCCGATCAGCCGCATTTTTATACCTGGAACCCATCCTCTTTAATTTATCAAGAACCCCTTGCCATACGGACGTGATGGGTGAAGAAAATCTCTCCTCTTCAGGAGCACCTGAGGAATCCCTCCTATTAAAGGGAACCTGTCACCCCGTTTTTTGAGATTGAGCTATAAATACTGTTAAATAGGGCCTGTGCTGTGTGTTACTATAGTGTATGTAGTGTACCCCGATTCCCCACCTATGCTGAGAAATAACTTACCAAAGTCGCCGTTTTCGCCTGTCAATCAGGCTGGTCAGGTCGGGAGGGCGTGTTCACAGCGCTGGTTCTTCCTCAGCTTTACAATATCTGGTACACTGGAGAGGGTACGGTCCTGAGGAAAGGACGTGGGTACCTGCTGCCGATGTCCCTCGTAGAAGGGGGATACTATCACCGGGCTACCGCGACAGGTTCCAGAGAACCGCAGCGCTCTGGGCCTCAGTCACACACAGTGAACAGAAGCTCTTCACCTGTATTCTGACCTGGCTGCTTTGTGCCAGCAGTGCAGGAGTTAACCTTATTGCAGAGTTGCTGAGAGCTGGGTCTCTCTCAGCTAAAGTGGATTTTGTAATCTGATCCTCTATATAGACCCAGTCCTGACTTCAGCTATTGTCATTGATCAGTTCTACTGCCTGGCTTGGAGGTTGAAGGAGTGTAGTGTTGGTGTTGGAGGTTTATTTACAGAATGACTGCTGTTTTGGTTGCATGTTAAACCTGTTTTCCTTTCTAGTTTATTCCTTCTCTTCCCTTTTCTGTGTTTCCTCTGTGGTTGTGTGAGTATTTGGTGAGTTTGAGACTTTTAGTTACCTTGTCTGTATACCCTTTTATTTGTTGTATTATTACACTGGTGCAGTCCACCTCCTTTGGGGGGAGAGGGGGCCACTGAGAGGGCCTGCACAGGAGACAGGGATACGCTGGCGGCTCGGGCCTCCTAACCATCATAGGTACCCCCGAGATAAGGGAAAGCCAGGGCCCCATTAAAGTGGTAGGGACAGGTGCGGGTCCCAGTACGCCGTCCTGCCCCTTTAATGCCGCTTACGGCGTGACAAGCTGAATGTCATGTCTTTTAGGTATGAAGGGATCCAGGATAGTGCCAAGTCTATGAGATAAGAGAATCTGTAGTAAAAGGGAATGGTCCAGTGCGTTGAGGGCAGATTACAGATTCAGTAGGAAGAGGATAGTATTGTCGCTTGGCTTTGGCAGTTAGTAGGTCATTGGTGACTTTAGTTAGGGCAGTTTTGGTGGAATGATTCGGTCGAAAGTCAGATTGTAATCAGTCAAAGAGGGAGCAGGAGGAGAGGTGGGAGGACAGTTTAAGATGGACATGCTGTTCCAGTGGTTATGAGGCATAGAAGAGAAGTAATATGAGATGACATGCTGTTCCAGTAGTATTGAGGCATAATGGAGAAGTGATATGGGGGATGATGGCAAGATACAGAGGATGGGTCAGGATTTTTGAGGATGGCATGGCCTCATTTTGTGATCAAGGCATGTTTAAAGCAAGAGGGAAAGACACTAGTTGTTAGTAATAGGTTGAAAAAATGGGTTAGGGTTGTGATGAAGACTAGTGAGGTTTGGGATGGGAATGGGTCAAGTGCACAGGTGGTGAAATGTAATCTGGAGAGATATGATCTGTAATGGTGGAAAAGCTGTTTTTGGAAGAGAAGGGTGAATAGTTGTGGGGACTATAGGCTGATGTTCTCAAAGTATTCAGCTGTGAGAAGAGGGAGGAGGTGCTGGGGTATCGAGGAGAGAATTGAAAGTGTTGAATAGGTGTTTAAGAGTGTGAGACATGGATGATATGAGAGATGAGAAGTAGGTTTTGTTTTTCAGCAGGGAGTGCGGACTTGAGATTGGTGGGGTGCTGTTTGTATGTAATGAAGTGCTTATTGGAGTATGATCTCTTCCATCTCTGCTCAGCAACTCTGGAAACTCGCCTCAATTCTTTAGTCAGGCTGCTGTGCCAGGTTTGCCTGTTGATTCTGCGAGCTTTAGGTTGTGGGAGACAGGTGACCCGATTTGAGAGCTGCAGTTATTGTGGTGTTATATAAAGTGGCAGTAGCATCTGGATCGCGTAAGGAACCTATGTCTGCTAAAGGGAGGAGGGACTCATAAAATAAGTGTAAATCAAGGTGTTTGAGATTCAGGGGAGGGTGTGCAAGTTTGTGGAGGATTGTGCGCTTGGAAAAGGAGAGGGAAGAGAATGTGAGTAGGTTTTGGTCAGACAGGAGGAGACGTGAGTTAGAGAGGTTAGGTAGGGAACAGAGGTGGGTGAAGATGAGGTCCATCTTTGTGATTGGCTGTGGTGGACCATTGAGTGAGGCCAAAGGAAGAAGTCTTAGAAGCTTAGGCTACTTTCACACGTCGTGTGACAGCCGTCGCAATGCGTCCTTTTGGAGAAAAAACGCATCCTGCAAAGTTGCCCGCAGGATGCAGTTTTTTTCCATAGACTTGCATTAGCGATGCATTGCGACGTATGGCCACACTTCGCATCCGTCATGCGACGGATGTGTCGTGTTTTGGCGGACCGTCGGCACAAAAAAAGTTCCATGTAACTTTTTTTGTGTGACGTGTCCGCCATTTCCGACGGCGCATGCGCGGCCGGAACTCCGCCCCCTCCTCCCCGGACATTACAATGGGGCAGCAGATGCATTGAAAAACTGCATCCGCTGGCATCCTCCGTATGTAATCCGTATGGCATCCGTACTGCGAGATTTTCTCGCAGGCTTGCAAAACCGACCTATGGACATACAATGGATCCATGTGCTAAAAAAATCGTAACAACATATATACTGTATATATATATATATATATATATATATATCAGTAGACACATATATGTATATATATTAATATTTCATCCAGCGCGAGAGATAGCAAAAGCCGGCAATTGAATTATCGGCTTTAAAGCTATCTCCTTCCTAAGCCCGACATGATATGAGACATGGTTTACATACAATGAATAAACAAAACGCACCAACCCATTTCCTCAGGTTACCAATGGGCCACATTCCAAGCTCAATATAAACATATTGACCATAAGGTAATAAACCCTAGTCACGAAGTGTATTCTTTAAGACAAAATCTTTATTTAACATACCGTATATACTCGAGTATAAGCCGACCCGAGTATAAGCCGACCCCCCTAATTTTGCCACAAAAAACTGGGAAAACTTATTGACTCGAGTATAAGCCTAGGGTGGAAATTCAGCATTTACCGGTGAATTTCAAAAATAAAAATAGATCATTATTTCCCCATAGCTGTGCCATATAGTGCTCTGCACCGTTCATATTTCCCCATAGGTGTGAACCATATAGTGCTCTGCACCGTTCATTGTGCCCCCTAGCTGTGCCATATACGGTGCTCTGCACCGTTCACTGTGCCCCATAGCTGTGCCATATACGGTGCTCTGCACCGTTCACTGTGCCCCATAGCTGTGCTGTGCCATATACGGTGCTCTGCACCGTTCACTGTGCCCCATAGCTGTGCTGTGCCATATACGGTGCTCTGCACCGTTCACTGTACCCCATAGCTGTGCTGTGCCATATACGGTGCTCTGCACCGTTCACTGTGCCCCATAGATGTTCCACATAAATTTGTGCCGCCGCTGCCGCAATAAAGAAAAAAAAACACATACTCACCTCCCTTGATTGCAGCTCCCGGCGTCTCGTTCCGGCGCCTCCATCTTCCCGGCGTCTCTGCTCTGACTGATCAGGCAGAGGGCGCCGCGCACACTATATGCGTCATCGCGCCCTCTGCCTGAACAGTCAGAGAGCAGAGACGCCGGGAAGATGGAGGCGCCGGCCGGGAAGATGGATCGGCGCCCGGCGGCTGGAACGTGGACAGGTGAATATAACATACTCACCTAGTCCTGGCGATCCTCGCGCTGTCCCCTCCTGTCTTCGGTGCCGCAGCTTCTTTCTCTATCAGCGGTCACCGGCACCGCTGATTAGAGAAATGAATAAGCGGCTCCGCCCCTATGGGAGGTGGAGCCGCTTATTCATTTCTGTAATGAGCGGTCCCACGTGACCGCTGAAGAGAGGAAGAAACTGCAGCGCCGAAGCCCGTGGGACGGCAGGGACAGCGCGAGGATCGCTGGGACTAGGTAAGTATACCCCAGCGCCCTCAGCCCCTCACCTGCCGACCCCACCGCTACCGTGACTCGAGTATAAGTCGAGGGGGGCACTTTCAGCCCAAAAATTTTGGCTGAAAATCTTGGCTTATACTCGAGTATATACGGTACATAAAACAACATATAAATATTAAAACAGTGCCTCACAATCAGATGAAATACTACACCAAGGTGAACAGCGAACATCACAGGTATATAATCTTAAGTGTATTTTATAGTCACCTAGAAATCATCGGATAGATATTTCCTATTTCATATCTCCACCAGAGTAGTAAAGCCAGTGACTGAGGGCAGATAGTCCATGGTTATTGGCCCCCTCCCTGGCTAAAAACATCTGCCCCCAGAAAAGGCACATCTGGAAGATGCGCCTATTCTGGCACTTGGCCACTCTCTTCCCATTCCCGTGTAGCAGTGGGATATGGGGTAATGAAGGGTTAATGTCACCTTGCTATTGTAAGGTGACATTAAGCCACATTAATAATGGAGAGGCGTCAATTATGACACCTATCCATTATTAATCCAATTGTATGAAATGGTTAAAACACACACACACACATTATTACAAAGTCTTTTAATGAAATACAAACACAGGTTGTTGGAATATTTTATTATCCTGGTAATCCACCTGAAGACCCTCGCTCTGTAACAAAGGAAAAATAAAAAAACAACAATATCTCATACCTTCCGATGATCTGTCACGTCACACGATGTAAATCCATCTGAAGGGGTTAAAATATTTTACAGGCAGGAGCTCTGCTATAATGCAGCTGTGCTCCTGCCTGTAAAACCCCAGCGAATGAATGGAAAGTAGGTCAATGACCTGTAGTTACCTTCATTCGCGGTGATGCGCCCTCTGCTGGTTGTCCTCATATGACCTCGAGGCTGGGAGAATATTCTGAAAAGTTCCCACGCTCGAGGTCATATGAGGACAACCAGCAGAAGTGTCTATCAGCCATAGGCCGGCGTCACACTCAGCGTAAGACAATGTGGTCCGTATATTATGGCCGTAATATGCTGAAAAGTCCCCAAAATAGTGGTCCATAGCTCCTCCGTAGGCAGGGTGTTTCAGCGTTTTTTGCGCATGGCATCCTCCGTATGTAATCCGTATGGCATCTGTACTGCGTGTTTTTCTCACAGGCTTGCAAAACCGACATACGGCTATACAAGGGATCCATGTTTAAAAAAAACAAAAAACATATATATATATATCAGTAGACACATACAGTATATGTATATATATATATATATTAATATTTCATACAGCGCGAGATAGCTTTAAAGCCGGTAATTCAATTACCGGCTTTTGCTATCTCCTTCCTAAACCCGACATGATGAGACATGGTTTACATACAATAAACCATCTCATATCCCCATTTTTTTTGCATATTCCACACTACTAATGTTAGTAGTGTGTATATGCAAAATTTGGCCGTTCTAGCCATTAAATTAAAGGGTTAAATGGCGGAAAAAATTGGCGTGGGCTCCCGCACAATTTTCTCCGCCAGAGTAGTAAAGCCAGTGACTGAGGGCAGACATTAATAGCCTGGAGAGGGTCCATGGTTATTGCCCCCCCCCCCCCTGGCTAAAAACATCTGCCCCCAGCCACCCCAGAAAAGGCACATCTGGAAGATGCGCCTATTCTGGCACTTGGCCACTCTCTTCCCATTCCCGTGTAGCGGTGGGCTATGGGGTAATGAAGGGTTAATGCCACCTTGCTATTGTAAGGTGACATTATGCCAAATTAATAATGGAGAGGCATCAATTATGACACCTATCCATTATTAATCCAATACTAGTAAAGGGTTAAAAAAAACACACACACATTATTAAAAATTATTTTATTGAAATAAAAACAAAGGTTGTTGTAATAATTTATTCTACGCTCAATCCTTCTGAAGACCCTCGCTCTGTAACAAAGTAAAAATAATAAACCAACAATATACATACCTTCCGAAGATCTGTAAGGTCCCACGATGTAAATCCATCAGAAGGGGTTAAAACATTTTGCAGCCAGGAGCTCTGCTAATGCAGCGCTGCTCCTGCCTGCAAAACCCCGGGGAATGAAGGTAAAGTAGGTCATTGACCTATATTTACCTTCATTTGCGGTGAGGCGCCCTCTGCTGGCTGTTCCTGGAGCGTGGGAACTTTCCTAGAAAGCTCCCTGGCTCGAGTTCATATGAGGGCACCCTCTGCTGGTTGTCCTCATATGAACTCGAGCCTGGGAGCTTTCTAGGAAATTTCCCACGATCTAGGAACAGCCAGCAGAGGGCGCCTCACCGCAAATGAAGGTAAATATAGGTCATTGACCTACTTTACCTTCATTCCCCGGGGTTTTGCAGGCAGGAGCAGCGCTGCATTAGCAGAGCTCCTGGCTGCAAAATGTTTTAACCCCTTCTGATGGATTTACATCGTGGGACGTTACAGATCTTCGGATGGTATGTATATTGTTGGTTTATTATTTTTACTTTGTTACAGAGCGAGGGTCTTCAGATGGATTGAGCGTAGAATAAATTATTACAACAACCTTTGTTTTTATTTCAATAAAATAATTTTTAATAATGTGTGTTTTTTTAACCCTTTACTAGTATTGGATTAATAATGGATAGGTGTCATAATTGACGCCTCTCCATTATTCATTTGGCTTAATGTCACCTTACAATAGCAAGGTGACATTAACCTTTCATTACCCCATATCCCACCGCTACACGGGAATGGGAAGAGAGTGGCCAAGTGCCAGAATAGGTGCATCTTCCAGATGTGCCTTTTCTGGGGTGGCTGGGGTCAGATGTTTTTAGCCGGGGGGGGGGGCAATAACCATGGTCCCTCTCCAGGCTATTAATATCTGCCCTCAGTCACTGGCTTTCCCACTCTGGCGGAGAAAATTGCGTGGGGGCCCACAACAATTTTTTCCGCAATTTTACCCTTTAATTTAATAGATAGAGCCCCCAAATTTTACACCAAGACACTTCTTACATTACTAAAGAGGAATATGTAATAAAAGAAGAGATATGAGATGGGAAAAGCCGGCAATTGAATTACCGGCTTTTCTGCTATCTAGCGCTGCATGAAATATATATATATATATATATATATATTAATATATGTGTCTCACTGACATATATATATATCCCTATACTATGTATAGACATTTATTTTAGCTATTCTATTCTAACCTGTCAGTGTGATTTAACTGTACACCGCACTGAATTGCCGGCTTTTCTATAGAACACCGCTGCGTCTTTCTCGCAAGACACACTGTTGGTCCGTGTGTAATCCGTATTTTTCTCGCCCCCATAGACTTTCATTGGCGATTTTTTTTTTGCGCAATACGCTGACAAACGCAGCATGCTGCGATTTTATACGGCCGTAAAAGACCGTATAATACGGATCTATAAAATTACGGCAGATAGGAGCTGGGCCATAGAGAATCATTGTACCGTGTGCAATCCGTATTTTCTACACCTCTCATACATCCGTAAAACTCGCTAGTGTGACGCCGGCCTAACTCTCGACTCTGCCCTGTCCATCAAACCGCACGTCCAAACTCTTGCCACCTCCTGTCGCCTCCAACTCAAACATATTGCCAGAATCCATCCCTTCCTCTGCCCTCAATCTACTAAAACGCTTGTGCATGCCCTCATCATCTCTCACCTCGACTACTGCAACACCCTCATCTGTGGCCTCCCCGCTAACTCTCTTGCACCACTCCAGTCTGTCCTCAACTCTGCTGCCCGGCTAATCCACCTCTCTCCTCCCCTCTGCAAATCCCTCCACTGGCTCCCAATTCCCCAACGAATCCAGTTCAAACTACTAACACTGACCTACAAAGCCATCCACAACCTGTCCCCTCCCTATATCTCTGAACTATTCTCCCAATATCTTCCCTCACGTAATCTTCGATCCTCCCAAGACCTCCTACTCTCCTCCACACTTATTCATTCCTCACACAACCGCCTCCAAGATTTCTCCCCAATATCCCCCATCCTCTGGAATTCAACACCTCAACACGTCTGATTAGCCACTAGTGCCACCACCCTCGGATCCTTCAGACAGAACCTGAAAACCCATCTCTTCAGGAAAGCCTACAGCCTGCAATAACCATTCTGCCGCCTCCCCACCACCAGAGCTGCTGCACCCCCGACCTTCTGTCTCTTTCCCATTATCCCATAGAACATAAATCCGCAAGGACAGGGTCCTCTCCCCTCTGTACCCATCTGTCATTGTAAATTTGTTCACTGTAAATGATATCTATAACCCTGTATGTAACCCCTTTCTCATTGACAGCACCATGGAATTAATGATGCTATATAAATAATAATTCATGTCAGGCTGCCCAGAGGCAAAGACAAACTGTCCTCTGTGGGAGGTATATGGTCTATGTCCTCCCTGCCATGCTCCAGTGATGCCTGTGAGCTACTTTGAGTGCCACCCTGTTGTGTTCACGACATGGTGAAGTGTTGTTCCACAGAACTACTCACCCGTGCGTGCTGCAGCTGAAACTCCAGTATTGCTTCTGCTCGCACAGTCTCTACAGCGTATGCAACTTTTGAGTTCCACCTTGTTGATATGTCGCATATGAGGCGCTGAGCGAGAAGGCAGAAGTGACGCTGCAGTGCAGACCGTCGAGCAGCTGCAGGGTGTGAACGCCATAATTGTGCACAGACGACCTCTCACATATGGGTAATTTTTAAGAAAGATTTGCACCACTAAACTTGACACATGTGCCAGGCAAGGGATGTGGTCAAACCAGCTAGGCCTAGAGCTGCTACCAGATTTCGCCCGTTATTGCACACCACCAGGCCTGGATTTAGGTCCAGCAGCACCAACCACTCATCAGTCTCGTTTATTCCTTGTCCACAGCTCTTGAGCAGTATGGAACTTGTCCCCCAAAATGATGAGTTTGAGAACAGCCTACTGTCTTTTCCCCCTGGCTGTGTTAAAGTTGCTGGTGCAAGTCTTACTGCTAGGTGATGGAGTAAGTGGAGTAGGCCACATGGGCAGAGCAACGTCCAACAATAGATGTAGGACATGCGGTAGAATGCCTTCCTCCTCTGTCCCAGCTGCAACATTTACCCAGTGTGCAGATAGGGAGATATAACGTCCCTGCCAATACTTACTGGTCCACGTATCGGTAGTTATCTGGATGGCGTTGCACAGTGCACACCTGATTTTGGTTGCAACATGTGTGTGCTGGGCAGGGATGGCCAACTTGAAACATTAGTGGTGGATGGGAACCATGTACTTAGCAACAGCCACCACCATCATTTATTTAAAATGTTTTTTCTCCATCAGCTGGAATGGCAGTGTTTCAAAGGCCAGGAATTGGTAAATGCTGTTATTCAGGACCAGGGCCTGTGGGCGGGTAGTGGGGTATTTCCTCTTTCTCTATGGGGTTTGGGTGATGGAGAGATGAACACTTCAATGGGACAGGGTGGAGATGCTTGGTGACACTGCTGGTGCTGTCACATCCTGTCTTTGCGGGTAGGCTGTTGTTCGTGAGCTGGATGAAGAGGTCAAGACAGCAGCAGAAGAGGGAGCAGGAGGAAATCTCACATCTGTCATGTTTTTTTTTTAAGGTGTCTACTCTACTGCTGCTCGTACTTAGAACTCAGATGCAGGTGGTGCTCAGGTTAAGAAAATGTTAAAAAAATAATAAAAAAAAAAAATCAGAAGAGACTGCTTCATGACTTTGGGCTGATACTGCTTGGCCGATTTGCAAAGGGGTGAGGTGGTAGAAAGATGCCCACGGTCCTCAGGTGAAAACTGCGCTTTCAGCAGTGGACCCAGTGGAAGGAACTAGAGGCGCTCTCAGCCATCATAGATGAGGAGGTTTTATTGTCCTGTGATTTAGGTCTGATCCAGGGTTGTGAAGTCTCCATGAGGTCTGAGGGAAACATTCCTTAATTGATGGAGCAAGATAAATACATGCGACACATTCATTCCAGCTGTGTCACAGGTCGTCAGAATTTGGTAAACCATTAGTACAAAAAAAATAAAAAAGTATGTAAATATTGCCTAACATTCCAGAGATACATTATTCCTCTGGAAAATATGTCACAGCCTGTCCCATCAGTGGTGGTGGCAGCAGCACCCTCAGAGGAAGCCAGCTTATGTCTTTTACAGAAAAAACAATTATGGATTAAAAAAAAACACCCAAGTGCGGGTCCGGTCTACTGGTGAGGACGTCCCTACAGATAGTTTCCCCAATAACCTGCAATGTGTAAACTCAGCCTGACACAGATCCAACTCCTTACTCTCCACTAATATCACCCCGCGCTTAAGAATTATAGAAATGAAAATTCAACTCATAGCTGTCAAACAATTTTATTACAAGTCAAATAGTTAGAAATAAAAGAGATATATAAATATATGCATAAATACAAATGAATAAGTTGTGTTTAAGAAATCAAAACAATAAATTAAACATTAAAGACAGATTAATGATAAAAAAGCAAAACACATTTTGTACCAAAGTCCCCTGTGCTTTAGCTGCAAAAATTGTATTGTGGTGCTTAAAGGGAACCTGTCACCCCCAAAATCAAGGGTGAGCTAAGCCCACCAGCATCAGGGGCTTATCTACAGCATTCTGTAATGCATTCTGTAATGCTGTAGATAAGCCCCCGATGTATCCTAAACAAATGAGAAAAAGAGGTTAGATTATACTCACCCAGGGACAGTCCCGATCCTGTCCGATGGGCATCGCGGTCCGGTCCAGCGCCTCCCATCTTCATCAGATGACGTCCTCTTCTTGTCTTCTCACTGCGGCTCCAGCACAAAGTACTGCAGTGCGCAGGCCCCAGGCATCTCTGACCTTTCCCGTCACCTGCGCACCGCAGCGTGAAGACAAGAAGAGAACGTCATCCTAACAAGATGTGAGGCCCCGGATCGCGACGCCCATCAGATCGGACTGCCTGCGTGAGTATATTATAACCTCTTTTTCTCATCTTTTAGGATACATCGGGGGCTTATCTACAGCAACAGCATTACAGAATGCTGTAGATAAGCCCCTGATGCTGGTTGGCTTAGCTCAACTTGAATTTTGGGGGGAGGCGGAGGGACCCGACGGGGCCGGGGAGGCGGAGGGACCCGACGGGGCCGGGGAGGCGGAGGGACCCGACGGGGCCGGGGAGGCGGAGGGACCCGACGGGGCCGGGGAGGCGGAGGGACCCGACGGGGCCGGGGAGGCGGAGGGACCCGACGGGGCCGGGGAGGCGGAGGGACCCGACGGGGCCGGGGAGGCGGAGGGACCCGACGGGGCCGGGGAGGCGGAGGGACCCGACGGGGCCGGGGAGGCGGAGGGACCCGACGGGGCCGGGGAGGCGGAGGGACCCGACGGGGCCGGGGAGGCGGAGGGACCCGACGGGGCCGGGGAGGCGGAGGGACCCGACGGGGCCGGGGAGGCGGAGGGACGTTTTGCTTTCTTGGGGGTTTTTTGTAGGAAATATACTCATCAATCTGACATTATCAGACACCCACAGTGCCATCACTTTGGGTCCTCGCATGGATTGTGGGGGCACAAGCATTCCACTTGGTGAAGAGAAGTCCAGTGATGAAATGACATCAGCAGGGAGGTCACTGCTCTGGAGGACACAGGATGGGGAAAAGCCACAATACCTAGAATAAAACAGAAAAAATCATGCAGAAAACTCAAGTAGTGGCTGACACCAGTGGCCACCAGGCTAATACTGAACAGAATAGTGTGCGAGGAGAGAATAAAGCCCGGGATCTGGAGACATTATCACGCAGTTTTGCTCCCAGAGGTCATAGGTCAGTCATCATCCTGACGTCATGTGCTCCCAATAATATTAATGAGAAAGTTTTATGTTAAAAAAAAAAAAAACACACTACAGGACCGACTCACCATCAGGCAGAGATTCTCATGTTAAGTAATATCAATCCCTCAGATCTCCATCATCATTCATCCCGTCCCCTGTTCCCCCCTCACAGGTAGCACTATACTTCCCTACACACCCCCACCGCAAGTGACATCACACACTGACCTGCACAGTATGTGACAACAGCCCCCCACACCATGCAGACCCATGCAAATAACATCAGCCCCACTCAGCAGGTAGACCCCCCTGCACACAGATCCCCCACGCATGCAACATGACCCCCTTCCCAACAGAGACTCCAGCACACAGCCTCTCTTCCCCAGAGACCCCCAGCACGCTGCCCCCCTTCCCAACAGACACCCAGCCCCGCTCGCAAGGAACATGACCCCCTTCCAACAGAGACCCCCAGCATGCAGTCTCCCTTCCCCAGGCAGGCCCCTCCAGCACGCAGTCCCAGGCAAGCAACGTCACCTCCTTCCCCAGGCAGGCCCCTCCAGCACGCAGTCCCAGGCAAGCAATGTCCCCCCCTTCCCCAGGCAGGCCCCTCCAGCGTGCAGTCCCATGCAAGCATCACCCCTGTCCCCAGGCAGGCCCCTCCAGCGTGCAGTCCTATGCAAGCATCACCCCTGTCCCCAGGCAGGCCCCTCCAGCGTGCAGTCCTATGCAAACATCACCCCCTTCTCCCCAGGCAGACCCCCTCCAGCATGCACATGCAGCCCCATGCAAGCAACATCACTCACTTCCCCCAAGGCAGACCCCCTCCAGTATGCACATGCAGCCCCATGCAAACATCACCACCCCTTCTCCCCAGGCAGACCCCCCTCCAGCATGCACATGCAGCCCCATGAAAGCATCACCCCCTTCTCTCCAGGCAGACCCCCCTCCACTATACACATGTAGCCCCATGCAAGCAACATTACCCCCTTCTCCCCAGGCAGACCCCCCGTCCAGCATGCACATGCAGCCCCACGCAAGCATCACCCCTTTCTCCCCAGGCAGACCCCCCGTCCAGCATGCACATGCAGTCCCATGCAAGCATCACCCTTTCTCCCCAGGCAGAGCCCCCCCCCCGTCCTGCATGCACGTGCAGCCCCATGCAAACATCACCCCCTTCTCCCCAGGCAGACCCCCTCCAGCATGCACACGCAGTCCCATGCAAGCCCCCTCCAGCATGCACATGCAGCCCCATGCAAACATCACCACCCCTTCTCCCCAGGCAGACCCCCCTCCAGCATGCACATGCAGCCCCATGAAAGCATCACCCCCTTCTCTCCAGGCAGACCCCCCTCCACTATACACATGCAGCCCCATTCAAGCAACATTACCCCCTTCTCCCCAGGCAGACCCCCCGTCCAGCATGCACATGCAGTCCCATGCACATGCAGCCCCACGCAAGCATCACCCCTTTCTCCCCAGGCAGACCCCCCGTCCTGCATTCACATGCAGCCCCATGCAAACATCACCCCCTTCTCCCCAGGCAGACCCCCTCCAGCATGCACATGCAGCCCCATGCAAGCCCCCTCAAGCATGCACATGCAGCCCCACGCAAGCATCACCCCTTTCTCCCCAGGCAGACCCCCCCGTCCTGCATTCACATGCAGCCCCATGCAAACATCACCCCCTTCTCCCCAGGCAGACCCCCTCCAGCATGCACATGCAGCCCCATGCAAGCCCCCTCAAGCATGCACATGCAGCCCCACGCAAGCATCACCCCTTTCTCCCCAGGCAGACCCCCCCGTCCTGCATTCACATGCAGCCCCATGCAAACATCACCCCCTTCTCCCCAGGCAGACCCCCTCCAGCATGCACATGCAGCCCCATGCAAGCCCCCTCAAGCATGCACATGCAGCCCCATGCAAGCATCAACCCCTTCTCTCCAAGCAGACCCCCGCCCAGCATGCACATGCAGCCCCATGCACATGCGGCCCCATGCAAGCATCACCCCTTTCTCCCCAGGCAGACCCCCGTCCAGAATGCACATGCAGCCCCATGAAACATCACTCCTTTCTCCCCAGGCACTTACCTGATCTGTGACTATGGAGAACGACCCAAAACACTCCAAATCTTGCACAAAATCCTCGAAATCCCGCCATGACATCCACAGCTTCCTCATGTCTGCTCTGTCTGCTCTATGGAGGAAGAAGCGCCGCCCCTTCCGGTCACATGGGCACGACGTCAGCAGAGGTCCCTTAGCCCAGAGGTCCCCAACTCCAGTCCTCAAGGCCCACCAACAGGTCATGTTTTCAGGATTTCCTTTGCATTGCACAGGTGATGCAATTATTACCTGGGCAAGACTAAGGAAATCCTGAAAACCTGACCTGTTGGTGGGCCTTGAGGACTGGAGTTGGGGACCTCTGCTTAGCCGACTTGGATTTAGCCTCTACCATATATGTGGTATGCGGCTCTGCAGGTGGAGGTAGGTGCTGGAGATTCCCCATTACTGGGCAGGGGGCAGGGGGCAGTAACCCCTCCATTTCTGGAGATAGTGCCCCCAGCTGTATTGTGGCTCCAGTACCACCTTACATCTTCCCCTTTAGCTTTTCCTCATAAGAAGTGTTGCTCTCCTGTGGTTGTTGGGTGTCTGCCGGCTTCATGCTGTACATGAGAAGGGGTTACATACAAGTTACAGATATAACTAACAGTAAACAAACTAACAATGACAGACTGATACAGAGGGAAGAGGACCCTGCCCTTGCAGGCTTACATTCTACAGGATTGTGGGGAAGGAGACAGTAGGTCGAGGGCTGCAGTAGCTCCAACGGTGTTGAGGTGGCCGTGTGGTCATTACAGGTTGTAAGCTTCTTTGAAGAGATGGGTTTTTAGGTTCCATCTGAACGATCCAAATGTGGTGGATAACCGGTTGTGTTGGAGCACTGAATTCCAGAGGATGGGGTATATTCGGGAGAAGTCTTGGAGGCGATTGAGTGAGGAGCGAATAAGTGTGGAGGAGAGGAGGAGGTCTTGGGAGGACCGGAGATTATGTCAGGGAAGATATTGAGACATTAGTGTGGGAATATATGGAGGAGAAAGGTTATGGATGGCTTTGTAGGTCAGTGTTAGTAATTTAAACTGGATATGCTGGGAAATTGGGAGCCAGTGAAGGGATTTGCAAAGAGGTGAAGCAGGAGTGTAGCGAGGAGAGAGATTAATTAGTCGGGCAGCAGAGTTAGGCTACTTTCACACTAGCGTTGGCCCATTGCAGTGCGTCGGGTCAACGCAGCACAACGGGGGCAGCGGATGCATTATTACAACGCATCCGCTGCCCCATTGTGAGTTGCGGGGAGAAGGGGGCGGAGTTTCGGCTGCGCATGCGTGGTCAGAAATGGCGGACACAACGCACAAAAACATTACAAGCATTTTTTTTGGTGCCGACGGTCCGGCACAACACGACGCAACCGTCACACGGCGGTTGCGACGTGTGGCAATGCATCGCTAATACAAGCCTATGGAGAAAAAACGCATCATGCAAACAACTTTGCAGGATGCTTTTTTTCTGCAAAATGACGCATTGCGACATGCGTCGTACGATGCTAGTGTGAAAGTAGCCTTAAGGATGGACTGGAGGGCTGCGAGAGTGTTAGGCCGGGATCACACATGCGAGAAACACGTCCGTGGCTCGCATGTGAAATCCCTCCTCTGGCGCCGGCACTCCAGAGCAGAGCGTGCGGCCGCATAGCGACACATGGAGCCGCACACTCCGCTCTGGAGTGCCGGCGCCAGAGCTTGGAGTTCACATGCAAGACACGGATGTGTTTCTCGCATGTTTGATCCTGGCCTTAGAAGGTAGGCCACAGAGGAGGATGTTGCAGTAGTTATGGTGGGAGATGATTAGGGCATGCACAAGCATTTTGGTAAAGTGAGTGTTGAGAAAAGGACGAATTCTGGAAATGTTTTTGAAAAAAGTCACAGAGAAAAATGCAGAGATGAATAACCTGCTCAGGCCTCCAAAACAAATGCACTGGCAGGGTGCAGCAGACCCGATTAATGATGGCAGAAACACAGGTGCAACAATACTGATGAAACAACCACTTTCAATCCAGTGTTGGCTGCTTAGTATTTTAGTGCACAAAAATATGATAGTCTGTATGTGGCGTTATGCACACAGGCAATGCAGAGCATCTGGCTTACAGCCAATTAGTAACGCATATGCAAGCGGGCTGCCCAGTGCTGCAAATGCATGCTGTGTGAACAGAGGCCACAGTTTACAGAGCCATCTTGGTCCAACCGCACCCTGCAAGATAAAATGCAAAAAAACATATCAATGTATGTTAGGTATTGGTTAATATTGGGGCCATAATGCATAACCTGGCAACCTACGTCAAGGGTCCTTATGTTTGCCAGTCCTAACGCTAAACATTAAACAAAGCTCACCGACACAAAAAGAGGACTTAAAAATCCTCCAAAAATTAAAAAAAAAAATGTTTTTGAACTGGATGCGACAGGAGGTGGAAAGAGCTTGGATGTGCGGTTTGAAGGACAGGGCAGATTCAAGGGTTACTCCAAGGCAGCGGATTTCCGGGACATGTGAAAGGGTGATTTAGTTTATTGTGATAGATAGATCAGGTAGGGAATAGTGATGAGCGAGTATACTCGTTGCTCGGGTTTTCCAGAGCATGCTTGTGTGGTCTTCGAGTATTTGTAACTGCTCAGAGGTTTCGTTTTTGCTGACACAGCTGCATGATTTACGGCTGCTAGCCAGCCTTGAGTACATGTGTGGGGTTGCCTGGTTGCTAGGGAATCCTCTGCACCTCTTGCTTTGACCTTGCCCCGTCATACACATCCTCTCCAGCCTACTTTAGGCCTCAGATGTCATGATGTAATGAAGTGTGTCACCTAAGTCCCAGCCAGAACCAGCAATGATGTCACAGGTCCCCACAGTGTCCAGAAGTTCCAACATAGAGTAATTCAGGCCAATGAAGATGCATGTGATGGGAATATGTAATAAAAAAATGCAGACAGGGGTCTATTGAGTTCTATTTTTTACCTTTTTACTGGCTCTATGGTTCATCAAACTGGCAGCTACAACTGACTGTCATATGGCTACACTACACTCATGAAGAGCAAGTTAAAATAAAATCTGCATTCCAGAGAATGCAACTTTAAAAAATCTGAGAATTAATTTCCTATTTGTGTACTGTTTGTTTATGTTCATACTCATGTATAATGTGTATAAATATTCATTTAAGCATGGTAGTGCAGGAAAGCCCTCAGTTAGTAATGAGTCTGCTCGCGGAACTGATGATGAAGGAGACACCGCAGCCAATGCAGGTGCTGTCCATCCAGGGATTAGTTTGAGACCTCTGCTGCCACCCTGCCTGTCTGATTGGGTTGTGTGGTCTCCACCAGCACAGCAGTGATGTTAAGATCCCTACTATAGCCATTAGGGAAGTAGCATATCCTAATTAAACTCTCTGATTCTGTCTCAGGTACTGTCCCTCAGTTTAAAGGTACCGTCACACTCAGCGACGCTGCAGCGATATAGACAACGAACCGATCGCTGGAGCATCGCTGTTTAGGTCGCTGTAGAGACGTCAAACACAGCAGCTCCAGAACGATGCAGGAGCGATCCAGTGATGTAACGGCGACTCACTTATTGTTGTAGCTGGTTGTTAGCTCCATGTTAAAACATTGCTGGCGTCGTTGCTTTTGCTGTCAAACACGACGATACACGCCGACCTGACGACCAAATAAAGTTCTGGCCTTTCTGCTCCGACCAGCGATATCACAGCGGGATCCAGATCGCTGCTGCGTGTCAAACACAACGAGATCGCTATCCAGGACGCTGCAACGTCACGGATCGTTGTCGTTCTCATTGTAAAGTTGCTGAGTGTGACGGTACCTTTAGACCTGGCTAGTTACACATCACTTCTCTCAGGTTCGTTTATCTAGCCAGCAGCCATTCTGTGGAAACACAATGGAAGGGGCCCTGGTTCTCTGTATAGAGGGTTCATTGTAAAGTCTGAGGCTATTTTTTGATCTGTTACACATAGTAGCTAGAGATTAAGCCTGTCCAAGGAGACCGTTTTGGAGGCTTTTCAGAGTCAATGTAAGGTGGTCATTTAGGAGCGCTGAGGAGGCAGCTCCAGGGATAAGGGAAGTGCCAGGAACTGCCGCAGCTCCAGCCAAAAACCTCCAAAGGAGGATAAACATAGGGTTAAAGGTAGAAATCGGTCACAGGAGCGCTGAAAGGAGACACTGACACTGGATACACTGTGTGGCTAAACTTTGTCTAGTGTCAGTGCCTCCTTTCAGCGCTTCTGTGACCAATTTCTACCTTTAACCCTGTTTTGGAGGCTTTTGGCTTCTGACAGATGTGGCCACAAGGAAGCAAATAAAAATAGGATGGGGGAAAAAAAGACAACTGTGTTATGATCACTGATGAATAAAGGTGTGGATTCTGGGTTATTTATGTACATTTGCCTGAATAAGTCCCTTTGTTCTTGTTCCTGGGCCTGAAATCTGAATAAAAAGCTTCAGCTCTGAAAGAACCAAAGTTGTATACTGTGAATTTTAATCTGGTGGTGGTGAAGGTGGATGCATTCTAAAGTTCGAAACTACAAATCAGTCATTACAGAAGGCCGTGATCTCTTTAAGTCTGTTATATTTCTGAAAAGACAATATTTGTTGCAGTGGTCATGCCAGTATGTACGACCTAAGGCCTGTGATGGTCTGTAGCAATCATGCGCTGTTAAATGCTGAAAATACGTTTTCCGCCAGTGATTAGTTGTACTGTTTATGTGAAGATGTGACACATTGTCCTCCGTTATGTTTCCAGTAATTGTATTTTTCCATGAGGTCTTCATGATGTTACACCGGCTCATCTTCTCCTCATTCAGATTTCTACACTATCTGATCCTCTCAGTGGAGATCTTCAATATAAGAGAATTTTCCTGATTAACCCATCAAAGATGGATAGGGACAGGGACAAGATGATATTACAGCTGACCTTAGAGATCCTCTTTCGGCTTACTGGAGAGGTGAGAGACTCAGGCGTCACATTACATCACTTCTATCTATGGGAATAGCAGATGGACAGAACTGGAGAGGTGAGAACTCTGGAAATGTCTGTAGTGAGATTTATTAATGTGTCTCTCCATAACCACGATTACACAGTAGTGAAGAAGACCTCTAGTGAGCGCTGTCAGGCCCCTGTGTCTGAGGATTGTGGAAGAACCACGAGTCCAATCATGAGGCCTCTACCTTGCCTCCTGACATATGAGGACCAAAAGATCCTAGAACTTGTCTACAAAATGATTGAGCTGCTGACTGGAGAGGTGACACTGCTGGGAATGCTGGGACATTATACAGTAATGCTATGAAGGGATCGGGGGGATGATGCTATCTTTGTATGTGTCAGGTTCCTATAAGGTGTCAGGATGTCACCATGCATTTCTCCATGGAGGAGTGGGAGTATTTAGAAGGAAACAAAGATCTGTACAAGGACATCATGATGGAGGTTCCCCAGCCCCTCACATCACCAGGTAATAGACAGTAATAAATACATACGGCCTATAATTATCTGTATGTAAAGAAGGAAGTCAGTTCCTGTATGTTTTTTTTCCAGTTCTATCCAGAAATAGGTGTCTCCGTCCTCTTCTCCTGCAGGATGGTACAGAAGAAAATCCCAGTGTTCCTCAGGATCATCAGGTAGATGGAGAGAAGGTGTCATGAGTTCTCCCTTATGATGTGTAGACGGCGGTGAAGATCTTGTGCTCAGTCTTGTTTTATCCACCAGTATTATATGTTTTATACTTGTGTAATGAGAACGGTGGAAATGGCAGGATTAGAGCTGATCATAGATGTGACTTCTCCATCTAGCTGTGACTTTTACAATATTTGTTTCAGGGTGAAGATCTGACTCATATTAATACTATAGAGACATATGTGTGGGATGATGAGTGGTGTAAAGAGGAGTTTCCTACAGATAATCGCCCAGGTGAGTAGTACCCACTAAATGCAGAGAAATAACAGATTCTCACTGGTTGGTATGGTTGGTATCTTTATGTGTTATTTGTTTTGAGTTCTGTGGTCTTCAGGATTCTCAACTTTCGATTAATTTCTTCTACCAAAATACTGAATGAATATGGATGAATATATCGCTGTGTTATAGATGATGAAATAAGGGTATAAGAATAAAAATGCAACAATAAAAATTCTTTAAATATCTTAGCATAATGTCTTCGAGCTTTGATCTCAAGTATTTATTTATATCTAAGTAATAATCGATAACCATTCATACTCGTAACCATCATTGCAAACAGCACAATGTTCTGGAAACTTAACTGAAGATGTCTCCATGAGAACCTCACACAATTGTTATAACAGCTACTGTTAAAGTTTGGATCATTTACAGCACTTAATAGTCCTTGTGCACAATATCTTACAGTGTTCTTCAATAACTTGAGTACAGTAACAAACGGTGAATCTTCATAAAGTAAAACCCATAACTGCTTGCAAGGTTTAGTGGAGAGAATATCTGTAAATCCTATAATTTTGCTAATAAGCCTGTTACTTCTCTTTACCTTTTTAAAGGGAATATTAGCCATTTGAAGACTAAGAAATATTTTATCTATCAGAACCTACACACTGGAGATGAGCAGATTTTACAAGATTCAAATTAGCCAAATTGCTTGAATTTTGCTGGAAATTTCGTTCTGCAGCGAATTTATTCTCCAGGAATTGAATACCGTATATTCTCGAGTATAAGCCAACCCGAGTATAAGCCGACCCCCTAATTTTGCCACAAAAAACTAGGAAAACTTAATGACTCGAGTATAAGCCTAGGGTGGGAAATGCAGCAGCTACCAGTAAATGTCAAAAGTAAAAATATATACCAATAAAAGTAAAATTAATTGAGACATCAGTAGGTTAAGTGTTTTTGAATATCCATATTGAATCAGGAGCCCCATATAATGCTCCATAAAGTTTATGATGGCCCCATAAGATGCGCCATATTAAAATATGCCCCATATAATCCTGCATAAAGGTTAATAATGGCCCCATAAGATGCTCCATAGACACATTTGCCCAATATAATGCTGCACAAATGTTCATTATGGCCCCATAAGATGCTCCATAAAGATATTTGCCCCATATAGTGCTGCACAAACGTTGATCATGGCCCCATAGAGACAGTTGCCCCATATAGTGCTGCATAAACGTTATGGCCCCATACAGTGCTGCACAAACGTTATGGCTCCATACAGTTCTGCACAAACGTTATGGCCCCATACAGTGCGGCACAAACGTTATGGCCCCATATAGTGCTGCACAAATGTTATGGCCCCATACAGTGCTGCACAAATGTTATGGCCCCATATAATGCTGCACAAACGTTATGGCCCCATAGATGCTCCATACAGACACTTGCCCCATTTGCTGTTGCTGCGATAAAAAAAAAAAAAATCTCATACTCCCCTCTCGTCGCTCAGGCCCCCGGCACTTTCAATATTCACCTGCTCCTCGTTCCGGCGCCGCTCCATCTTTAGCGTCTCCTGCACTGACATTCAGGCACTAACCACGTCACCGCGCCCACTGACCTGAGAGTCACAGCTGAAGACGGAGCGGCGCCGGAATGAGGAGCAGGTAAATATCGAGCAGCACAGCGCTCCCCTCCCCGTTATACTCACCTGCTCCTGGTGCGGTCCCTGCACGTCTGTTCCCTGGCGCCGGCAGCTTCTTCCTGTACTGAGTGGTCACCGTTACCGCTCTTTACAGTAATGAATATGCGGCTCCACCTCCCATAGAGGTGGATCCGCAAATTCATTACTGTAATGAGCGGTACCATGTGACCTCTCAGTACAGGAAGAAGCTGTCAGCGCCGGGGAAAAGACGTGCAGGGACCGCACCAGGAGCAGGTGAGTATAATTAGACAGCCCCCGCTCCCCCTTCCCTGCTGACCCCCTGGGTATGACTCAAGTATAAGCCGAGAGGGGGACTTTCAGCCCCAAAAAATGGGCTGAAAATCTCGGCGTATACTCGAGTATATACTGTACCCCTTTTTATGCTCTTGGGGCTTTCTAGACCAAAGAGCATAATGAATGTAACACTAGAAAAAAAATCAACTAATGCCTCACCGCTATGACCATCTCCACTGCTGTCCCCGAAATTCTCAGTGCCCCTTCTTACCTCCTCCATGTGCTGAAACCCATACCGGCTGCAACCTGGCACGGAAAGACTCTGACATATGTGTCATGAGGTTGAAGAGCACATCGTGATGTCACACCGTTGTGACCTTTAGATGCGCTGGGATGTGTCAAGTCTCGGATGAAAGTCCTCAAACTAGAGTGCTCGCCGCGATGTTGTGACACAAGTCTTGACATCTAAATTTGAATTATCATACAGTTTGTATTGATGTATTTGTTGTGGTTTCAAAGAAATGTAAAATCATGGTCCCAGAAAATGCAATTTGTATACCAAGGTTTTTACAAAAATATTAAAATTGAAATATCAATATTAAGTTTCTATTATATAAAAATGATCAATTTGATTCTCAGCAGGTGACTGTATCAGAACTTCAAATGTATATGTGATATCTTCAGATTTGAAAGGAGATGATCATGGTATCAAACAAGAAACATATGTGGAGCATGCCATTATACCAGATCTATCATCAGCTCTTCACCGCGAAGGTCTATCATCTGAACTTTTTCAACAGCTCCTATCTTCTTATTCATTACGGACTGTTAAAGAAAATAACATAAAAGACGGTGAAGATGAACGATTTCACAAAGGGGAGACTGTATTTGCATGTTTAAAATGTGGAAAATGTTACATAGACATATCAAATCTTGTAAAAACTGCGAAAATTCGCCCAGAAGCAAAAGACTTTTCATGGCCAGAATGTGCAAAATGTTTTACCTGGAAACCATATCTTTTTGAGTATCAACAAACTGAAATGAAACCATTTTCATGTTCTATTTGCGGGAAATGTTTTACAAAGAAATCACATCTTATTTCATATGAGCGAAGTCAGACTGGGGAGAAGCGTTTCTCATGTTCAGAATGTGGAGTATGTTTTAACTGCCCATCACATTATATTAGACATGAGCGAAGTCACACAGGAGAGAAACCATTTTCTTGTTTAGAATGTGGGAAATGTTTTTCTCGAAAATCAAGTCTTGTTGATCATCAAAAAACTCACACAGGGGAGAAGCCATTTACATGTTCAGAATGTGGGAAATGTTTTAAAAAGAAGTCAGATCTTGTTATGCATCAGAGAATTCACACTGGGGAGAAGCCATACTTATGCACAGAATGTGGGAAGTGTTTTGTCAGAAAATCACATCTTTCAGTGCATCAGAAAAGTCACACAGGAGAGAAACCATTTTCATGCTCTGAATGTGGGAAATGTTTTTCTAGGAAATCTAATCTTGTTGATCATAAAAAAATTCACACAGGGGAAATGCCTTTTTCATGTTCAAAATGTGGAAAATCTTTTAAATACAGGTCGGGTTTTCTTACACATCAGAGAAATCACACAGAAGAAAAGCCATGTTCATGCTGAGAATGCAGAAAATGTTTTACTAGGAAAACAAATCTTGTATCATTAGAACAGACAATATACCATATTCATCCCCTGAGAGTGGTAAATATTTTACAGTTATCTAAAAACATGTTACTATGATCATCAATTTGATATGAATTGAATTCCTATCACATTTCTAGGAATTCATTGTACCCGGCAAATTTGAACAATTTTCAATTCTCTTTGCATGACTTGCCTATCATGGCTACCACTATATTACATATTATAGGCTCACATGATCTAAGGTGTGGATGGGCGGGCTTCCCCTTAATGCCTTTCAGCTATCACATACCCAGTCAGTCACAAAGCTCTATCATTGACTGTATAAAAGCAGCAGCAGGGAATGCAGCAGCCATTTTATGTTGAATCTGAATAGTGAGATGATGTCTTATCTATAAACCAATCTTAAAATGATCAACAAACTCTGCAGATAGTATGTGTTGTAGGACAGCAGTGAAGAATTGTGAATAGTCTGTAAAGAAAAGAGTATAGGAAAAATTAGAGAAATAGGAGAGCAAGCATTGATTGATGATAGTGGTTATAGTGCTGCTGCCTTTTAGTTCCACATTTTTTGCATTCATGCAGAAACAGAGTGGCAATATTGCTATAAAAAATGTAAATCTCTCACTGCGTAGTAAAGTATGCGTGTCACAAACTTCAGATTTTTCAAACACCTGTAATATTAGATTAATTTGACGTACATACACACCACACCAATACTGCAGCCAGCTGCCACTGCTATTTTTGGAGTATGCACCTAGTATTTCTTTCTCCTTCCTTTTTGGGAAGAGGGAATTGAGTTAAAAATAAAAGATAATTTTAAAAATATATAGACATTTAACCGTTTGACTGTCTGCCTCTCAAATTGTATCTATCACAAACTATTGACTCATTAGACAGCCATTGTACTTAAAGGGAATCTGTCACCTACTTTTTCATATATAAGCTTCAGCCACCAACATCGGGGGCTTATCTACAGCATTCTGATGAGCTGCACTACCTGAGCCACTTGTGTGGGTTGTAGAGTCCGTCTCATGCTACCACGAGTGTGAAAGCACAACCAACATTCAAAAGTGACCAAAACATCAGCCAGAAAGCATTGGTACTGAGATGTGGTTCCCACCTGCAGAACCACTCCTTTATTGAGGGTGTCTTGATAATTGCCAATAATTTCCATCTGTTGTCTATTCTATTTGCACAACAGCATGTGAAATTGATTGTCAATCAGTTTTGCTTCCTAAGTGGACAGTTTGATTTCACAGAAGTTTGATTTACTTGGAGTTATACTCTGTTGTTTAAGTGTTCCCTTTATTTTTTTGAGCAGTGTATATATAACACATAGAGCCCTCTCTTGTTATCTACAGCACCTTCCCAAACAAATTATCCAGCCAGCACTGTTCCCCCATTAACTAGAATTTCTGCCGCCCGATCAATGTAAATCAGTCTCTGTGACTCTCCCCCAAATTCTTTTTAACCCCTTCCTGACATGCACCATACATATACTGCTCTGCATGAGCTGCATTCCCTCAAACAGCTGTACAGGTACGGCGGCACGACTGCGCAGCCTCACGTTGAGTGCTGTGGCGATCGGATGAGGGTGTCAGCTCTGTGTGTGTTGTGAATTCTGTGGCTGAATTCACTCCTGTGGTCACAAGTGGTACTGCAGCTTCTGAGCTTCCTCCCTCAGGTGTTCTGGTGAGCTCGTTAACTGCTTCATTACTTAACTCCGCCTGATGCTGCTATCCTTGCTCCTTGTCAATGTTTCAGTGTTGGATCTGAGCTTCTCCTGATTGTTCCTGTGACCTGCTGCTCTGTATAGCTAAGTGCTTTTTGCTTTTTTGTTGCTTTTTTTCTGTCCAGCTTGTCTTTTGTTTTGCTGGAAGCTCTGAGACGCAAAGGGTGTACCGCCGTGCCGTTAGTTCGGCACGGTGGGTTTTTTTTGCCCCCTTTGCGTGGTTTTGCTTTAGGGTTTTTTGTAGACTGCAAAGTTCGCTTTACTGTCCTCGCTCTGTCCTAGAATATCGGGCCCCACTTTGCTGAATCTATTTCATCCCTACGTTTTGTCTTTTCATCTTACTCACAGTCATTATATGTGGGGGGCTGCCTTTTCCTTTGGGGAATTTCTCTGGGGCAAGTCAGGCCTATTTTTCTATCTTCAGGCTAGCTAGTTTCTTAGGCTGTGCCGAGTTGCCTAGGTAGTTGTTAGGCGCAATCCACAGCCGCTTTTAGTTGTGTTTAGGATAGGATCAGGTGTGCAGTCTACAGAGTTTCCACGTCTCAGAGCTCGTTCTTGTATTTTTGGGTATTTGTCAGATCACTGTGTGCGCTCTGATCGCTAAGCACACTGTGTTTCTGGATTGCCTTCATAACACCTGTCATTAGCAAACATAACAGTACAAGGAGCCTAACTAATGATTCTCAATGGAGTGAAAGAAAAAGTTCTGACATCATTTTTTTTTTTTTTTTCTGCTCTGTGTTCACTTTTTTTTTCCCCTAGACATTTGGGTTATTCTGGACACAGGTGTGGACATGGATATTCAGGGTCTGTGCTCTTCAATGGATAATCTCGTTATAAATGTACAAAAAATTCAAGATACTATTGATCAGAAATCTATGTTAGAACCAAGAATTCCTATTCCTGATTTGTTTTTTGGAGATAGAACTAAGTTTCTAAGTTTCAAAAATAATTGTAAGCTATTTATGGCCTTGAAACCTCATTCTTCTGGTAATCCTATTCAACAGGTTTTGATTATTATTTCTTTTTTGCGCGGCGACCCTCAAGACTGGGCATTTTCTCTTGCGCCAGGAGACCCTGCATTGAGTAGTGTCGATGCGTTTTTCCTGGCGCTCGGATTGCTGTACGATGAGCCTAATTCAGTGGATCAGGCTGAGAAAAATTTGCTGGCTTTGTGCCAGGGTCAGGATGATATAGAAGTATATTGTCAGAAATTTAGGAAATGGTCAGTACTCACTCAGTGGAATGAATCTGCGCTGGCAGCTTTGTTCAGAAAGGGTCTCTCTGAGGCTCTTAAGGATGTCATGGTGGGATATCCTATGCCTGCTGGTTTGAATGAGTCTTTGTCTTTGGCCATTCAGATCGGTCGACGCTTGCCCGAGCGTAAATCTGTGCACCATTTGGCGGTACTGCCTGAGGTTAAACCTGAGCCTATGCAGTGCGATAGGACTATGACTAGAGTTGAACGGCAGGAATACAGACGTCTGAATGGTCTGTGTTTCTACTGTGGTGATTCCACTCATGCTATTTCTGATTGTCCTAAGTGCACTAAGCGGTCCGCTAGGTCTGCCGTCATTGGTACTGTACAGTCCAAATTCCTTCTGTCCATTACCTTGATATGCTCTTTGTCGTCGTTTTCTGTCATGGCGTCTGTGGATTCGGGCGCTGCCCTGAATCTGATGGATTTGGATTATGCTAAACGTTGTGGGTTTTTCTTGGAGCCTTTGCGGTGTCCTATTCCATTGAGAGGAATTGATGCTACACCTTTGGCCAAGAATAAACCTCAATACTGGGCCCAGCTGACCATGTGCATGGCTCCTGCACATCAGGAAGTTATTCGCTTTCTGGTGTTGCATAATCTGCATGATGTGGTCGTGTTGGGGTTGCCATGGCTACAAACCCATAATCCAGTATTGGATTGGAATTCCATGTCGGTATCCAGCTGGGGTTGTCAGGGGGTACATGGTGATGTTCCATTTTTGTCGATTTCGTCATCCACCCCTTCTGAGGTCCCAGAGTTCTTGTCTGATTATCAGGATGTATTTGAAGAGCCCAAGTCCGATGCTCTACCTCCGCATAGGGATTGTGATTGTGCTATCAATTTGATTCCTGGTAGTAAATTCCCTAAAGGTCGATTATTTAATTTATCCGTGCCCGAACACGCCGCTATGCGCAGTTATGTGAAGGAATCCCTGGAGAAGGGACATATTCGCCCATCGTCATCACCACTGGGAGCAGGGTTCTTCTTTGTAGCCAAGAAGGATGGTTCGCTGAGACCGTGTATTGATTACCGCCTTCTTAATAAGATCACTGTTAAATTTCAGTATCCCTTGCCATTGTTATCTGACTTGTTTGCTCGGATTAAGGGGGCTAGTTGGTTCACTAAGATAGATCTTCGTGGTGCGTATAATCTGGTGAGAATCAGGCAAGGAGATGAATGGAAAACTGCATTCAATACGCCCGAGGGTCATTTTGAGTATCTAGTGATGCCGTTCGGACTTGCCAATGCTCCATCTGTGTTTCAGTCTTTTATGCATGACATCTTCCGTGAGTATCTGGATAAATTCCTGATTGTTTACTTGGATGACATTTTGATCTTCTCAGATGATTGGGAGTCTCATGTGAAGCAGGTCAGAATGGTTTTTCAGGTCCTGCGTGCTAACTCTTTGTTTGTGAAGGGATCAAAGTGTCTCTTCGGTGTGCAGAAAGTTTCATTTTTGGGGTTCATCTTTACCCCTTCTACTATCGAGATGGATCCAGTTAAGGTCCAAGCCATCCAGGATTGGATTCAGCCAACATCTCTGAAAAGTCTGCAAAAGTTCCTGGGCTTTGCTAATTTTTATCGTCGCTTCATCTGTAATTTTTCTAGCATTGCCAAACCATTGACCGATTTGACCAAGAAGGGTGCTGATTTGGTTAATTGGTCTTCTGCTGCTGTGGAAGCTTTTCAGGAGTTGAAGCGTCGTTTTTGTTCTGCCCCTGTGTTGTGTCAGCCAGATGTTTCTCTTCCGTTCCAGGTCGAGGTTGATGCTTCTGAGATTGCAGCAGGGGCGGTTTTGTCACAGAGAGGTTCTGATTGCTCAGTGATGAAACCATGTGCTTTCTTTTCCAGGAAGTTTTTGCCCGCTGAGCGTAATTATGATGTGGGCAATCGAGAGTTGCTGGCCATGAAGTGGGCATTCGAGGAGTGGCATCATTGGCTTGAAAGAGCTAAGCATCGCGTGGTGGTATTGACTGATCATAAGAGCTTGACTTATCTCGAGTCTGCCAAGCGCTTGAATCCTAGACAGGCCCGTTGGTCGTTATTTTTTGCCCGCTTCGACTTTGTGATTTCGTACCTTCCGGGCTCTAAAAATGTGAAGGCGGATGCTCTGTCTAGGAGTTTTGTGCCCGACTCTCCGGGTTTATCTGAGCCAGCGGGTATCCTCAAGGAAGGAGTCATTGTGTCTGCCATCTCCCCTGATTTGCGGCGGGTGCTGCAAAAATTTCAGGCGAATAAACCTGATCGTTGTCCAGCAGAGAAACTGTTCGTCCCTGATAGGTGGACTAATAAACTTATCTCTGAACTTCATTGTTCGGTGTTGGCTGGTCATCCTGGAATCTTTGGTACCAGAGAGTTAGAGGCTAGATCCTTCTGGTGGCCATCTCTGTCACGGGATGTACGTACTTTTGTGCAGTCCTGTGGGATTTGTGCTAGGGCTAAGCCCTGCTGTTCTCGTGCCAGTGGGTTGCTTTTGCCCTTGCCGGTCCCAAAGAGGCCTTGGACACATATTTCGATGGATTTCATTTCTGACCTTCCCGTTTCTCAAAAGATGTCAGTCATTTGGGTGGTCTGTGATCGCTTTTCTAAAATGGTCCATCTGGTGCCCTTGGCTAAATTGCCTTCCTCCTCTGATTTGGTACCTTTGTTCTCTCAGCATGTGGTTCGGTTGCATGGCATTCCTGAGAATATTGTTTCTGACAGAGGTTCCCAGTTTGTTTCAAGGTTTTGGCGAGCCTTTTGTGGTAGGATGGGCATTGACCTATCCTTTTCCTCGGCTTTCCATCCTCAGACTAATGGCCAGACCGAACGAACCAATCAGACCTTGGAAACATATCTGAGATGTTTTGTTTCTGCAGACCAGGATGATTGGGTGTCCTTTTTGCCGTTGGCTGAGTTCGCCCTTAATAATCGGGCCAGCTCGGCTACCTTGGTTTCTCCATTTTTTTGCAATTCTGGGTTCCATCCTCGTTTCTCTTCAGGACAGGTTGAGTCTTCGGACTGTCCTGGTGTGGATTCTGTGGTGGATAGGTTGCAGCAGATCTGGACTCAGGTAGTGGACAATTTGATCTTGTCCCAGGAGAAAGCTCAACTTTTCGCTAATCGCAGACGCCGTGTGGGTCCCCGACTTCGTGTTGGGGATCTGGTTTGGTTATCTTCTCGTCATATTCCTATGAAGGTTTCCTCTCCTAAATTTAAACCTCGTTTTATTGGTCCGTATAGGATTTCTGAGGTTCTCAATCCTGTGTCTTTTCGTTTGACCCTCCCAGACTCCTTTTCCATACATAATGTATTCCATAGGTCGTTGTTGCGGAGATACGTGGCACCCATGGTTCCATCTGTTGAGCCTCCTGCCCCGGTTTTGGTGGAGGGGGAATTGGAGTATATTGTGGAGAAGATTTTGGATTCTCGTGTTTCTAGACGGAAACTCCAGTATCTGGTTAAATGGAAGGGTTATGCTCAGGAAGATAATTCCTGGGTTTTTGCCTCTGATGTTCATGCTTCCGATCTTGTTCGTGCCTTTCATGCGGCTCATCCTGGTCGGCCTGGGGGCTCTGGTGAGGGTTCGGTGACCCCTCCTCAAGGGGGGGGTACTGTTGTGAATTCTGTGGCTGAATTCACTCCTGTGGTCACAAGTGGTACTGCAGCTTCTGAGCTTCCTCCCTCAGGTGTTCTGGTGAGCTCGTTAACTGCTTCATTACTTAACTCCGCCTGATGCTGCTATCCTTGCTCCTTGTCAATGTTTCAGTGTTGGATCTGAGCTTCTCCTGATTGTTCCTGTGACCTGCTGCTCTGTATAGCTAAGTGCTTTTTGCTTTTTTGTTGCTTTTTTTCTGTCCAGCTTGTCTTTTGTTTTGCTGGAAGCTCTGAGACGCAAAGGGTGTACCGCCGTGCCGTTAGTTCGGCACGGTGGGGTTTTTTTGCCCCCTTTGCGTGGTTTTGCTTTAGGGTTTTTTGTAGACTGCAAAGTTCGCTTTACTGTCCTCGCTCTGTCCTAGAATATCGGGCCCCACTTTGCTGAATCTATTTCATCCCTACGTTTTGTCTTTTCATCTTACTCACAGTCATTATATGTGGGGGGCTGCCTTTTCCTTTGGGGAATTTCTCTGGGGCAAGTCAGGCCTATTTAGGCGCAATCCACAGCCGCTTTTAGTTGTGTTTAGGATAGGATCAGGTGTGCAGTCTACAGAGTTTCCACGTCTCAGAGCTCGTTCTTGTATTTTTGGGTATTTGTCAGATCACTGTGTGCGCTCTGATCGCTAAGCACACTGTGTTTCTGGATTGCCTTCATAACACCTGTCATTAGCAAACATAACAGTGTGAGAGTTGACACCCTGCAGCGACTCCCACGATCGGTGCTAGCACCGATCACGGGCATTTAACCCATCTGATGAGAAGAATCCGTTCCCTGCGCAATTCCATCAGGACAATACGATCACGTTGTCCTGATGGTCTCCAAGGAAACTCATGGCTGCAAGATAGCCGCGGGGTTCTTCAGGTCCAACAAAGAAGGTGGCTTGTGAGCGCGTTCTGAGAGCAGGTGCTGACATGCCCCTTTCCCTGCCTGTCAGATGCTAATGTGATACTCTACAGTGATGTCCCAGGATGGGACAATGTAAAAAAAAAAAGAAAAAAATGTTTTTCCAATAAATAAATACATTCATGTAAATAAAAAAATGAACAATAAAAGTACACATATTTGGTATCACCGCATCCCTAACGACCTGCTCTACAAAACTGAACCACTAGTTAACCCTTTCAGTGAACACCGTAAATTAAAAAAATAAAAAACGAGTCAAAAAACAATGCGATCAAAAAGACAAATGTAAATAAAAATGGTAGCGCTGAAAATGGCATCTTGTCCCGCAAAATACAAGCCATAATAAAAATAGAAAAATAAAAAAGTTATATCTCTCTGAATAAAGCAATGCAACAATAATTATTTTTTCTATAAAGTAGTTTTTATTGTGTAAAAGCGCCAAAAAATAAAAAATATATAAATTGGGTATCGCTGTAATTGTACTGAACAGAAGAATAAAGTGGTCTTACAAAATTTTACCACACGCGGATTGGTATAAAAAAAAAACAAAAAGTAATTCCTGAATTGCTGGTTTTTGTTCATTCTGTCTCCCAAAAATTGGAATAGAAACCAATCAAAAAATGTCATGTGCCCAAAAATGGTACTAATAAAAACGTCAGGTCGTACTGCAAAAAAACAAGCCATCACATGACTGTCAGCCGAAATATGAAAAAATGATAGCTCTCAAAATTTGGTGATGGAAAAATTGTTTTTCGCAATAAAACGCGTCTTTTAGTGTGTGACAGAAGCCAAATATAAAAACCCGCTATAAATCTGGTATCACTGTAATCGCACCGACCCAAAGTATATAGTCGCCTAATCAGTTATACCGCACGAGGAACAGTCTAATTTCCAAAATGGTATCACATGTGGGGGATTTTCACTGTTTAGGCACATCAGGGGCTCTCCAAACGCAACATGGCAGCCACTAATTATTCCAGCATATTTTACATTCAAAAAGTCAAATGGCGCTCCTTTCCTTCCGAGCCCTGCTGTGTGCTCAAACAGTAGATTTCTCCCACATATGGGGTATCGGAGTGCTAAGGATAAATTGCGCAACAAATTGTATGGTCCATTTTCTCCTGTTACCCTTGTGAAAGTAAAAAAAAAATAGGTCTAAAGGAAAATTTTTGTGAAAGAAAAGTAAATGTTTATTTTTTTCCTTCCACATTCCAAAAATGTCTGTGAAGCACCTGAAGGGTCAATAAACTTTTTTTTATGTGGTTTTGAACACCTTGAGGGGTGCAGTTTTTAGAATGGTATCACTTTTGGGTATTTTCAGTCATATAGGCCTTTCAAATTCACTTCAAATGTGAAGTGCTCCCTAAAAAAATTGGTTTTGCAAATTTTGTTGTAAAAATGAGAACTCACTGGTCAAATTTTAACCCTTATAACGTCCTAACAAAGAAAAATTAGGTTTCATAAATTGTGCTAATGTAAAGTAGATATGTGGTAAATGTTATTTATTAACTATTTTGTGCGAAATAACTACTTTAAGGACATAAAAATTAGGTTTCAAAATTGTGAAATTTTCAAAATATTCCTCAAATTTCCATTCTTTTCACAAATAAACGCAAGTCATATCAAATAAATTTTACCACTATCATAAAATACAATATGTCAACAATTTCAGAAACAGAGGGATCCATTGAGATATTGGGAGAGATTACTTTTTGGTGATGGGGGCGCCCAGGCCGCCTCCCATGTGCTGTGCTGGTATCAATATATTGATGACATTTTATTTCTGTGGGATGGGACGGTGCATCAGCTCAATGCTTTCATGGAGGATTTAAACCGAAACCCATACAACATTCGCCTTACGCATGTTGCGGATTGTAAGAAAATTAACTTCCTTGGTTCATCTCCATGTATAACCATGAGTGGGAATCCGATGCGCCAAATTCTTATGAAACATTGGGGCATATTGGGTTCCGATCCTTTCCTGGGCACCGCACTGGGAGACTTCCCCCTAATGACCTCTAGGAGGTCTAAGAATTTAAAGGACTTACTGGTTCGGAGTCATGTACCAATCACGAGGAACCCATTTGGGTCCAGAGGCCCTACCCCTGGGTCAATACCATGTGGCCATTGTCTTGCCTGCGCCAATGTCCTGCGCTGCTCCAGAGAGATTTTAACATCCGCCAACGGATCTCATGTGGCAGTACGAACGTCATATATTACGCCACATGTGGGTGTCCAAAAATTTACATTGGCCTTACCTCAAGGGAGCTGAGGGTGAGAGTGCGGGAGCATGTGCGGGACATTGGCGCAGCCAAGAAGGTGTCTGATCCCTCTGACCTTAAGACTATTCCATGAAAGTTTCATGGTCAGGGGAATCGATGTGTTACATCTTGGTATCGGGGGTAACAATCAGAAGATCCTGGCCCAGATGAAAACCAAATGGATGGTGATTCTGGATACTGTGACCCTGAGGGGTCTTAATGAGACATTGACATTTTCTCCCTTCCTGTGATAAAAATTCCCCATATTGATGTAGATAGCAGCCGGAAGAGTATAACCCAATAGAATTAAAACATAACTTTTACTAATGTTGTTTAAAAATGGACAAAAAATACACTAACATAAACACAAAAGAAAAGGTGCTCACGCCGAAAACTGTGCTCTAATAAAAAACTGGTTTGGTCTCACCAATTGTGGACGAGGGTACCCATGCCAGTAGTAGATGGTCCCAGGGAGGGTCCAGTAGTTGTAGGATCAGATAGAGGGGACGGGGACCTTATTACTAAACCCCTGTCGTGCCCCAGCAATAACTCCTGTCCTAACAAGGACAGGCCCAAATGAGCCCTACTACGGACACCCCCCACCGTGTAAGATGTAGTCAACGCTACACTAAATAGATTCATCAGGGGAGTTTCCAAATATGAACTCAAAAGTCCATAGGTAAAGTCCACTCAATGTCCATAAATCAGGGGTATACGCAGTGGCTGTATAACATCCCAGGAAAAGGCAGTAGCGTGTGACAGTCTGCCACCATAAGTGAGTCCTATGTCAGTGGCACCCGCAACCTCTTTATAGGTACCCAACAGGACCACACACCCCCCCACCAGCTGGATTGATTAGTAACCGCCCCCGCCAGTCATAACATATGCGATAGCGGAACTCACCAAACCAAATCCACGCTGCGCTCCACAACTGGAACGCACGCCGTCCTGGGGCTGCTTGCCGCTAGCACGAGACCGGAAGTGTCCGCGCCATCTTTGAAACGTCACTTCCGGTGCGCCGATGGTGCTATGCGTTCCAACAATGAAACGCAAGCATCAGGGCGCCCGATGACGTAACTGTCAGTGAGGACCGAGGTGTCGGCACCTCACTGTCTATGTAGTTAGCAGTGCGCTAATAGAGTGCGCTACAGAGTGCGCTACAAAGGTGCCCCTGGTCTCTGGGTTGCTGGCCACTAGCGCAAGGCCAGACATGTCAGCGCACTCTTTAAAACGGATGACGCTGGACACAAGTGTCAATGGAACCAGAGGAATAGGCACACATTGCCCAAATAATAAACAATGTGCAAATAGGTTACACTCAGAGGTGGAACGTACGCCCAGGGTGACGACACATAGCATGGAGCTGTGACCTGATTCGTCCCACTAATCACCACATATGTTGCGCCAGCGACAACGCAACACAGTGCAAAAATAAAAACACCAGTCTACAATGGTATACCATCAATATCACATATACATATTAAATATAGACTTGGCTGGTTCAAGAGAATACAGGTACAGTAACCGGAAGTGTCCGGACTATCTACATTAAACAGGCGCATACATAGATATCAATAACGCAGCCATATAGCCCCCATGTAAATGTACACATTAAAACCCCTGGAAAAGGAAATAGGTTTTACTGTAGATAATAGATAGTATAAAAACATGGCTGGAAGTGTCCATGCCCGCTATTGTACCGACAGTAGGAGAACTAAGGTACCTGGAAATGTCCAGACCATCTCAACTATATACACACAAATATACCGGTATGGATATGACTAGGACGGCGGGGGAAGGGGAGTATGACCAAAAGGGGGCCCAAAGGGGTAAAAAAGAAAAAATAATGAGTAACATGTCAACGGGAATGCTGATACTAATCAAGACCAGCAAAAAATGCCACATTATTTCCAAAGTTGTAAAATTTGTCCATATATAACATGAACCCCTCCTACCTGGATATTCCTTCGGTAACCTGTAGATAATCTAATAACCGATACCAGGGGTAGAACGAGGGGAACAAGGGTACAGAGCAGTGGCCCTGCGCCACTGTATTGCAAACGTTTTGTTTATTATGACTGTTTCTCAGGGCAGTGGGTCCATGACTCCGAGCCCGGGCAAAACAGAAATTCAGAACACCAAGGATAAGGGGACACAGGGGAAAGGGAAACAGAAGAAGAGGACAAAAGGCATAATGGTAAACGTAATAAGGAAACCAGAGAGAGGCACAAGAGGGCATGTTCACTAAACAAAAAGATGGACCTAAAGAAAACAACTAAAATTGAGCTGGTCATTGAGTCCATTAGGGTGGCACGTATCCAATAGAAAGATCCACCTTGTCTCTCTTTGCAGCAGGATCTTATCAAAATCACCTCCTCTAGATGGAGGGGCAACCTTATCAATCCCCATGAACTTCATGACCTTTACATCTCCATCATGACTCATGTTCACATGTCTTGCAATGGGGGTGTCTCTCCGGTTGCGAATGTCTCCCAGGTGCTCGCCCACTCGTCTTCTAAATTCTCTGATCGTTTTACCAATATATGTGATGCCACAAATACAAGTGGCTCTATAAACGACCCCTTTTGACTTACAGTTAATAAATTCTTTTATGGTATGTGTGCTTTGCGTGTGGGTGTTATAGAATTCTTTGCCCACCTGTATTGAATCGCACGCAACACATGTGCCACATCTGTAACACCCCTTGGGCCTGTTTGGTAACCATGTTGACTTGGTGGGTGTAGTTAGGTGACTGTGTACCAATCGGTCCCCTAATGTCTTACATTTTCTGTACGTAATCTGTGGCCGCGTACCCACAGCGTCCCTGAGATCGTCGTCCATTGCGAGAATACCCCAATACTTGTTTAGAATGGCCCTGACTAATGGAGCCCCATTGTCATAGGCACAGATCATTCTAATGGTGTTGTTGTCTTCACTCCCCCTCTCACGTGGTGTCAGCAAGTTATTTCTAACATGCCCTCTAGCATGATGGTATGCCTCCCTCAGCACCCGATCGGGATACCCCCTAGTCAAAAATCTCGATCTCAGGTCTTTTGCCTTGCTCTTAAAATCAGCATCATTAGAGCAGTTCCTTCTCAGGCGGAGGTACTGGCCTTTAGGAATACCCTTTTTGAGAGAATAAGGGTGATGGCTGTCCCACCTCAACACAGAGTTCGTGGAGGTAGGTTTTCTGAAGATTGTAGTGTCAAGACCATCACCACCGCTGGTTTTAGAAATCATAATATCCAGAAATGGTAAACTCCTCTCTCCCATTTCAAAGGTGAACCTGAGACCGATATCATTGAGGTTCAATGATGACATAAATCTCTGGAATAGCTCTCTAGTACCGCTCCACAGGACAAACACGTCGTCTATATAACGAACCCATAGGTCAATATAGACAGTGAACTCCTCATTGCTTTCTGAAAAGACGATCTTATCCTCCCACCAGCCCAGGAACAGATTTGCGTAGCTTGGCGCACAAGGGCTGCCCATAGCGGTGCCCCTGAGCTGGTGGAGGATTCTTCCGTCAAAGCAAAAGTAGTTGTTGTTGAGGACAAAATTCAAAAGGGTTAGGACAAAATCATTATGGGGGATGAATTGCTGCCCCCTCGTCCCCAGAAAGTGCCGAACTCCCTGCACCCCATGTTTATGCGGGATAGAAGAGTACAATGACTCGACATCTATACTGACCAGAAATGACCCCGGTTCCAGAAAGATCCCTTCCTGCCTACGTAAGAGGTCCATGGTATCCCTGATGTATGAGGGGAGCAATGTAACAAATGGTCTCAAAATTTGGTCTATATAGGTTCCTGCATTCTGGCAGATACTCCCTATCCCCGAGACTATAGGTCTCCCCTTCAAGGGTTCGATGCCCTTTTGGACCTTTGGTAAGGCATAGAAGGTAGCCATAACCGGGTGCTGAGGGAGGAGGAAAAAATATTCCTCTTGACTAATCAGGTTATCCACTCTGGCCTTTTAAGAATACTCTCCAGGTTCCTGAGACAACAGACAGTAGGATTCTGCATCACTCGAGTATAGGTAGTCTGATCGTTTAGCAGGGCTAAGCACATGTCCTTATATTTTTCCACATCCATAACGACCACATTGCCCCCTTTGTCAGAGGGTTTGAATATTACTGTTTTATCAGTTTCTAGGTTACGGAGTGCTGTAATTTGTGCTTTACTCAGATTGTGTCTTGGCTGTCCCTGCGTAAGCTGTTTAATACCTCTGGTGGCCAGATTAAGAAAAACATCAATTGCTGAGACGTCCCCCCCCAATGGTGCCATTTTTTTGCTAGGATTCCTCAGCTGAGTAAATGGGCCCAAACCCCTACTCGTCTGGGGTACAGTTTCCAGATCTGCCAATAACTGAACATCCTGCATCATATCAAGGGGAATCCCCAAATCAGCTGCAGTTTTTTTATCCTTTTGTTTAAAGAGCTTGTGCCACCTTACTCTTCTAATAAATAGATGTAGATCTTTGACCATATCGAACAATGCAAAATCAGTAGTTGGTATAAAGGAAAGTCCTTTTGATAGAACTGACATTTCTACGGGATCTAGTTGCCTCCTGGATAGATTAATGACCTGTGGGGCTATTCCCTGCTGTAAGTATTGCGATTCCTCAGTAGGTATGGGCGGTCTAAAAAACCAGGCCTCTGGGTGGAGGAATAATATCTACCACCCCTCTGATACCCTCTATTTCTTCCCCGTTGTCACCCTCTTGATGGACCAGCCCTGCCTTCGGTGTCAGAAATATCAGTTTCCGTGGATGAAAGCTCAGTATCCCTATCCACCCTCTCCTGTACTTCCCCCACCACCTGATAAATTTTATTGTCCTTGAAGTCTTGTAGATCCCTAAGGTACTGCTTATGCTTCCTTTCCTTTAAATTGTACTGGAATTTCTCGATAGTGTTCTGGAGCTGACTTTCTTTTGTTACAAAGTCACTCTCTGCACTGAACTTCTTGGTGATGTCAATCTGTTCCTTAAGTTTTGAATTGAGTCTCTCCAAGTTAGCCCTCTCCTCATTCACCAGAATCTGCATCAATCTAAGGGAGCTGCAAGTAGCCTCCTTCTCCCACAGACTCATAAGTTGTGGCGTTCTACAAAGTACCGCTGGTAATAAGGAGATTCGAAGACCCCTAGGTACAATACTGTTTGCTATATAATTCTCCAAACTTTGGAGCTCCCACCACGACACTATTTGTTCTTTATAAATTCTGGTAAGGTCTTTGAAGACCGTGCTGTATGTGGATGTATATTTTTTCTGTGCAAACGTTTTTTCGGAGAATATGTCCTTAGCTTCTGTAAGCCATAGATCCGTGTCTGGCCCCGCTGCCAAAAAACCAGCCATACCAAAAACTAATAAGATAACCATACAGCTGCAGCTTGGAAAAACCAAGCTGTTGCACAACTCTCAGGGTAAATAGTAGATAGCAGCCGGAAGAGTATAACCCAATAGAATTAAAACATAACTTTTACTAGTGTTGTTTAAAAATGGACAAAAAATACACTAACACAAACACAAAAGAACAGGTGCTCACGCCGAAAACTGTGCTCTAATAAAAAACTGGTTTGGTCTCACCAATTGTGGACGAGGGTACCCATGCCAGTAGTAGAGGGTCCCAGGGAGGGTCCAGTATACCCCTGATTTATGGACATTGAGTGGACTTTACCTATGGACTTTTGAGTTCATATTTGGAAACTCCCCTGATGAATCTCCGCGATTGGAGAAGAAACGCGTAGGGAGGCGTTGACTGCATCTTACACGGTGGGGGGTGTCCGTAGTAGGGCTCATTTGGGCCTGTCCTTGTTAGGACAGGAGTTATTGCTGGGGCACGACAGGGGTTTAGTAATAAGGTCCCCGTCCCCTCTATCTGATCCTACAACTACTGGACCCTCCCTGGGACCCTCTACTACTGGCATGGGTACCCTCGTCCACAATTGGTGAGACCAAACCAGTTTCTTATTAGAGCACAGTTTTAGGCGTGAGCACCTTTTCTTTTGTGTTTGTGTTAGTGTATTTTTTGTCCATTTTTAAACAACATTAGTAAAAGTTATGTTTCAATTCTATTGGGTTATACTCTTCCGGCTGCTATCTACTATTTACCCTGAGAGTTGTGCAACAGCTTGGTTTTTCCAAGCTGCAGCTGTATGGTTCCCATATTGATGTATTATTATCCATGTATATTCTCTGCTGAACCATCCTACCTGGCCGGTCAGGTGTTGTGTGTTTTCACTTGTTTTTAGTTGTGGTTTTAAATTGTGTTTTTTTGTTACTCTTCTTTTTTAGAGTGTGTGACTTTTTTTTATATGTTGTACCCATCGGACATTAACACCACATCTGATGTAACAGATACCTTCTGTGATACTGTACCCCGGATTGACCCTTACTAGTAACCATGTCTAGTAACAAAGAAGTAAGACAGGCAATTAACAGTAAAAAGAAAGCATTTGCACTACTAAAGCAGGATGGCACCATTGAAGCTCTAAGAAAAAAAGGAAACAGAGAAGCACATTGCTAAGGAGAGTAAAACTAATCCCAAACTGTTCTTCAACTATATCAATAGTAAAAGAATAAAAACTGAAAATGTAGGCCCCTTAAAAAATAGTGAGGAAAGAATGGTTGTAGATGACGAGGAAAAGCTAACATATTAAACACCTTCTTCTCCACGGTATTCACGGTGGAAAATGAAATGCTAGGTGAAATCCCAAGAAACAATGAAAACCCTATATTAAGGGTCACCAATCTAACCCAAGAAGAGGTGCGAAACCGGCTAAATAAGTTTAAAATAGATAAATCTCCGAGTCCGGATGGCATACACCCACGAGTACTAAGAGAACTAAGTAATGTAATAGATAAACCATTATTTCTTATTTTTAGGGACTCTATAGCGACAGGATCTGTTCCGCTGGACTGGCGCATAGCAAATGTGGTGCCAATATTCAAAAAGGGCTCTAAAAGTGAACCTGGAAATTATAGGCCAGTAAGTCTAACCTCTATTGTTGGTAAAATATTTGAACGGTTTCTGAAGGATGTTATTCTGGATTGTCTCAATGAGAATAACTGTTTAACTCCATATCAGCATGGGTTTATGAGAAATCGCTCCTGTCAAACCAATCTAATCAGTTTTTATGAAGAGGTAAGCTATAGGCTGGACCACGGTGAGTCATTGGACGTGGTATATCTCGATTTTTCCAAAGCGTTTGACACCGTGCCGCACAAGAGGTTGGTACACAAAATGAGAATGCTTGGTCTGGGGGAAAATGTGTGTAGATGGGTTAGTAACTGGCTTAGTGATAGAAAGCAGAGGGTGGTTATAAATGGTATAGTCTCTAACTGGGTCGCTGTGACCAGTGGGGTAACGCAGGGGTCAGTATTGGGACCTGTTCTCTTCAACATATTCATTAATGATCTGGTAGAAGGTTTACACAGTAAAATATCGATATTTGCAGATGATACAAAACTATGTAAAGCAGTTAATACAAGAGAAGATAGTATTCTGCTACAGATGGATCTGGATAAGTTGGAAACTTGGGCTGAAAGGTGGCAGATGAGGTTTAACAATGATAAATGTAAGGTTATACACATGGGAAGAAGGAATCAATATCACCATTACACACTGAACGGGAAACCACTGGGTAAATCTGACAGGGAGAAGGACTTGGGGATCCTAGTTAATGATAAACTTACCTGGAGCAGCCAGTGCCAGGCAGCAGCTGCCAAGACAAACAGGATCATGGGGTGCATTAACAGAGGTCTGGATACACATGATGAGAGCATTATACTGCCTCTGTACAAATCCCTAGTTAGACCGCACATGGAGTACTGTGTCCAGTTTTGGGCACTGGTGCTCAAGAAGGATATAATGGAACTAGAGAGAGTACAAAGAAGGGCAACAAAATTAATAAAGGGGATGGGAGAACTACAATACCCAGATAGATTAGCGAAATTAGGATTATTTAGTCTAGAAAAAAGACGACTGAGGGGCGATCTAATAACCATGTATAAGTATATAAGGGGGCAATACAAATATCTCGCTGAGGATCTCTTTATACCAAGGAAGGTGACGGGCACAAGGGGGCATTCTTTGCGTCTGGAGGAGAGAAGGTTTTTCCACCAACATAGAAGAGGATTCTTTACTGTTAGGGCAGTGAGAATCTGGAATTGCTTGCCTGAGGAGGTGGTGATGGCAAACTCAGTCGAGGGGTTCAAGAGAGGCCTGGATATCTTCCTGGAGCAGAACAATATTGTATCATACAATTATTAGGTTCTGTAGAAGGACGTAGATCTGGGGATTTATTATGATGGAATATTGGCTGAACTGGATGGACAAATGTCTTTTTTCGGCCTTACTAACTATGTTACTACAGTTAGGTCCATATATATTTGGACAGAGACAACATTTTTCTGATTTTGGTTATAGGCATTACCACAATGAATTTTAAACATAACAATTCAGATGCAGTTGAAGTTCAGACTTTCAGCTTTCATTTGATTTCATTTCATTTCATTAAAATTGGATGAAGGGTTTAGGAGTTTCAGCTCCTTAACATGTGCAACCCTGTTTTTAAAGGGACCAAAAGTAATTGGACAATTGACTCCAAGGCTATTTCATGGACAGGTGTGGGCAATCCCTTCGTTATGTCATTCTCAATTAAGCAGATAAAAGGCCTGGAGTTGATTTGAGGTGTGGTGCTTGCATTTGGAAGGTTTTGCTGTGAAGTAAACATGTGGTCAAAGGCACTCTCCATGCCGGTGAAACAAGCCATCCTTAAGCTGCGAAAACTGAAAAAACCATCTGAGAAATTGCTGCCATATTAGGAATGGCAAAATCTACTGTTTGGTACATCCTGAGAAAGAAAGAAAGCACTGGTGAACTCATCAATGCAAAAAGACCTGGGTGCCCACGGAAGACAACAGTGGTGGATGATCGCAGAATAATCTCCATGGTGAAGAGAAACCTCTTCACAACAGCCAACCAAGTGAACAACACTCTCCAGGAGGTAGGTGTATCAATATCCAAATCTACCATAAAGAGAAGATTGCATGAAAGTGAATACAGAGGGATCACTGCACGGTGCAAGCCACTCATAATCATCAAGAATAAAAAGGCTAGACTGGACTTTGCTAAAAAAAATCTAAAAAAGCCAGCAAAGTTCTGGAAGAACATTCTTTGGACAGATGAAACCAAGATCAACCTCTACCAGAATGATGGAAAGAGAAAAGTATGGTGAAGGCGTGGTACAGCTCATGATCCAAAGCATACCACATCATCTGTAAAACACGGCGGAGGCAGTGTGATGACTTGGGCATGCATGGCTGCCAGTGGCACTGGGTCACTAGTGTTTATTGATGATGTGACACAGGACAGAAGCAGCCAAGTGAATTCTGAGGTATTCAGAGACATACTGTGTGCTCAGATCCAGCCAAATGCAGCCAAACTGATTGGTCGTCGTTTCATACTACAGATGGACAATGACCCAAAACATAAAGCCAAAGCAACCCAGGAGTTTTTTTTAAAGCAAAGAAGTGGAATATTCTTGAATGGCCAAGTCAGTCACCTGATCTCAACCCAATTGAGCATGCATTTCACTTGTTAAAGACTAAACTTCAGGTAGAAAGGCCCACAAACAAACAGCAACTGAAAACCAAAGCAGTGAAGGCCTGGCAGAGCATCAAAAAGGAGGAAACACAGTGTCTGATGATGTCCATGAGTTCAAGACTTCAGGCAGTCATTGCCAACAAAGGGTTTTCAACCAAGCACTAAAAATGAACATTTTATTTAAAATGATTGAATCTGTCCAATTACTTTTGGTCCCTTTAAAAACAGGGTGGCATATGTTAAGGAGCTGAAACTCCTCAACCCTTCATCCAATTTTAATGTAGATATCCTCAAATGAAAGCTGAAAGTCTGAACTTCAACTGCATCTGAATTGTTTTGTTTAAAAATCATTGTGGTAATGTCTATAACCAAGATTAGAAAAATGTTGTCTCTGTCCAAATATATATGGACCTAACTGTATGTTACTATGTCAGATCATGTCAACCAAGAGCATCTGTGATTGTGAAGACGCCTTTTCCAATAAGAACTATGTTATTACCATGGGTGTATTATTTTAAATATTTGTGATCCGTGGCTGTGTGCATCCATGGTGTTGGTGTTGCTCGTGGTGTTCGGCGTGCTGCTGGGCGTCTGATGTTCTCCTGCACCTGCCCGGGCACCTCCCCGGGCTCATGCGGTGACGCTGGACGCCTTTTCAGCATATGCCGGGACCTTTTGGGCCCACTGTGCATGCGCCATTGATGCTACTGTGATTGGTGAATTTCTAACATGTGATCAGTCACCTGGGGCTTAAGAAGATCCTGTGCATCCAACACAGTACATTCCCTTGAGAAAGCGGGACTCTACGCCCGCAAAACGTACGTCGGGACTGCTTCACCTGACCAGGGGGGTCACTGTCTTGTTTCTGGGTAAGGACCGATGAGCGATAGGTATATTATATAGTTACTTTAACTAAATAAATTTTCTCCATGGAATGGTACATTCCCCTGACACACTGCACTATAGCACTTTATTTTTCCCTTCCCTCTTTCCCTTTCTGTGTAGATTGCGGGGCATGTGCAATTTTGTAATAGACACTGGTTGCAGCACCTTCATGCCTCAGGTGGGATACATCTTATCAGGTTTTGACACGGTCTTTTGAATTATGATGCACATTTTGATACAAATACATCTATAGATACGATTGCCTGACCTACTGCCTTTTTAACCTGTATTGGTGGATTGACATAATAACACTGAATCCATGTGATTGTTTCATATCATGTGCGAGTGCATGGTTATTCAACTGTAGACAGTGACCTCAATATCTCTTTGTTTCCCTGAATGTGTTTTTTGTATTGTAATGTTTTTTATACATATATTTTTTGATAGACAATTAAAATTACAAAAATTTTTATATGCACTTATGTACTCCGTGTCCTCCTATTTTGTTATGCAATGTTATGGAGTTGGGGCTAATTGAAGTGTGATATCCCCCTCCTGCATTTAAAATACAGCTGGGTTTTGTGTTTACATTAGAAGCATGTGTAGTGCAGAACAATCCATTAAAAGCCACGCCATCTACAAAATAGCATCAAGCTTCTATTGAAATATAGTCATATAAAATATATTTAAAGCTTAAATAAATTATTATTTAAATATAAGTTTAAAAACTTTAATAAGTTTAAAGTTTTTAGATGAAAGCAGTCAGTATCTCAGGTAAACACATATATACAGTATTCTTATAACTTTTTTTAGTTTATTTCAGAAAATTAGATTTTTGCCGATTTTTAACTCTACTGGCCAACTGATCCTCTTCTACCCTATCTTACCTTCTGCCAATCTTTCATTGGCTTTCAATTCCCAAGCAAATTCTGCTTAATTATTAACAATCACATCCAAGATCATCCATAATCTTGCCTCCCAATACCTCCCCTCTCGTAATCACAGATCTTCAAAAGATCTTCTTTCCTCTGCCCATGTAAGTTCCTCACATAACTGTCTCAAAGATTTCTCCTGAGGCTCCCCCATACTTTGGAACACACTACCTCAGCATATCAGATCTGCCATGATTGAAAATTTCAAATGCAATATGAAAACTTATCTTATCAGGAAAGCCTACAACATACAATAACCTTGATTTCACCCATTCCCACTTAACCTAGGGTCTGTTTCCCTAGTTCTCTATTGCTAAGCTGTAACATCCTACTATTATACAGATTCCCTACAAAATGACTGCTGCATTTTCTGCTTCTGCTTTTATACAGACTATGATAGTCTCTTCTCATTGGCTGTGTTGTACTATGTGATGTGATGTTGCATGGCATTATGAGGTAACCCACCTGTCAGCGCCTCATATAATGTCATCCTTCTATGATGTATAACACTGGTCAACGCAATTTTTCTGGCAAAAGGTTTTAAAACATATTTTAAGTCAATTTTGGCTGCTGATTACGACTATGAACTCCGTTTTTGGCTATCACATCAGGATTTCGAGATATTTTCAAATTTTGATGAAAATTACTCCTAATTTTTTATGATAAAAACACATGATTTTCGGTACTACATTTTGTATATTTTTAATCAATGAATAACAAAGATTACAAAGTCTATGTACAGCAAATGAAATATACTTACAGAATTAAACTACAAAATATAAAAACACATATATATGGCACACAGATGAATGACAAATGGCAGTTATTTGAACTTTCTTTTCTTGGCTGATCTGTGATATACAGCTTCTGGGTTGTCTCTCGTCAAGCTCCAGCAATAGTCAGCCATCATATGTGAGTCCCACCGGCCTTGATACCGTTCTTCCATTGTTTTAATGTCCTGATGAAAACGCTCCCCTTGTTCCTTGCTCACATCCCCAAGGTTCTCTGGAAAAAAAAGTCCAAATGGCTGTGTAAATAGTGAATCTTGATACTCATTCTTCATCCAAGATTTCGCAGACTAGACTCATTAGTAGCTCTTCCACAATCTCTTCATAGTTGTCTGCTTTCTTATTCCCTAGAAAATTCTGCACCACATTACAAAATGCATTCCAAGCTCTTTCTTCTGTCTCATTCATTGATGTGATAACATTTGGGTCTCTCATAAGTGTTCTTATTTGAGGTCCATCAAATATTCCAGCCTTTTTCTTCTCTTCACTAAGACCAGGACAAGTTGAACATATATAGTTAAAGCATTCTCCACTGTGATTGAGAGCTTTGACGAACTGCTTCATCAATCCAAGTTTTATGTGTAAGGGAGGAAAGACAATGTCCTTCCTATCCACTAGAGGATCATGGATAACATTCTTATCGCCAGATGCCAAACTCTGTCGCTGAGGCCATTCAGTTTTCACCCAATGCTCTGCTGTAGCTCTACTGTCCCAGTAGCCCAGAAAACAAGGGTGTTATCATAACAAATGGGAATTATGCATGTTCAAAGAAAGCAAAGATATTCTCACATTTATTGGGAGACTAAATGAAAACTAAATTTACCTTAGTGCACTTTTCATACACTACTTATATTTATCATGGCATTCATGAAAATGGGCTATATACCTATATTGCAAAAACGTGATGTGATAGAGAAATTATAAGATCAGATTTGAATTCAGCACCCTCAAATTTGTCTAAAACTGTTCTTAAAGTCCATGCCAGAATTTTTTTTTGTAGACCAGTGTAATATAAGGGTGGCCTTTTTAAGCAATTCTCACCATGTGATTTGCAAATTGTTTGAATTTGACAGGTTCAGTGAATGCCTAAAAACTTGAATTAAACTTTTATTATATATTAGAGATGAGCAAAATGATTTGTTACAATTCATGTGATCTAGAAGCCAGTAAAGAATAAATGATCAGGTGTCAAAAATAGTTTCCACTGGTAATATAGCTCACATGTCAGAGAATGTCCCCAATTGTAATTTCATTTCTAGCCAGTCGGACAGATCTCCGGAACCAGAGAGCGAGGAGAGACGGGGATGTGGTTAGGTGTGGAAAGCAAAAGACAAAGCTGATTCATACATACACTGCTCCGCTTTGTCTGCGTGGCACATGCACGACTCCATTCTGCACACATCATACACACATCTCTGTACACATCATACACACACAGCTCCGCTCCGTACACATCATACACACGACTCTCCTCCGTACACCCCGTACACACACAGCTCCGCTCCGTACACATCATACACACGGCTCTCCTCCGTACACCCCGTACACACACAGCTCTGCTCCGTACACATCATACACACGGCTCTCCTCCGTACACCCCGTACACACACAGCTATGCTCCGTACATATCATACACACGGCTCTCCTCCGTACACCCCGTACACACACAGCTCCGCTCCGTACACATCATACACACGGCTCTCCTCCGTACACCCCGTACACACACAGCTCTGCTCTGTACATATCATACACACACATCTCTGCTCTGTACACATCATACACACATCTCTGTACACATCATACACACACAGCTCCGCTCCGTACACATCATACACACGGCTCTCCTCCGTACACCCCGTACACAGACAGCTCTGCTCTGTACATATCATACACACACAGCTCTGCTCCCTACACATCATACACGCATCTCCATGCATATCTTACACACACAGCTTTGCTTCTTGCTTGGCACACATCATACACACATCTCTGCTTCGTACACATGTTACACACACAGCTCTGCTCTGTACACATCATACACATAGCTCTGCTCTGTACATATCATACACACAGCTCTGTGTTGTGAATTCTGTGGTCAAGCTCCCTCCTGTGGTCATGAGTGGTACTTCAGCTGGTTCTGTCTATGAGCTTCCTCTGGTGGATGTGAGTGGGGCTGCGGCTTCTGAGTTTCCTTCCTCAGGTGACGAGGTTAAGTCGTTAGGTGCTGCTCTATTTAACTCCACCTAGTTCTTTGTTCCTTGCCTCCAGTCAATGTTCCAGTATTGGTCTTGCTCTCTCCTGGATCGTTCTTGTGGCCTGTCTTCACTGCATAAGCTAAGTTCTGCTGGTGTTACTTTTGTTTGCTATTTTTTCTGTCCAGCTTGCTATATTGGTTTTTCTTGCTTGCTGGAAGCTCTGGGACGCAGAGGGAGCACCTCCGTACCGTTAGTCGGTGCGGAGGGTCTTTTTGCGCCCTCTGCGTGGTTGTTTGTAGGTTTTTGTGCTGACCGCAAAGCTATCTTTCCTATCCTCGGTCTATTCAGTAAGTCGGGCCTCACTTTGCTAAAATCTATTTCATCTCTGTGTTTGTATTTTCATCTTTACTCACAGTCATTATATGTGGGGGGCTGCCTTTTCCTTTGGGGAATTTCTCTGAGGCAAGGTAGGCTTATTTTTCTATCTTCAGGGCTAGCTAGTTTCTCAGGCTGTGCCTGAGGCGCCTAGGTCTGGTCAGGAGCGCTCCACGGCTACATCTAGTGTGGTGTGATAGGATTAGGGATTGCGGTCAGCAGAGTTCCCACGTCTCAGAACTCGTCCGATGTTATTAGTAGCTATCAGGTCACTTTGTGTGCTCTTAACCACCAGGTCCATTGTGGTTCTGAATCACCAGTTCATAACAGTACTGAAGGCACAAAGTACTAATGCTTCTCAATAGAGGGAAAAGAGAAGTTCTGAGACCATTTTTTTTTCTCTGCACTGTGTTTTGTCTTTCTTTTCCCCTAGACATTTGGGTGGTTCAGGACACAGGTGTAGTGATGGACATTAAAGGTCTGTCTTCTTGTGTGGATCATCTCACTGCAAGAGTACAAAATATTCAAGACTTTGTGGTTCAGAATTCTATGTTAGAACCAAGAATTCCTATTCCTGATTTGTTTTCTGGAGATAGAGCTAAGTTTCTGAGTTTTAAAAATAATTGTAAACTGTTTCTGGCTTTGAAACCCCGCTCCTCTGGTGACCCAGTTCAACAAGTTAAGATCATTATTTCTTTATTACGTGGCGACCCACAAGACTGGGCATTTTCCCTTGCGCCAGGAGATCCTGCATTATGTAATACTGATGCGTTTTTTCTGGCGCTCGGATTGCTTTATGATGAACCTAATTCAGTGGATCAGGCAGAGAAAAATTTGCTGGCTCTGTGTCAGGGTCAGGATGAGGTAGAGATATATTGTCAGAAGTTTAGGAAGTGGTCTGTGCTCACTCAATGGAATGAATGTGCGCTGGCAGCAATTTTCAGAAAGGGTCTCTCTGAAGCCCTTAAGGATGTCATGGTGGGATTTCCTATGCCTGCTGGTCTGAATGAGTCTATGTCTTTGGCCATTCAGATTGATCGACGCTTACGTGAGCGTAAAACTGTGCACCATTTGGCGGTATTATCTGAGCATAAACCTAAGCCTATGCAATGTGATAGGACTTTGACCAGAGCTGAACGGCAAGAACACAGACGTCGGAATGGGCTGTGTTTTTACTGTGGTGATTCCACTCATGCTATCTCCGATTGTCCTAAGCGCACTAAGCGGTTCGCTAGGTCTGCCACCATTGGTACGGTACAGTCGAAATTTCTTTTGTCCGTTACTTTGATCTGCTCTTTGTCATCCTATTCTGTCATGGCATTTGTGGATTCAGGCGCTGCCCTGAATTTGATGGACTTGGAGTTTGCTAGGCGCTGTGGATTTTTCTTGGAGCCCTTGCAGTATCCTATTCCATTGAGAGGAATTGATGCTACGCCTTTGGCCAAGAATAAGCCTCAGTACTGGACCCAGCTGACCATGTGCATGGCTCCTGCGCATCAGGAGGATATTCGCTTTTTGGTGTTGCAGAATCTGCATGATGTGGTCGTGTTGGGGTTGCCATGGCTACAAGTCCATAACCCAGTATTGGATTGGAAATCTATGTCTGTGTCCAGCTGGGGTTGTCAGGGGGTACATGGTGATGTTCCATTTCTGTCTATTTCGTCATCCACCCCTTCTGAGGTCCCAGAGTTCTTGTCGGATTACCGGGATGTATTTGATGAGCCCAAGTCCAGTGCCCTACCTCCGCATAGGGATTGTGATTGTGCTATCGATTTGATTCCTGGTAGTAAGTTTCCTAAAGGTCGACTGTTTAACTTGTCTGTGCCTGAGCACGCCGCTATGCGGAGTTACGTAAAGGAATCCTTGGAGAAGGGTCATATTCGCCCGTCGTCGTCGCCATTGGGAGCAGGGTTCTTTTTTGTGGCCAAGAAGGATGGTTCGCTGAGACCTTGTATTGATTACCGCCTTCTAAATAAAATCACGGTCAAATTTCAGTACCCCTTGCCGCTGCTGTCTGATTTGTTTGCTCGGATTAAGGGGGCTAGTTGGTTCACCAAGATAGATCTTCGTGGTGCGTATAATCTTGTGCGTATTAAACAGGGCGATGAATGGAAAACAGCATTTAATACGCCCGAGGGCCATTTTGAGTACCTGGTTATGCCATTCGGGCTTTCTAATGCTCCATCAGTATTTCAGTCCTTTATGCATGACATCTTCCGAGAGTACCTGGATAAATTCCTGATTGTATACTTGGATGATATTTTGGTCTTCTCGGATGATTGGGAGTCTCACGTGAAGCTGGTTAGAATGGTGTTCCAGGTCCTGCGTGCGAATTCTTTGTTTGTGAAGGGGTCAAAGTGTCTCTTTGGTGTTCAGAAGGTTTCATTTTTGGGTTTCATTTTTTCCCCTTCTACTATCGAGATGGATCCTGTTAAAGTTCAGGCCATTTATGATTGGACTCAGCCGACATCTCTGAAGAGTCTGCAAAAGTTCCTGGGCTATGCTAATTTTTATCGTCGCTTCATCAATAATTTTTCTAGTATTGCTAAACCGTTGACTGATTTAACCAAGAAGGGTGCTGATGTGGTCAATTGGTCTTCTGCTGCTGTGGAAGCTTTTCAGGAGGTGAAGCGTCGTTTTTCTTCTGCCCCTGTGTTGTGCCAACCAGATGTTTCGCTCCCGTTCCAGGTCGAGGTTGATGCTTCTGAGATTGGAGCAGGGGCTGTTTTGTCGCAGAGAAGTTCTGATGGCTCGGTGATTAAGCCATGTGCCTTCTTTTCCAGGAAGTTTTCGCCTGCTGAGCGTAATTATGATGTTGGCAATCGAGAGTTGCTGGCCATGAAGTGGGCATTCGAGGAGTGGCGTCATTGGCTTGAAGGAGCTAAGCATCGCGTGGTGGTCTTGACTGATCACAAGAACTTGACTTATCTCGAGTCTGCCAAATGGTTGAATCCTAGACAGGCTCGTTGGTCGCTGTTTTTCTCCCATTTTGACTTTGTGGTTTCGTACCTTCCGGGCTCTAAAAATGTGAAGGCGGATGCCCTGTCTAGGAGTTTTGTGCCCGACTCTCTGGGTTTGCCTGAGCCGGCGGGTATTCTCAAAGAGGGGGTAATTTTGTCTGCCATCTTCCCTGATTTGCGGCGGGTGCTGCAAAAATTTCAGTCTAATAGACCTGACCGTTGCTCAGCGGAGAGACTGTTTGTCCCTGATAAATGGACGAGTAGAGTTATCTCTGAGGTTCATGGTTCGGTGTTGGCTGGTCATCCTGGAATCTTTGATGCCAGAGATTTGGTGGCTAGATCCTTTTGGTGGCCGTCTCTGTCGCGGGATGTGCGTTCGTTTGTGCAGTCCTGTGGGATATGTGCTCGGGCTAAGCCCTGCTGTTCTCGTGCCAGTGGGTTGCTTTTGCCCTTGCCGGTCCTGAAGAGGCCCTGGACACATATCTCTATGGATTTTATTTCGGATCTCCTCGTCTCTCAAAAGATGTCGGTCATTTGGGTGGTTTGTGATCGCTTCTCTAAGATGGTCCATCTGGTACCCTTGTCTAAATTGCCTTCCTCCTCTGATTTGGTGCCATTGTTTTTCCAGCATGTGGTTCGTTTACATGGCATTCCGGAGAACATCGTTTCTGACAGAGGTTCCCAGTTTGTTTCGAGGTTTTGGCGAGCCTTTTGTGCTAGGATGGGCATTGATTTGTCTTTTTCCTCGGCTTTCCATCCTCAGACAAATGGCCAAACTGAACGAACCAATCAGACTTTGGAAACATATCTGAGATGTTTTGTTTCTGCTGATCAGGATGATTGGGTGTCCTTTTTGCCTTTGGCTGAGTTCGCCCTTAATAATCGGGCCAGCTCGGCTACTTTGGTTTCGCCGTTTTTCTGCAATTCTGGTTTCCATCCTCGTTTCTCATCAGGGCAGGTTGAGTCTTCCGACTGTCCTGGTGTGGATACTGTGGTGGATAGGTTGCAGCAGATTTGGACTCATGTGGTGCACAATTTGACCTTGTCCCAGGAGAAGGCTCAACGTTTCGCTAACCGCAGGCGTTGTGTGGGTCCCCAACTTCGTGTTGGGGATTTGGTTTGGTTGTCGTCTCGTTATATTCCTATGAAAGTTTCCTCTCCTAAGTTTAAGCCTCGTTTCATTGGTCCGTATAGGATTTCTGAGGTTCTTAATCCTGTGTCTTTTCGTTTGACCCTTCCAGCTTTCTTTTCCATCCATAATGTATTCCATAGGTCATTGTTGCGGAGATACATGGCACCTGTGGTTCCATCCGTTGATCCTCCTGCCCCGGTTTTGGTTGAGGGGGAGTTGGAGTATGTAGTGGAGAAGATTTTGGATTCTCGTATTTCGAGACGGAAACTCCAGTACCTGGTTAAGTGGAAGGGTTATGGTCAGGAAGATAATTCCTGGGTCTTTGCCTCTGATGTCCATGCTGCCGATCTGGTTCGTGCCTTTCATCTGGCTCATCCTGGTCGGCCTGGGGGCTCTGGTTAGGGTTCGGTGACCCCTCCTCAAGGGGGGGGTACTGTTGTGAATTCTGTGGTCAAGCTCCCTCCTGTGGTCATGAGTGGTACTTCGGCTGGTTCTGTCTATGAGCTTCCTCTGGTGGATGTGAGTGGGGCTGCGGCTTCTGAGTTTCCTTCCTCAGGTGACGAGGTTAAGTCGTTAGGTGCTGCTCTATTTAACTCCACCTAGTTCTTTGTTCCTTGCCTCCAGTCAATGTTCCAGTATTGGTCTTGCTCTCTCCTGGATCGTTCTTGTGGCCTGTCTTCACTGCATAAGCTAAGTTCTGCTGGTGTTACTTTTGTTTGCTATTTTTTCTGTCCAGCTTGCTATATTGGTTTTTCTTGCTTGCTGGAAGCTCTGGGACACAGAGGGAGCACCTCCGTACCGTTAGTCGGTGCGGAGGGTCTTTTTGCGCCCTCTGCGTGGTTGTTTGTAGGTTTTTGTGCTGACCGCAAAGCTATCTTTCCTATCCTCGGTCTATTCAGTAAGTCGGGCCTCACTTTGCTAAAATCTATTTCATCTCTGTGTTTGTATTTTCATCTTTACTCACAGTCATTATATGTGGGGGGCTGCCTTTTCCTTTGGGGAATTTCTCTGAGGCAAGGTAGGCTTATTTTTCTATCTTCAGGGCTAGCTAGTTTCTCAGGCTGTGCCCGAGGCGCCTAGGTCTGGTCAGGAGCGCTCCACGGCTACCTCTAGTGTGGTGTGATAGGATTAGGGATTGCGGTCAGCAGAGTTCCCACGTCTCAGAGCTCGTCCTATGTTATTAGTAGCTATCAGGTCACTTTGTGTGCTCTTAACCACCAGGTCCATTGTGGTTCTGAATCACCAGTTCATAACAGCTCTGCTCCATACACGTTTCAAACACAGCTCTGCTCTGTACACTTGTAAGCAGGTACCGGTATGCAGGAATGTAGAGCAAGGGTTAACAATTATGCAATTTAATTATAACAATAGGGAAAACTCCATGCAGGGAGACAACCGGTAATTAACAAATGGGATTGCAATATAACACAACAATCTTGTTATTAAAGGGAACCTGTCACCCCCAAAATCGAAGATGAGCTAAGCCCACCGGCATCAGGGGCTCATCTACAGCATTCTGTAATGCTGTAGATAAGCTCCCAATGCAACCTGAAAGATGAGAAAAAGAGGTTAGATTATACTCACCTGGGTGGGCGGTCCGATCCGATGGGCATCGCGGTTCGGGGCCTCCCATCTTCTTATGATGACGTCCTCTTCTTGTCGTCTTCATGCTGCGGCTCCGGCGCAGGCGTACTTTGTCTGTTGAGGGCAGAGCAAAGTACTGCAGTGCGCTGGCGCTGGGCCTCTCTGACCTTTCCCGGCGACTGCGCACTGCAGTATTTTGCTCTGCCCTCAACAGGGCAGACAAAGTACGCCTGCTCCGGAGCCACAGCATGAAGACAAGAAGAGGACGTCATCGTAAGAAGATGGGAGGCCCCGGACCCGATCGCAATGCCCATCGGACCGGACCTCTTTTTCTCATCTTTCAGGTTACATCGGGGGCTTATCTAGAGCATTACAGAATGCTGTAGATAAGCCCCTGATGCCGGTGGGCTTAGCTCATCTTCGATTTTGGGGGTGACAGGTTCCCTTTAAACTTATCATGACTCCAATGTTCCTCAGCCGCATGCAGTCCGATGGGAGTTATAGTACCAGCAACGGACAGTATTGAGCCTTCAGGCATTACCCGCAAGCATACGAACAAGCTTCTGGCGGCAACAGGCATTCTCCAGTTTTACCGTTGAGCCCCTAGTCCGTTAATCTGTAGAGCCGAAGGTGGTAACACCGTGGAAATCTCTACCCGATGCGTGCTCCACCGCACGCCTGTCCACACGGGGGGAATACAGCTCACGATCTGGCACCCGCTCCTCACTGCGAGCACCTCTCACTGTCTGGCTGTGCGCCCGACGCTCTGCACGCTCCCTGTTCCTGTGGGGCCCTCGGGTAATCTCGGACCGGTCTCAGCTCCGCACTCCCTCTGTGTCTGCAGAGCACGGCGCACACCTGTCTCTACCAGCTGGAAACTTCTGACTCTTCCCGCACTTCCTGCTCTCTCCTCCCCTACTCACCACGCCCCTTCTCACCAGGTCATGGGTCCTGTCCCATTCCCCATCCTTTCCCCTGGCAACATTGGACGCAGCCCTGACAGTTCCAGACCCAGCATCACACATGTACCTGCAGCCCGGTCCTCCTCCTTACACACATCTCTATACATATCTTACACACACAGCTCTGCTTCGCACACATCATACACACATGGCTCCGCTCTGTACACATTACACACACAGCTCTTCTCTGTACACATTATACACACGTCTGCTCTGTACACATCATACACACACATCTCTGCTCTGTACACATTCACACACAGCTTAGCTCCATATACATCATACACACATCCCCATACATATCTTACACACACAGCTCTGCTTCGCACACATCATACACACATGGCTCCGCTCTGTACACATGTTGCACACACAGTTCCACTCTCTACACATTATACACACATCTCTGCTCTATACATATCATACACACAGCTCTGCTCTGTACACATGTTACACACTCAGCTCTTCTCTGTACACATTACACACATCTCTGCTCTGTACATATCATACAGGCACAGCTCTGCTCCATACACACATGCCATACATATCTTACATACACAGCTCTGCTCCACACACATCATACACACATCTCCATACAATATCTTACACACACAGCTCTGCTCTACATACTTCATACTCACACAGCTCTGCTCCATACATATCATACACACACTACTCTGTACACATCATACACATATCTCTGCTCCACACAAATCATACACACACAGCTCTGCTCCGCGCACATCATACACACATCCCCATACACACACAGCTCTGCTCCGCGCACATCATACACACATCCCCATACATATCTTACACACACAGCTCTGCTCCGCGCACATCATACACACATCTCCATACATATCTTACACACACTACTCTGTACACATCATACACATATCTCTGCTCCACACAAATCATAGTAATAAGAAAATACACTGCACTCACGGATGGAATATGTTGCAAAGAATTATTTAACAATTTATTGTGTACATACACATCAGAATCAAATATATATATTTGATTTACTCATTAAAAAATGACCACCAATAGATACAACTATAATAAAAAATGTGCAAAAGGATGAACAGTGTGTATGTAAAATACAGGATAAAAAATTAAAACCTGTGAACACAGTGAAAACACTTGTAAAGTGCAGAGTGCAAAATAGCAAAAACCTTATATAGGGGACAATAGTATCTGCGATATACATTTTAAGGGTCACCAAGTCCCGTCACCGCATACCCCAGGCCTTAAAAGGTATATCATAGATACTATTGTCCCCTATATAAGGTGTTTGCTATTTTGCACTCTGCACTTTACAAGTGTTTTCACTGTGTTCGCAGGTTTTGATTTTTTATCCTGTGTTTTACATATACACTGTTCCTGCCTTTTGCACATTTTTTTTATTATAGTTGCATCTATTGGTGGTCATTTTTTAATGAGTAAATCCGCTTTTGCACTGTATAATATATATATATATATATATATATATATATATATATATATATATATATATCCCTCATATTTTTTACATATATTTTTATTATTTTATTTTTTATTATTTTTTTCACTTTCTTGGCATATAGTCTGCATTGTATATATTGGGGTCACCAAATTATATTTATTGTGATATTCCTATATGAGATTTGTATCCAATTTTCCTGTCATATATTCGCGCACTTAATTATTTAATATTTTTAGGCTATGTGCACACGTACAGGTTTTTTTGCGTTTTTTCGCGCTAAAAACGCTATAAAAACTCATTAAAAACGCATACATTATGCATTCTATAATTTAGAATGCATTCTGCATGTTTTGTACACATGGATGCGTTTTTTTCCGCGAAAAAAAACGCATCGAGGTAAAAAAAATGAGCATGTTCATTATTTTTGCGGATTTTCTGCGTTTTTCCCGCAATTCTATGCATTTGGGAAAAAAACGCACAAAAAACGCACCAAAAACGCGTCAAAATCGCTGTAAAATCGCGTTAAAAACGCATGCGGATTTCTGGCAGAAATGTCCGGTTTTTGTCAGGAAAATTTCTGCAAAAAATCTTGACGTGTGCACATACCCTTATTGTGCCACTACCACCTTAATAAAGGCTATTTATACTGATCTCCTGTGTGGGTACACTCTTTCGGCTGTTAATGCTTTTTAGCTGTTGTGGTTGGTCTTAACTGCCAGGAGCAAGCAACACTACTCTGTCCTCCTTCTCCTGGACCTGTCTTCTGCCTTCGACACTGTGGACCACTACCTTCTGCTACAAATCCTCTCATCTATTGGCATCACAGACTTGGCCCTTTCCTGGATCTCGTCATATTATTATTATTATTTATTATAGCACCATTTATTCCATGTCGCTTTACATCTGAGGAGGGGTGTACATAATAAAAACAAGTACAATAATCTTGAACAATACAAGTCACAACTGGTACAGGGGGACAGAGGACCCTGCACGTGAGGGCTCACAATCTACAAGGGATGGGTGAGGATACAGTAGGTGAGGGTAGAGCTGGTCGTGCAGCGATTAGGTCAATCGGTGGTTACTGCAGGTTGTAGGCTTGTCGGAAGAGGTGGGTCTTCAGGTTCTTTTTGAAGGTTTCGATGGTAGGCGAGAGTCTGATATGTTGTGGTAGAGAGTTCCAGAGTAGGGGGGATGCACGAGAGAAATATTGTATGCTATTGTGGGAAGAGGAGATAAGAGGGGAGTAGAGAAGGAGATCTTGTGAGGATCGGAGGTTGCGTGCAGGAAAGTACCGGGAGACTAGGTCACAGATGTATGGAGGAGACAGGTTGTGGGTGGCTTTGTATGTCATGGTTAGGCTTTTGTACTGGAGTCTCTGGGTGATGGGGAGCCAGTGCAGAGATTGACAGAGGGGAGAGGCCGGGGAATAGCGGGGGGACAGGTGGATTAGTCGGGCAGCAGAGTTTAGAATAGATTGGAGGGGTGCAAGAGTGTTAGAGGGGAGGCCACAGAGCAGGAGGTTACAGTAGTCGAGGCGGGAGATGATGAGGGCATGGACTAGGGTTTTTGCAGATTCTTGGTTTAGGAATGTATCTGACAGATCGAACATTCAGTGTCTCCCTCCCCCACACCACCTCCTCACTGCGCCCCTTGTCAGTCGGTGTTCCTCAAGGCTCTGTTCTAAGACCCCTACTCTTCTCCATCTACACTTTCAGCCTAGGACAGCTCATAGAATCCCACGGTATGCAGTACCATCTCTACGCTGATGACACGCAGATCTACCTATCCGGACCTGACCTCACCTCCTTACTTACCAAAATCCCGCACTGTCTGTCTGCTATTTCAGCCTTCTTTTGTGCTCGCTTTCTACAACTGAACATGGACAAAACAGAATTCATCATCTTTCCCCCATCTCACTCTACCCCTCCACCAGACCTATCCATCAATGTCAATGGCTGCTCACTTTCCCCAGTCCCACACGCCCGGTGCCTCGGGGTGATCCTCGACTCTGCCCTCTCTTTCAAGCTACATATCCAAGCCCTTGCCTCCTCCTGCCGTCTCAAACTCAAAAATATTTCCCGGATCCGTGCTTTCCTTGACCGCGACACCGCAAAAATGCTAGTGCACGTTCTTATCATCTCTCGCCTCGACTACTGCAACCTCCTACTCTCTGGACTCCCCTCTAGCACTATGGTACCACTCCAATCCATCCTGTACTCTGCTGCCCGACTAATCTACCTGTCTCCCTGCTATTCCCAAGCCTCTCCTCTATGTCAAGCCCTTCACTGGCTTCCTATCGCCCAGAGACTCCAGTTCAAAACCCTCACAATGACATACAAAGTCATCCACAACCTCTCTCCTCCATACATCTGTGACATGGTCTCCCGGTACCTACCTACACGCAACCTCCGATCCTCTCAAGACCTCCTTCTCTATTCCCCTCTCATCTCTTCTTCCTACAACCGCATCCAAGACTTCTCCCGTGCTCCCCCCATACTCTGGAACTCTCTACCCCAACACATCAGACTCTCACCTACCATAGAAACCTTCAAAAAGAACCTGAAGACTCACCTCTTCCGACAAGCCTACAACCTGCAGTGATCCTGAACTTACTGAACCGCCGCACTACCAGCTCTACCCTCTCCTAGTGAATCCTCACCCATCCCCTGCAGACTGTGAGCCCTCGCGGGCAGGGTCCTCCCTCCTTATGTACTCGTGTGCCTTGTTATCTGCTCATGTTTAATGTATTTGTCTATATATATTTATATTTCCCGGATCCGTGCTTTCCTTGACCGCAACACTGCAAAAACGCTAGTGCATGCCCTTATCATCTCCCGCCTCGACTACTGCAACCTCCTACTCTCTGGACTCCCCTCTAGCACTCTGGCACCACTCCAATCCATCCTACACTCTGCTGCCCGACTAATCCACCTGTCCCCCCGCTATTCCCCAGCCTCTCCCCTGTGTCAAGCCCTTCACTGGCTTCCTATCGCCCAGAGACTCCAGTTCAAAACCCTCACACTGACATACAAAGCCATCCACAACCTGTCTCCTCCATACATCTGTGACATGGTCTCCCGGTACCTACCTACACGCGACCTCCGATCCTCCCAAGACCTCCTTCTCTACTCCCCTCTCATCTCTTCTTCCCATAACCGCATCCAAGACTTCTCCCGTGCTTCCCCCATACTCTGGAACTCTCTACCCCAACACATCAGACTTGCGCCTACCATAGAAACCTTCAAAAAGAACCTGAAGACTCATCTCTTCCGACAAGCCTACAGCCTGCAGTGATCCTCAACCTACTGAACAGCCGTACAGCCAGCTCTTCCCTCTCCTAGTGTATCCTCACCCACCCCCTGCAGACTGTGAGCCCTCGCGGGCAGGGTCCTCCCTCCTTATGTACTCGTGTGCCTTGTTATCTGCTCATGTTTAATGTATTTGTCTATATTTGCCCCGTATTCACATGTAAAGCGCCATGGAATAAATGGCGCTATAAAAATGTATAATAATAATAATAATATTTGCCTCGTATTCACATGTAAAGCGCCATGGAATAAATGGTTCTATAAAAATGTATAATAATAATAATAATAGACATGTTTGGTGTCTATGAACTCGTAATGACCTGGAGAATCATAATGGCTGATCAGTTTTAGCATTTAGTGAACCTGGCAAAAAAAACAAAGAAACAAAAAACAATTGTAGCATTGCACTTTTTTTTTGCAATTTCACTGCACTTGGAATTTTTTCCCGTTTTCTAGTACACGACATGCTAAAACCAATGATGTCGTTCAAAAGTACAACTCGTCCTGCAAAAAATAAGCCCTCACATGGCCATATTGACGGAAAAATAAAAAAGTTATGGCTCTGGAAAGAAGGGGAGCGAAAAACGAAAACCCAAAAATACCTCAGGGATAAGGGGTTAAGCAAAAACAAAAAATCTTTTACATTTGAAAAATTACAAAATGGAAAATGGGCCCCCCAGTCACCTCACACACACATCTCTGCTCCGCTCCTTGCATGCTGCTATAGAGTCCTTTGACTCCTCCCTTCCATGGGACTGATCACATGACTGTGACCTCATCACAGGTCCTGTGCGCACAGAACAGCCATATATGTGGTGTGCGGCTCTGCGGGTGGAGGTAGGTGCTGGAGATTCCCCATTACTGGGCGGGGGCAGGGGGCAGTAACCCCTCCATTCCCGGAGATAGTGCCCCCAGCTCTGCCATGTGTATATGTACAGTAATAGAACGCTGGCTGTGCTCATGTATACAGGAGAGGGCGCTCTGGTTTGGGGACAGATGGTGGAGATTACAGGGAATGGAAATATCGAGTTTTTATATTCATAGAAAAATGTTTAAAAAAAAAAGAACATTGACATCTATCCAGGATGCCAGTAGAGCCCCTGCCTTTGAGTTAGGGCTTATTCACACGCCAGTATTTTGCTTCAGTGTTTGTATGTCAAAACCGAGAGTATAGCTAAAAAGTGACGGAAAAGTGGGCATAGGGCATCACCCAGGAAATAAACGCTGTGGATACTATAGTATTGCTCAGGCACACCTCCCGTGCAGCTATAGATACCTGATGCTGCTCCGTACTCCATGTGCTGGGAAAAACAGCAGTAAATGAAATAGTAGAAGGGGATTAACAGATCACGACGATATCCAATGGCGATGACGGTGTTAAACAAAGAGCCGTTTTATTCATTTCTGCATTTCAGAGTTAAACAAACTCCTTCATCAGGAAAAACTGCAACATTCAGAACAGAAATAAAGATTTCTTATGGTTTCCTCTAAAAACAAGCAATTAAAGCAGGGGTGGGCAATTAATTTTCACGAGGGACCACATGAAAGACAATGACTCTTGAAGAGGTGCCAAACCAATAAGCTGAAATTAATTCTGCTCAATATTAGCATATTAATATTTTTATTTTACAGTGGCTTAATAATGTATTCACCGCCGTGGCTTTTTACCTATTTTGTTACATTACAACCTGTGCTTAAATATTTTTGTAATCTGATTTGTGTGTGATGCATCAGCACTAAATAGTCTCAGTTGGTGAAGTGAGATAAAATATAGGCATACATTAAATTTATTGGATCAAATAACTAAAAATTGGCATGTGCGTATGTATTCACCCTTTTGCTGTGAAGCACTTAAAAATTTCTGATGCAAGCAATTACCTTCACAAGTCGCATGCTTAGTGACAGGACGTCCACCTGTGAGCAATCTAAGTGTCACATTGTCAGTATATTCACTTTATCTTTTCTGAAAGGCCACAGAGGCTGCAACACCATTAAGCAAGAGGCACCACTAACCAAACACCATAAGGACCAAGGAGATCTCCTAACAAGTCAGGGACAAAGTTGTTGAAAAGTACAAGTCATTGTTGGGTTATGTTAAGTATGCTAATCTCTGTTGATCCCCCAGAGCCCTAAAATCCATTATCATCAAATGAAAGGAACATTGGACCACACCAAGCCTGCCAAGAGAAGGCCGATGGCTATGACAACCACAGGGGTCTCCTGCAGACCCCGGGTTGTCATCCCAGCCAATCGGCAACCCGCGGTCATGTGACACAGGCGCCGATGGGACGAGGTAATGACATGTTTCCTGCGCGTGCATGTTGAATGCCGCTGTCAGAGTTTGACAGCGGCATTTAACATGTTAACAGCTGCAGGTGGATCACGATTCCAGCCGTGGCTGTTAATGGTAAATAACAGCTGATCAGATCAGCTGTCATGTGCCTGAAAAGGTGCGAGGTCATCACCGGAGCCAAACTAAACGGGGATGCGTCCAATGACAGACTATGTCCGTCATTGGATGTTAAAGGGTTAAATATTTAGGAAACAACTGCCTGGAAAAGTCACTCTGTTTTGGGAACCTTGGAGCCCGCACAAAATGGTGAGGCATGCAATGTCGGATATACAGTATATACAGTACAGACCAAAAGTTTGGACACACCTCATTTAAAGATTTTTCTGTATTTTCATGACTATGAAAATTGTACATTCACACTGAAGGCATCAAAACTATGAATTAACACATGTGGAATTATATACTTAACAACAAAGTGTGAAACAACTGAAAATATGTCTTATATTCTAGGTTCTTCAAAGTAGCCACCTTTTGCTTTGACTGCTTTGCACACTCTTAGCATTCTCTTGATGAGCTTAAAGAGGTAGTCACCGGAATGTTGTCTTCCAACAATCCTGAAGGAGTTCCCAGAGATGCTTAGCACTTTTGCCTTCACTCTGCGGTCCAGCTCACCCCAAACCATCTCGATTGGGTTCCGGTCTGGTGACTGTGGAAGCCAGATCATCTGGAGTAGCACCCCATCACTCTCCTTCTTGGTCACATAGCCCTTACACAGCCTGGAGGTGTGTTTGGGGTCATTTTCCTGTTGAAAAATAAATGATGGTCCAACTAAACGCAAACCGGATGGAATAGCATCCCGCTGCAAGATGGTGTGGTAGCCATGCTGGTTCAGTATGCCTTCAATTTTAAATAAATCCCCTACAGTGTCACCAGCAAAGCACTCCCACACCATTACACCTCCTCCTCCATGCTTCACAGTGGGAACCAGGCATGTAGAGTCCATCCGTTCACCTTTTCTGCATCGCACAAAGACACGGTGGTTGGAACCAAAGATCTCAAATTTGGACTCATCAGACCAAAGCACAGATTTCCACTGGTCTAATGTCCATTCCTTGTGTTCTTTAGCCCAAACAAGTCTCTTCTGTTTGTTGCCTGTCCTTAGCAGTGGCTTCCTAGCAGCTATTTTACCATGAAGGCCTGCTGCACAAAGTCTCCTCTTAACAGTTGTTGTAGAGATGTGTCTGCTGCTAGAACTCTGTGTGGCATTGACCTGGTCTCTAAGCTGAGCTGCTGTTAACCTGCGTTTTCTGAGACTGGTGACTCGGATAAACTTATCCTCAGAAGCAGAGGGGACTCTTGGTCTTCCTTTCCTGGGGCAGTCCTCATGTGAGCCAGTTTCTTTGTAGCTCTTGATGGTTTTTGCCACTGCACTTGGGGACACTTTCAAAGTTTTCCCAATTTTTCAGACTGACTGACCTTCATTTCTTAAAGTAATGATGGCCAATCGTTTTTCTTTACTTAACTGCTTTTTTCTTGCCATAATACAAATTCTAACAGTCTATTCAGTAGGACTATCAGCTGTGTATCCACCAGACTTCTGCACAACACAACTGATGGTCCCAACACCATTTATAAGGCAAGAAATCCAACTTATTAAACCTGACAGGGCACACCTGTGAAGTGAAAACCATTCCCGGTGACGACCTCTTGAAGCTCATCAAGAGAATGCCAAGAGTGTGCAAAGCAGTCATCAAAGCAAAAGGTGGCTACTTTGACGAACCTAGAATATAAGACATATTTTCAGTTGTTTCACATTTTTTTGTTAAGTATATAATTCCACATGTGCTAATTCATAGTTTAGATGCCTTCAGTGTGAATGTACAATTTTCATAGTCATGAAAACACAGAAAAATCTTTAAATGATAAGGCGTGTCCAAACTTTTGGTCTGTACTGTATATAATATACAGTATATACCCGAGTATAAGCTGAGACCCCTAATTTTGCCACAAAAAACTGGGAAAACTTAATGACTCGAGTATAAGCCTGGGGTGGAAAAATGTAGCAGCTACTGGTAAATTTCAACAATAAAAATAGATACCAATAAAAGTAAAATTAATTGAGACATCAGTAGTTTAAGCGTTTTTGAATATCCATATTGAATCATGAGCCCCATATAATGCTCTATACAGTTCATGATGGGCCCCATAAGATGCTCCATACAAAATACGCCCCATACAATGCTGCACAAATGTTGATTATGGCCCCATAAGATGCTCCATACAGACATTTGCCCCATATAATAATAATAATGATAATAATAATCTTTATTTTTATATAGCGCCAACATATACCGCAGCGCTTTACAGGCTGCACACATCATAATGCTCCACAAATGCTGATTATGGCCCCATAAGATGCTCCATAGACACATTTACATCCGTATAATGCTCCACAAATGCTGATTATGGCCCCCATAAGATGCTCCATAGACACATTTACCCTGTATAATGCTCCAAAAAAGCTGATTATGGCCCCATAAGATGCTACATAGAGATATTTGCCACATATAATGCTGCACATGGCCCCATAAGATGCTCTATAAAGATATTTGCCCCATATTATGCTGCACATGGCCCCATAAGATGCTCCATACAGATATTTGCCCCATATAATGCTGCACATGGCCCCATACAGATATTTGCCCCCTATATAATGCTGCACATGGCCCCATACAGATATTTGCCCCCATATAATGCTGCACATGGCCACATAAGATGCTCTATACAGATATTTGCCCCATATAATGCTGCACATAGTCCCATAAGATGCTCCATACAGACATTTGCCCCATATGCTGTTGCTGCAACTAAAAAGCTAAACTAAATGAGCGACTCTGTTTCTTCCCCGTCCTCTGCACTGACTGTTCAGGCAGAAGGCGGCGCGCACTAATCGCGTCATCGCGTCCTCTGACCTGAGCATCACTGCAGAGGACGGGGAAGACGCAGCGGCGGCCGGCGGTGGAACGGGGAGCAGGTGAATCGCGCACTGCGTTATACTCACCTGCTCCTGGCGCGGTCCCTGCACGTCTGTTCCCCGGCAGCTTCTTCCTGTAATGAGCGGTCACATGGTACCGCTCATTACAGTAATAAATATGCGACTCCACCCCTATGGGAGTGGAGTCGGGTCCATATTCATTACTGTAATGAGCGGTACCATCTGAACGCTCAATACAGGAAGAAGCTGCCGGCACCTGGGATGTGCAGGGACCGCGCCAGGAGCAGGTGAGTATTATTATACAGCTGCCGCTCCCCCTCCCCTGCCGACCCCTGGGAATGACTTGAGTATAAGCCGAGAGGGGCAATTTCAGCCTAATGGGCTGAAATTCTCGGCTTATACTCGAGTGTGTATATATATATATATATATATATATATATATATATATATATACCAAATAGCAATCCAATGTTGGATAAATGTTTGGACCATTTTATCCAGGGGGCTAGGCACCCACTACTGGTGAGCATTGTGCTGTTCCATTTTTTTTCCTATATACAGTGGGGCAAAAAAGTATTTAGTCAGTCAGCAATAGTGCAAGTTCCACCACTTAAAAAGATGAGAGGCGTCTGTAATTTACATTATAGGTAGACCTCAACTATGGGAGACAAACTGAGAAAAAAAAATCCAGAAAATCACATTGTCTGTTTTTTTTTAACATTTTATTTGCATATTATGGTGGAAAATAAGTATTTGGTCAGAAACAAAATTTCATCTCAATACTTTGTAATATATCCTTTGTTGGCAATGACAGAGGTCAAACGTTTTCTGTAAGTCTTCACAAGGTTGCCACACACTGTTGGTGGTATGTTGGCCCATTCCTCCATGCAGATCTCCTCTAGAGCAGTGATGTTTTTGGCTTTTCGCTTGGCAACACGGACTTTCAACTTCCTCCAAAGGTTTTCTATAGGGTTGAGATCTGGAGACTGGCTAGGCCACTCCATGCTTCGTAAGAAGCATTTCAAGGTCCTGGAGTGGCCTAGCCAGTCTCCAGATCTCAACCCTATAGAAAACCTTTGGAGGGAGTTGAAAGTCCGTGTTGCCAAGCGAAAAGCCAAAAACATCACTGCTCTAGAGGAGATCTGCATGGAGGAATGGGCCAACATACCAACAACAGTGTGTGGCAACCTTGTGAAGACTTACAGAAAACGTTTGACCTCTGTCATTGCCAACAAAGGATATATTACAAAGTATTGAGATGAAATTTTGTTTCTGACCAAATACTTATTTTCCACCATAATATGCAAATAAAATGTTAAAAAAACAGAAAATGTGATTTTCTGGATTTTTTTTTCTCAGTTTGTCTCCCATAGTTGAGGTCTACCTATGATGCAAATTACAGACGCCTCTCATCTTTTTAAGTGGTGGAACTTGCACTATTGCTGACTGACTAAATACTTTTTTGCCCCACTGTATATATATATATATATATATAGATACATATATATGTGTGTGTGTGTATATATATATATATATATATATATATATATATATATATTGCATTTCCAAAGTCACTACTTCACTTCCGAGCCCCGACGTGTGCCCAAACAGTGGTTTACCCCCACATATGGTGTATCGGTGTACTCAGGACAAACTGGGCAACAACTATTGGGGTCTAATTTCTTTTGTTACCCTTGTGAAAATAAAAAATTGCTTGCTAAAACATCATTTTTGAGGAAAGAAAAATTATTTTTTATTTTCACGGCTCTGCGTTGTAAACTTCTGTGAAGCACATATCTAGATAAGTTCGTTGGGGGGGGTCTAGTTCCTAAATGGGGTCACTTGTGGGGGGTTTCTACTGTTTAGGCACATCAGGGGCTCTGCAAACGCAACGTTACGCCCGCAGACCATTCCATCAAAGTCTGCATTTCAAAAGTCACTACTTCCCTTCTGAGCACCGACGTGTGCCCAAACAGTCGTTCCCCCCCACATATGGGGCATCAGCGTACTCAGGACAAACTGGACAACAACTTTTGGCATCCAATTTCTCCTGTTACTCTTGTGAAAATAAAATATTGCAGGCTAAAAAATAATTTTTGAGGAAAGAAAAATGATTTTTTATTTTCACGGCTCTGCGTTATAAACTTCTATGAAGCACTTGTGGGTTTAAAGTGGTCACCGCACATCTAGATTAGTTCCATGGGAGGTCTAGTTTCCAAAATGGGGTCACATGTGGGGGAGCTCAAATGTTTAGGCACACAGGGGCTCTCCAAACGCGACATGGTGTCTGCTAACGATTGGAGCTAATTTTTCTTTCAAAAAGTCAAATGGCACTCCTTCCCTTCCGAGCCCTGCCACGTGCCCAAACAGTGGTTTACCCCCACATGTTAGGTATCAGTGTACTCAGGAGAAATTGCCCAATAAATTTTAGGATCCATTTTATCCTTTTGCCCATGTGGAAATGAACAAATTGAGGCTAAATGAAATTTTTTGTGAAAAAAAAGTACTTTTTCATTTTTTCGGATCAATTTGTGAAGCACCTAGGGGTTCAAAGTGTTCACTATGCATCTAGATAAGTTCCTTGGGGGGTCTAGTTTCGAAAATGGGGTCACATGTGGGGGAGCTCCAATGTTTAGGAACACAGGGGCTCTCCAAACGTGACATAGTGTCCGCTAACGATTGGAGCTAATTTTTCATTCAAAAGTCAAATGGCGCTCCTTCCCTTCCGAGCCTTGCCGTGTGCACAAACAGTGGTTTGTGACCACATATGAGGTATCGGTGTACTCAGGAGAAATTGCCCAACACATTTTAGGATCCATTTTATCCTGTTGCCCATGTGAAAATTAAAAAATTGAGGCTAAAATAAATTTTTTTGTGAAAAAAAGTACTTTTTCATTTTTATGGATCAATTTGTGAAGCACCTGGGGGTTCAAAGTGCTCACTATGCATCTAGATAAGCTCCTTGGGGGTCTAGTTTCCAAAATGGGGTCACTTGTGGGGAAGCTCCAATGTTTAGGCACACAGGGGCTCTCCAAACGCGACATGGTGTCCGCTAAAGATTGGAGCCAATTTTTCATTGAAAAAGTCAAATGGCGCTCCTTCCCTTCAGAGCCCTGTCGTGCGCCCAGACAGTGGTTCCCCCCCACATATGAGGTATCGGCGTACTCAGGACAAATTGTACACTAAGGTTTGGGGTCCAGTTTCTCTTTTTACCCTTGGAAAAATAAAAAAAATTGTTGCTAAAACATCATTTTTGTGACTAAAAAGTTAAATGTTCATTTTTTCCTTCCATGTTGCTTCTGTTGCTGTGAAGTACCTGAAGGGTTAATAAACTTGTGGTTTTGAGTACCTTGAGGGGTGCAGTTTTTAGAATGGTGTCACTTTTGGGTATTTTCAGCGATACAGACCCCTCAAACTGACTTTAAATGTGAGGTGGTCCCTAAAAAAAATGGTTTTGTAAATTTCATTGTAAAAATGAGAAATCGCTGGTCAAATTTTAACCCTTATAACTTTCTAGCAAAAAAAAAAATGTTGTTTCCAAAATTGTGCTGATGTAAAGTAGACATGTGGCAAATGTTATTTATTAACTATTTTGTGTCACATAACTCTCTGGTTTAACAGAATAAATATTAAAAATTTGAAAATTGTGAAATTTTCAAAATTTTAGCCAAATTTCCATTTTTTTCACAAATAAACGCAAAAATTATTGACCTAAATTCACCACTAACATGAAGCCCAGTTTGTCACGAAAAAACAATCTCAGAACCATTACGATCCATTGAAGCGTTCCCGAGTTATTACCTCATAAAGGGACACTGGTCAGAATTGCAAAAAACGGCCAGGTGGACTTCCGGGAGGCGGAGCCTGGTAATGGTCGCCTTTTAGATGAGCTCCTGGACCGCGGGCTCTAATTGAAACTAAAACCCACGCTAATCAGCTAAGCAAGCTCCAGGATAAGGTCCGGACAAGGGTCGGAACAGTCGACCCAGCTCTCCGGCGGTCCCGGAGGTACAGGGCGCAAGCAGCACCGAAGAAAGAAAGCCGCACGCAGTGAGACTGCCACAGCGGGAACACAAGACGGCGTGGGAACCATTACAACCTACCCGCCTAGCTCTCTCCTAGCTTTCTGGACGGAGGCGGCACGACGGGGAACGACTCCGATGAGAACGGGGGCTCCTCTCGGCTAAACAGGCGGTAAGAGCGGCGCGGGAGAAGTGAGGGCGGGAGGCGGAGCCAGCCCGGCGCCATTACACAACCCCTCGTGGTGGGCTCCAGAGCGCCGCACAGTGTGAAGGCTTGGTGTGCCGGACATCGGCACTCCAGTTTTGTGCCTTCCCGGTAGCGCAGCTACTTCATATAGGCTGCGGGCTGACTGTTAATTGGATTAGAGGGGACCCCACATAACACGCCTGTGCAGCGCTGCGGTTCAGTGTGCCAGTCATCAGCACACCAATTTTATGCCATCCTAGCAGCGCAGCCCATTTATTTCAAACAACACAGACTGTTCCAACATACAGGCAGTGGGCTGAGTATTATACGGACTAAAGTGGATCCTACATAGTACCCTTTGCACAGCGTTGCGGCTCAGCGTGCCAGGCATCTGCACGTCAGCCCTGTGCCATTTTGGTGGATACAGCATCCTGAATTCATACACCTAAGACTGCCCATATACACAGGTTACAGGCTGATTAATACCTAGGTTTAAGCGGAACCTACACAACATTGTTGAACAGCTAAAGAGGGAAGAGGAGAAAGAGGGCAGCATTGATATATAGGACTTTATGATCTAGCATCTAGATGTAGGTGGCACTCATCAAACATCACCGACTCCTTTATTGAAAATAACGAACTCTCATCTCATCTCATTATGGATAAATTCATGGGCAAAAATACCAAACCTGGCAGAAGCTCCACACGTAATCAGGCGGGCGCATCACCAACTTCACAAGTAGCTGAGACCAATAACGAAAACACACAATCCATAGCAGATGCTATCCTGGTCCGGCTGACGCCTGTAATTGATAACCGCCTGGCGGCTTTCCAGTCTTCTTTAGATTCGATTCTGTCACAAGTCAACGCCCATGGAGTGCGCTTAACAGAAGCAGAACAGAGAATCTCAGACTTAGAGGATTCCACCAAGGCTCTCAAGGACACACTGACCATTAAGGAAAAAGATATCTCAGATCTTCTTGAAAAGGTGGATGACCTTGAGAACAGATCCCGTCGCAATAATCTGAGACTCATAGGTATACCTGAATCTGTCTCCTCATCAGAATTGATTAAATTAACTTCAGAATGGCTCCCGAAAGCTCTTGGCATCTCAATACCATCAGGTGCAATGGCCATAGAGAGAGCCCACAGGTTGGGACCTCTCAGGGATGGAGACGGAGGAAGACCAAGACCAGTCATCTTCAAAGTTCTGGACTTTCAAGATAAAACACGCATCCTATCAGCGTACAGGAAACAACGATCTCTGTTATATGACAATCATAAGCTACTTCTGTTCCAGGATTACTCGGCAACTGTGGCAGCCAAGCGCAAAGCTTTCAACCCAGCCTGCAAAATTCTCGTGGAAAATAACATTCGTTTCAGTTTGCAGTACCCCTCAATTCTGCGATTCAACTCGGCGGGGAAAAACTGGGTCTTCAATGACCCTGATAGGGCTCTGGAGTTTCTCCATAAAGAGATTCATCCACCTGCTAACTCCAGCCCTACTTGAACGATGAGACCTACCACGATTACTTCATTATCGGTGATGTTGGATTTATGATGCTGCTTCTCTGCCCATTGAGTGGCATGTCTTTGTCCTATATGTTACTCACTCTGCAGCTATGCTTACTGATAATAGTTATAAAAGTTATTTGGGTGGGGGGGGGAGGGACTTCTGTGTGCGCATAAAATCAGAATCGGCAAATCGAGGTCCCAGGCTTACTCGCTGGGATGGGTGGGGACCTCATTTTGAGCTTTTACATATTGGTCAATTGTTTAATCGTTTGGGTGTGGGCTAATGGCTGGTCATGATATGGTTATAGATACTACTATCCGTTCGCTAAATTGGTGTTCATGGAATGTAAATGGGTTGAACACTCCAATTAAGAGGAAAAAGGTTTTGAATTTTTTACACAAACAAAACTTTCATATTATCTTTCTACAAGAAACACACTGGATAAAAAACAACCATCCATCTTTGCTTAGCAGGAAGTACACACTTTGCGCAGAGGCTTCGTACTCCAAGAAACAACGTGGAGTGGCTATATTAATCTCCAATGACATTAAGTACGAGGTTATAGACACCTTTGAAGACGCACAGGGCAGATTTCTTCTAGTCAGGATCGTAATTGAGGGGATAAACTATAGTCTAATCAACATATATGCTCCGAACACACCAGAGGCACAGTTCCAAGTCAAAATACTGGAGGGTATGGCGGGGTGGGATACATCCAGGGTGGTCATGGGTGGAGACTTCAATGAGGTGGCTGATGCCTCTATGGACAGATCTAGTTCGACAGCCACCCATAGATCAACACAAGGAAATAACATTCAATCACTATCAAAACATCTAGATCTGGTGGATATTTGGAGACTGCAGCACCCTCTAGATAGGGACTATTCCCATTATTCTCACGTGCATGACTCCCACGCAAGGATAGACTGTTGGCTACTACACTCCTCAATACTCCCCACACTAATTCAAACAGACATCCTCAACATCCACATCTCAGATCATGCTCCTGTGACATTTAAATCTAGACTGACATCCCCAATACATCAGGAGAGTGGGTGGCGTTTTCCTTCCCACCTTTATCAATCAGATGACTTCAAGAAACACCTGCAAATGTCTTGGGAAGCTTATAAACAGGATAATCGTATTCATTTAGATGACTCACAATTATTCTGGATGGCGTCGAAAGCAGTCATAAGAGGTCAGATTATCTCCTATGTCAGTCACAAAAAGAAGGAACTAGCAAAAAGAACCATAGATGCTCAAATCTCGCTGACCCAGGCCTACAAGGCATTTAAATCCAACAATAACCCATTAACAAAAGCACAGTTCTTAGAAGCCAGAGAGGGGGCGGATGCATTGGCGCATGAAAGAGCCATGTTAAACCTGGATTACTAGAAACACAAATTTTACAAGTGGGGCAACAAACCAGGTAGGGTACTAGCTTCACTTACAAAGCCGTACAGGAATAGAGCAAAGATACACAAAATACAACACCGCAACGGACATCAAATAACTAATGACGCAGAAATAGTGGAAGAATTTAGACACTTTTTCAGTGAATTATATAAAATAGATTCTGGGGGGAGAGAAGGAGGAGAAAACTTCCTCGAAAGTCATTTAGCACCAACGTTAACTGAGGATGAGAGGGAGGCGATCAACGCCCCCATTTCCACTACGGAAATCTTGCAGGTTATCAATAATCTCAAGGTTTCCAAGGCACCGGGCCCAGACGGGTTCAGCAACGAACATTACAAGATACTGGGACCTAGTTTAGCACCCCACCTTTGTGAACTATACAATGAAGCGGTCAGGGGAGGATGTCTCCCAGACCGATTCAACGAGGCAGTAGTTATAGTTTTGCCAAAGCCGGGCAAAGACCATATGCAGGTGGAAGGATACAGGCCAATATCCCTACTTAACTCCGACTTTAAGATATTTACAAAAATTTTGGCTGACAGACTTCAAAGGATCATCCCTAACTTAATCTCACCACAACAAACAGGATTTGTTCACGGAAAATCTATCACATACAATATTAGAACGGCCATAGGAGCTATATCCTATTGCAGAGCACAAAAACACACCAAATCAATCGTGGTAAGCCTGGATGCCGATAAGGCTTTTGATAGAGTGGCATGGGACTACTTATACGACCTACTAGCAATCCGTAATTTTGGCCCCTGGTTTTGTGAAGCAGTTAAAACAATTTATAAAAATCCGATGTCTAGGATGTCAGTGAATAACATTCTTTCTAAACCATTCGAAATTCAACGGGGAACTCGCCAGGGTTGCCCTTTATCCCCTCTGCTATTTAATTTGGCACTGGACCCGCTCCTGAAAACACTGCAGAATGAAAAGTCCTTTGAAGGGGTTAGGGTGGGAACAAACTCTGTTAAACTTTCAGCATTTGCGGATGATATTCTTTTATTTATCGCCAATCCTGCCCGTGCAATCCCGGCTATTATGAGAATACTAAAAGATTTTGGTTCGTGTTCGGGTTTTAAAGTTAATTATAATAAATCAGAGGCCCTGGCAATTTTTAGAACTGGAAGGTTGCATGACCCAGAGTTCCCGTTTCATTGGAGTCATGGGTCTATAAAATATCTGGGGATTTGGTTGACAGCAGAAATGTCTAATTTATACACAGCCAATTATAAACCACTAATATCTTCAATAATCAATCTCATCCACTCATGGAAACACTTCACACTATCATTTTCAGGCAGATGCCACTTAATTAAAATGATAGTGTTCCCTAAACTGTTATATGCCTTTCAGACCCTGCCCCTTCTGTTGTCCAAGGCAGACCTTAGCTTACTTAACTCCAAATTTCGGAAATTTATTTGGGGGATGGGAGGTAGGACGCGTATTGGCCTTGCTAGACTGCAGGCGACAAAAAAAGATGGAGGAGTAAATTTTCCAGACATAGGCAGATACAACCTAGCGGCTAACTTCAGATTCGCCACAGATTGGCTAAGGGGTATCTCTCATTTTGCCAACGTGAGTTTGGAACAACAAATGTGCCCAAATATCTCGCTAGCGGCATTGCTACATTTGAGGGGGGAGGAGATTCCGGCGGAAATGCAGGAATACCCGACGCTATGGCAGACGGTGTTGACTTGGAGACGATGCAGGAGACTATGTGGACTGAGTGCTGGGTCTTCCCCTTTTCAACCATTCTTTAAAAACCCAAGATTTTTGGGGGGCAAAGCTCCTTTAATGTATACTCAATTGGCGACTCAGGGATGTAGACTGGCAATAGATCTGCTAGACCTTAATTTTTCTGTATTTTCTTTTGAATCTGCATCGCTCCGATTCTCATCGTTTGACAACAATCCCTTTTTGTTTCTCCAGGCACGCAGCCTAGTTCAAAAATGCCTTCCTATAGGGGGGACAGAGGGAGCAAGGACTAGTCTAGACGGCTTTATTAGAAACACGAAATCTCAACCGACGTCAATAAGCTCTATCTACTCAATACTAAGAAGGAAATGGTCATGGGAAGGTTTGACCACAGGGATCGCAAGGTGGTCTTGGGATCTTTCAGGTCACCAAGCAGGAGACTTTCTTGAAGCAACCATGACACAAAGGAATTTATCTCGTACAGCAGCTACACTGACATGGCCCTTCTAATCCTGCACAGAGCCTATATCACTCCCTACTTGCAATCAAGAATGTCTCCCTCAGGTGTGTACTCATGCTCAAAATGTAAAGCGCGTAACACTGACATTTTCCATCATTTGTGGAGCTGCTCCAAGATCCGAGATATATGGGTCAATGTACACTCTGAGCTACAGAGGCTATGCGGGATCAGCTTCACGCTTACGCCGTAATGGGCCATCTTTAACATCATAGAAGAGGCAAATCAGAATTGGCCTAAACACATTAAGGCAACTTTGGTGTTCTGGGCCTCGGCCACCAGAAAAAGCATATTACAACATTGGCAGAATCCAATGGCCCCATCGCTCTCTCTTATACACACAAAGGTCAATTTTTTGTTTAAAATGGAGTGGTTGGAGGCTCAATCTAACAAGGAGAAGCTATCGAGCAAATTTTTGAACACATGGTCTCTTTTTATTCCCTCGCTTCCTCTAGAAATCAGGGAGAGGTTACGAGCCCAATTTGAAAATACGCAATGGTATTTGCTGCAGCGGATAAGTGGTCATTCATCAATTCCATAATCTTGTGGCTACAGATGCGCACACAGAGGTTAGGTGGGAGGGTTATGGGTGGGCTTAAGGGAAGGGAGTTATTGTTGAATTAACTACTTTTATATGATTGTTTTGTTTTATGTTGAGAAACTTAATAAACAGATTTATAAAAAAAAAAAAAACGGCCAGGTCATTAAGGTCAAAATAGGCTGGGTCATGAAGGGGTTAAAGCCACCAGCCGCCACACGCACTGTACCCCCTGATGATTGGGTTTTAATTGCCTGTAAGCCATATTCATCAACCTTAACAGAAATAAACACTTGAAATGGATCACTCTGCTTGTAATTACTCTAATATGAGTTTAACTTTTTGTATTGAAGAACTGAAATAAATTAACTTTTTGATGACATTCTAATTTTGTGAGAAGCACCTGTACATCCCTATCTGGCGAGTCCAAGTTTTTTTTAATACATGACCATATCCTTCTGTCTTTAGAAGCCATTAACACTTCATTCTGTGATTTAGTCTTACAAGTACACCCAGATCCTACTTTACAAGTGACTCTCCTAGTTTTACTGCCACCCTAAACAATATTGTGCCCTCAGGTTATTTTTGTCCAGAGTACTTATATCCACATTGAGCCTTGTCTGCCAAGTGCATGCCCAAAACTCAGTTTGTCCAAGTCAGCCTATAACTTATGCAAATATTCGACAGACTGCACTATACTAAATAGATTGGCATCATCTGGAAATATAGAAACATCACTATTAATCCCTTTTTCTTTATCATTAATAAAATTGAATAATAGCGGACCCGGCACTGAACCTTGGGGTCATCATTTATATATGAGTTTCACTTTTTGTATTGAAGAACTGAAATAAATTAACTTTTTGATGATATTCTAATTTTGGTAGAAGCACCTGTGTATATGCCCTCCTCATTAGACCTATATCAACACCAAATACTGTATACAGGAATACAACTCATTCTTTTATAATGATTGTTAATAGCACAGTTGCACTTTCTCCAACTTTAATCTCTATTCAGGATTGATACTATTCCCTCAATACGCATCTTTTTCCATTTTGTGCTGTCTATTATGTAATTTTATTGTATGTGTGCACCTCTGTGCCACCACTTGCCCTCATACTTGTTTTCAATAAAGGCTATTTTTATCATTATTTCTCTGTCCCTTTACTTTAACCCCTTTCTGACCTTAGACGTACTATCCCGTTGAGGTGACCTGGGCCTATCTGACCCTCGACGGAATAGTACGTCATAGCGATCGCGGCCGGGTGTCAGCTGACTATCGCAGCTGACATCCGCCACTATGTGCCAGGAGCAGTCACGGACCACTCCCGGCACATTAACCCCCGGCACACTGCGATCAAACATGATCGCAGTGTGCCGGCAGTATAGGGAAGCATCGCGCAGGGAGGGGCTCCCTGCGGGCTTCCCTGAGACCCCCGGAGCAACGCAATGTGATCGCGTTACTGCGAGGGTCTCTTACCTCCTCCTCCCTGCAGCAGGCCTGGATCCAAGATGGCCGCGGCATCCGGGTCCTGCAGGGAGGTGGCTTCACTGCGCCTGCTCATGTGATGTGCACGTCAGATCGCTGATCTGACACAGTGCACAGCAAAGTGTCAGATCAGCGATCTTACACTATAACATGATGCCCCCCCGGGGCAATGTTATAGTGTAAAAAAATATATTGACGTGTCAAAAAATGTAAAACAAATTCCCAAAAAATTCAAAAAAAAATAAAAAATTCTTCCTATAAATACATTTCTTTATCTAAATAAAAAAAAAACCAATAAAAGTACACATATTTAGTATCGCCGCGTCCGTAACGACCCCACCTATAAAACTATATCACTAGTTAACCCCTTTAGTGAACACCGTAAAAAAAAAAACGAGGCAAAAAACCAAGCTTTATTCTCATACCGCCGAACAAAAAGTGGAATAACACGTGATCAAAAAGACTGATATAAATAACCATGGTACCGCTGAAAACGTCAATTTGTCCCGCAAAAAAACCAGCCGCCATACAGCATAATCAGCGAAAAAAATAAAAAAAGTTATAGTCCTCAGAATAAAGCGATGCAAAAATAATTATTTTTTCTATAAAATAGTTTTTATCGTATAAAAGCGCCAAAACATAAAAAAAGATATAAATAGGGTATCGCTGTAATCATACTGACCCGAAGAGTAAAACTGCTTTATCAATTTTACCAAAAGCGGAACGGTATAAACGCCTCCCCCAAAAGAAATTCATGAATAGCTGGTTTTTGGTCATTCTGCCTCACAAAAATCGGAATAAAAAGCAATCAAAAAATCTCACGTGCCAGAAAATGTTACCAATAAAAACGTCAACTTGTCCCGCAAAAAACAAGAATCACATGACTCTGTGGACCCAAATATGAAAAAATTATAGCTCTCAAAATGTGGTAACGCAAAAAATATTTTTTGCAATAAAAAGCGTCTTTCAGTGTGTGATGGCCGCCAATCATAAAAATCCGATAAAAAACCCGCTATAAAAGTAAATCAAACCCCCCTTCATCACCCCCTTAGTTAGGGAAAAATTAAAAAATTTAAAAAAAAGTATTTATTTCCATTTTCCCACTAGGGTTAGGGCTAGGGTTAGGGTTGGGGCTAGGGTTAAGGCTACAGTTAGGGTTGGGGCTAAAGTTAGGGTTAGGGTTGGGGCTAAAGTTAGGGATAGGGTTGGGGCTACATTTACGGTTGGGATTAGGGTTAGGGGTGTGTCAGGGTTAGAGGTGTGGTTAGGGTTACCGTTGGGATTAGGGTTAGGGGTGTGTTTGGATTAGGGTTTCAGTTATAATTGGGGGGTTTCCACTGTTTAGGCACATCAGGGGCTCTCCAAACGCGACATGGCTTCCGATCTCAATTCCAGCTAATTCTGCATTGAAAAAGTAAAACAGTGGTCCTTCCCTTCCGAGCTCTCCCGTGCGCCCAAACAGGGGTTTACCCCCACATATGGGGTATCAGCGTACTCAGGACAAATTGGACAACAACTTTTGGGGTCCAATTTCTCCTGTTACCCCTGGAAAAATACAAAACTGGGGGCTAAAAAATAATTTTTGTAGGAAAAATTTTTTATTTTATTTTCACGGCTCTGCGTTATAAACTGTAGTGAAACACTTGGGGGTTCAAAGTTCTCACAACACATCTAGATAAGTTCCTTGGGGGGTCTAGTTTCCAATATGGGGTCACTTGTGGTGGGTTTCTATTGTTTAGGTACCTTAGGGGCTCTGCAAATGCAATGCGACGCCTGCAGACCAATCCATCTAAGTCTGCATTCCAAATGATGCTCCTTCCCTTCCGAGCTCTGCCATGTGCTCAAACAGTGGTTCCCCCCCACATTTCGGGTATCAGCGTACTCAGGACAAATTGGACAACAACTTTCGGGGTCCAATTTCAACTGTTACCCTTGGAAAAATACAAAACTGGGGCTTAACCCCTATCTGACCTCGGACGGGATAGTACGTCCGAGGTCAGATCCCCTGCTTTGATGCAGGGCTCCGTGGTGAGCCTGCACCAAAGCCGGGACATGTCAGCTGTTTTGAACAGCTGACATGTGCCCGTAATAGGTGCGGGCAGAATCGCGATCTGCCCGCACCTATTAACTAGTTAAATGCCGCTGTCAAACGCAGACAGCGGCATTTAACTACCGCATCCGGCCGGGCGGCCGGAAATGACGTCATCGCCGACCCCCGTCACATGATCGAGGGTCGGCGATGCGTCTCCATTGTAACCATAGAGGTTCTTGAGACCTCTATGGTTACTGATCACTGGTGGCTGTGAGCGCCACCCTGTGGTCGGCGCTCACAGCACACCTCCATTTCTGCTACATAGCAGCGATCAGCAGATCGCTGCTATGTAGCAGAGCCGATCGCGTTGTGCCTGCTTCTAGCCTCCCATGGAGGCTATTGAAGCATGGCAAAAGTAAAAAAAAAGAAATTGAAAAAAATGTTAAAAAAATAAAAAAAATATAAAAGTTTAAATCACCCCCCTTTCGCCCCAATCAAAATAAATCAATAAAAAAAATATAAAATCTACGCATATTTGGTATCGCCGCGCTCAGAATCGCCCGATCTATCAACTAAAAAAAAGCATTAACCTGATCGCTAAACAGCGTAGCGGGAAAAAAATTCAAAACGCCAGAATTACGTTTTTTTGGTCATAGTAACATAGTAACATAGTAACATAGTTAGTAAGGCCGAAAAAAGACATTTGTCCATCCAGTTCAGCCTATATTCCATCATAATAAATACCCAGATCTACGTCCTTCTACAGAACCTAATAATTGTATGATACAATATTGTTCTGCTCCAGGAAGACATCCAGGCCTCTCTTGAACCCCTCGACTGAGTTCGCCATCACCACCTCCTCAGGCAAGCAATTCCAGATTCTCACTGCCCTAACAGTAAAGAATCCTCTTCTATGTTGGTGGAAAAACCTTCTCTCCTCCAGACGCAAAGAATGCCCCCTTGTGCCCGTCACCTTCCTTGGTATAAACAGATCCTCAGCGAGATATTTGTATTGTCCCCTTATATACTTATACATGGTTATTAGATCGCCCCTCAGTCGTCTTTTTTCTAGACTAAATAATCCTAATTTCGCTAATCTATCTGGGTATTGTAGTTCTCCCATCCCCTTTATTAATTTTGTTGCCCTCCTTTGTACTCTCTCTAGTTCCATTATATCCTTCCTGAGCACCGGTGCCCAAAACTGGACACAGTACTCCATGTGCGGTCTAACTAGGGATTTGTACAGAGGCAGTATAATGCTCTCATCATGTGTATCCAGACCTCTTTTAATGCACCCCATGATCCTGTTTGCCTTGGCAGCTGCTGCCTGGCACTGGCTGCTCCAGGTAAGTTTATCATTAACTAGGATCCCCAAGTCCTTCTCCCTGTCAGATTTACCCAGTGGTTTCCCGTTCAGTGTGTAATGGTGATATTGATTCCTTCTTCCCATGTGTATAACCTTACATTTATCATTGTTAAACCTCATCTGCCACCTTTCAGTCCAAGTTTCCAACTTATCCAGATCCATCTGTAGCAGAATACTATCTTCTCTTGTATTAACTGCTTTACATAGTTTTGTATCATCTGCAAATATCGATATTTTACTGTGTAAACCTTCTACCAGATCATTAATGAATATGTTGAAGAGAACAGGTCCCAATACTGACCCCTGCGGTACCCCACTGGTCACAGCGACCCAGTTAGAGACTATACCATTTATAACCACCCTCTGGTTTCTATCACTAAGCCAGTTACTAACCCATTTACACACATTTTCCCCCAGACCAAGCATTCTCATTTTGTGTACCAACCTCTTGTGCGGCACGGTATCAAACGCTTTGGAAAAATCGAGATATACCACGTCCAATGACTCACCGTGGTCCAGTCTATAGCTTACCTCTTCATAAAAACTGATTAGATTGGTTTGTCAGGAGCGATTTCTCATAAACCCATGCTGATATGGAGTTAAACAGTTATTCTCATTGAGATAATCCAGAATAACATCCCTCAGAAACCCTTCAAATATTTTACCAACAATAGAGGTTAGACTTACTGGCCTATAATTTCCAGGTTCACTTTTAGAGCCCTTTTTGAATATTGGCACCACATTTGCTATGCGCCAGTCCTGCGGAACAGACCCTGTCGCTATAGAGTCACTAAAAATAAGAAATAATGGTTTATCTATTACATTACTTAGTTCTCTTAGTACTCGTGGGTGTATGCCATCCGGACCCGGAGATTTATCTGTTTTAATCTTATTTAGCCGGTTTCGCACCTCTTCTTGGGTTAGATTGGTGACCCTTAATATAGGGTTTTCATTGTTTCTTGGGATTTCACCTAGCATTTCATTTTCCACCGTGAATACCGTGGAGAAGAAGGTGTTTAATATGTTAGCTTTTTCCTCGTCATCTACAACCATTCTTTCCTCACTATTTTTTAAGGGGCCTACATTTTCAGTTTTTATTCTTTTACTATTGATATAGTTGAAGAACAGTTTGGGATTAGTTTTACTCTCCTTAGCAATGTGCTTCTCTGTTTCCTTTTTGGCAGCTTTAATTAGTTTTTTAGATAAAGTATTTTTCTCCCTATAGTTTTTTAGAGCTTCAATGGTGCCATCCTGCTTTAGTAGTGCAAATGCTTTCTTTTTACTGTTAATTGCCTGTCTTACTTCTTTGTTTAGCCACATTGGGTTTTTCCTATTTCTAGTCCTTTTATTCCCACAAGGTATAAACCGCTTACACTGCCTATTTAGGATGTTCTTAAACATTTCCCATTTATTATCTGTATTCTCATTTCTGAGGATATTGTCCCAGTCTACCAGATTAAGGGCATCTCTAAGCTGGTCAAACTTTGCCTTCCTAAAGTTCAGTGTTTTTGTGACTCCCTGACAAGTCCCCCTAGTGAAAGACAGGTGAAACTGCACAATATTGTGGTCGCTATTTCCTAAATGCCCAACCACCTGCAGATTTGTTATTCTGTCAGGTCTATTAGATAGTATTAGGTCTAAAAGTGCTGCTCCTCTGGTTGGATTCTGCACCAATTGTGAAAGATAATTTTTCTTGGTTATTAGCAGAAACCTGTTGCCTTTATGGGTTTCACAGGTTTCTGTTTCCCAGTTAATATCCGGGTAGTTAAAGTCCCCCATAACCAGGACCTCATTATGGGTTGCAGCTTCATCTATCTGCTTTAGAAGTAGACTTTCCATGGTTTCTGTTATATTTGGGGGTTTGTAACAGACCCCAATGAGAATTTTGTTACCATTTTTCCCTCCATGAATTTCGACCCATATGGACTCGACATCCTCATTCCCTTCGCTAATATCCTCCCTTAAAGTGGACTTTAGACAAGACTTTACATAGAGACAAACCCCTCCTCCTCTCCGATTTTTACGATCCTTTCTAAACAGACTGTAACCCTGTAAGTTAACTGCCCAGTCATAGCTTTCATCTAACCATGTCTCGGTTATTCCCACTATGTCAAAGTTACCTGTAGATATTTCTGCTTCTAGTTCTTCCATCTTGTTTGTCAGGCTTCTGGCGTTTGCGAGCATGCAGTTTAGAGGATTTTGTTTTGTTCCAATCTCCTCACTGTGGATTGTTTTAGAAATGTTCTTACCTCCCTTCTGAGTATGTTTTCCTGGGTCGTCTTTGTTCGAGTCTAATGTTTTTCTTCCCGTCCCCTCTTCTTCTAGTTTAACGCCCTCCTGATGAGTGTAGCGAGTCTTCTGGCGAATGTGTGTTTCCCAGGTTTGTTGAGGTGTAGTCCGTCTCTGGCGAGGAGTCCATCATACCAGTAATTCACACCGTGGTCCAGGAATCCAAATCCTTGTTGTCTGCACCATCGTCTTAGCCAGTTGTTTGCATCAAGGATCCTGTTCCATCTCCTGGTGCCATGCCCGTCTACTGGAAGGATAGAAGAAAAAACTACCTGTGCATCCAGTTCCTTTACTTTCTTCCCCAACTCTTCAAAGTCCTTGCAGATTGTCGGTAGGTCCTTCCTTGCCGTGTCATTGGTGCCAACATGTATCAGAAGAAATGGGTGGACGTCCTTGGAGCTGAAGAGCTTTGGTATCCTATCGGTCACATCCTTGATCATCGCACCTGGAAGGCAGCATACTTCTCTTGCAGTTATGTCCGGTCTGCAGATGGCTGCTTCGGTGCCTCTCAGTAGTGAGTCTCCCACCACCACCACTCTTCGTTGCTTCTTGGCTGTACTTTTTGCTGTCACTTGTTGCTGTGTGCCCTTTTCTTTTTTGCTTGCTGGTATTGCTTCATTCTTAGGTGTGCCATCTTCATCCTCTACAAAGATTTGATATCGGTTCTTCAGTTGTGTGGTTGGTGATTTCTCCATGGTCTTCTTGCTTCTTTTGGTCACATGCTTCCACTCATCTGCTTTTGGAGGTTCTCTGACACTTTTTGCACCTTCTGTGACCAGTAGAGATGCTTCTGTTCTGTCTAGAAAGTCTTCATTCTCTTTGATGAGTTTCAAAGTTGCTATTCTTTCTTCCAGACCCCGCACCTTTTCTTCTAAAAGGGCCACTAGTCTACACTTCTGACAGGTGAAATTGGATTCTTCTTCTGGTCGATCTGTGAACATGTAGCACATGCTGCAGCTCACCATGTAGGTTGTCACATCTGCCATGTTGCTCCTAGATCCTGCTGACTTGCTGTGTGTTTTCCTTCTTGTGTAATCTACTCACTCAGCCAAGCTCTCTTGCAATAATGTCCTACAGGCAAAAATTTGCGCGCCGTAAGGCGCGCGGTTTGGTGATGCTTTCGAAGCAGCTGGTCCCGGCTGTACCCAACGATCTTCTAGCTTAGGGAGACTTCGCTTCTCCCAGAAGGCACCTGGAATATGCAAATTAGCCTCCTGAAGCTTGAATCCCTGGTTTGGTGATGCTTTCGAAGCAGCTGGTCCCGGCTGTACCCAACGATCTTCTAGCTTAGGGAGACTTCGCTTCTCCCAGAAGCGACATTGCATTAAAATGCAATAAAGGGCGATCAAAAGATCTGCACCGAAATGCTATCATTAAAAACGTCATCTCGGCACGCAAAAAATAAGCTCTCAACCGACCCCAGATCACGAAAAATGGACACGCTACGGGTATCGGAAAATGGCGCAATTTTTTTTTTATTTTATTTTTTTTTAGCAAAGTTTGGAATTTTTTTTCACCACATAGATAAAAAATAACCTAGGTGTTAGGTGTCTATGAACTCGTACTGACCTGGAGAATCATAATGGCAGGTCAGTTTTAGCATTTAGTAAACCTAGCAAAAAAGCCAAACAAAAAACAAGTGTGGGATTGCACTTTTTTTGCAATTTCACCGCACTTGGAATTTTTTTCCTGTTTTCTAGTACAGGACATGCTAAAACCAATGATGTCGTTCAAAAGTACAACTCGTCCCGCAAAAAATAAGCCCTCACATGGCCAAATTGACGGAAAAATAAAAAGTTATCGCTCTGGGAAGGAGGGGAGTGAAAAACGAACACGGAAAAACGAAAAATCCCAAGGTCATGAAGGGGTTAAAAATATTTTTTGTGGAAAAAAAAGATTTTTTATTTGCACGGCTCTGCGTTATAAACTGCAGTGAAACAATTGGGGGTTCAAAACTCTCACAACACATCTAGATGAGTTCCTTAGGGGGTCTACTTTCCAAAATGGTGTCACTTGTGGGGGGTTTCTACTGTTTAGGTACATTAGGAGCTCTGCAAACGCAATGTGACACCTGCAGACTATTCCATCTAAGTCTGCATTCCAAATGGCGCTCCTTCCCTTCTGAGCCCTCCCATGCGTCCCACGGCGATCTCCCGTAGAGAACAGCAGCATCAGCTGATGCGACCGCTCTCTAGGGGCTCCAGGAACACAATGACGGGAGGAAGGTATCTTTCTGCACTGTATTCCTCCACCGCTGTAAAAAAAATGTAGTCCCTAGTCTCAATTTTGGTGTTGCTGTATGAGAAATTTTCCCATGCAGCAATTGCCATAAAGTGAGACTTTGTCCTAAGGTAACCTCAGTGATTCACTGCAGGAGCCATTGTCTCCTGTCAGTGTGTCACTGAGGGTCCTATAGAGCAGTGACATCACCCGATGTCACTGTTCTATAGGGGAGATCGTCGTGGGACACTCGTTATTAATTGGACTATGGCGGACAGGTAGTATACGGTTTATTATTTTACGTTTTTTGCAGGCGCTGAAGTATGGTAAGTATGGTTAAATGAAGAATATTAAAATACTTTTTTCCTAATGTGTGTGTGTGTTTTATTAACCCTTTATTACTATTGGATTAATAATGGATAGGTGTTTTATTGACGCCTCTCCGTTATTAACCCGGCTTAATGTCACCTTACAATAGCAAGGTGACATTAACCCCTTATTACCCCATATTCCACCGCTACACGGGAGTGGGAAGAGAGGGGCTAAGTGCCGGAATTGGCACATCTTACAGATGCGCCATTTCTGGGGCGGCTGCGGACTGGTATTTGTAGCCGGGGGGGGGGCAATATCATGGCCCCTCTCTAGGCTATGAATATCAGCCAGCAGCTGTCTGCGTAGCCTTTCTGGCTATAAAATATAGGGGGACTCCACTTCATTTTTTGGGGGGTCCCCCTATTTTAATAGCCAGTAAAGGCTACGCAGACAGCTGCGGGCTGATATTCATAGCAGGCTACAGATATTGGTCCCCGGCCGTCGGCTTTCCCCCTCTGGGCAGAAAATTGCACTGTAGCCCAAACCGTTTTTTTCCGTTTTTTTTTTAATTCAACGCTCATTAAGGCCTCTTTCACACTTGTGTCGGTACGGGTCCGTCGCTATGCGTCGGGCCAACGTACCGACGCACATTGTGAAATTTGTGCACGATGTGGTCAGCGGATGCAGTTTTTCAACGCATCCGCTGCCCATTCTGAAGTCCAGGGAGGACGAGGCGGAGTTTCGGCCGCGCATGCGCGGTAGAAAATGGCAGACGCGACGGACAAAAAAACCTTCACTTGAACGTTTTTCCATGCCAAATATCCGCCAAAACACAACGGATCTGTTGCACGACGGACGCGACGTGTGGTCATCCATCGCGATCCGTCTCTAATACAAGTCTATGGGTAAAAAACGCATCCTGCGAGCACATTTGCAGGATCCGTTTTTTTCCCAAAACGACGGATTGCGACGGATTGCTAAAAATGCAAGTGTGAAAGCAGCCTTAGAAACATCGGCCTTTCTATTATATATCTATGGATATATCTATCTATAGATATATTTATAGATAGATATATCTATAGATCTATATGTATCTATATATCTGGCTGCTTTCACACCTCAGGTTTTTGCCGTCAGGCACAATCCGGCGAGTTTTGAAAAAAACGGATCCGGTGTAAAAAAAACGGATCCGGAAGAAAAACATGGATCCGGCGTAAAAAAACGGATCCGGAAGAAAAAACGGATCCGAAAGAAAAAAACGGATCCGGCGGAAAAAAAACTTATCCGGAAGAAAAAACTGATCCGTCGGAAAAAAACGGATGCGGTGGGAAAAAAACGGATCCTGCGGAAGAACGGATCTGGCGGGAAAAAAACGGATCCGGAAGAAAAAAACGGATCCGGCGGAAAAAAACAGAACCGGCGGAAAAAAACTGATCTGGAAGAAAAAAACTGATCCGGCGGAATAAAACAAATCCGGCTAAAAAAAACGGATTCTACGGAAAAAGCGGATCGGTGGAAAAAATGGATCTGGCTGAAAAAAAACGGATCCGGCGAAAAAAAGGGATCCGGCGGAAAAAAGGGATCCGTTTTTTTCTAAACTCGCCGGATTGTGCCTGATGGCAAAAACCTGATGTGTGAAAGCAGCCAGATATATGGATAGATACATCTATGTACAGTGGGGCAAAAAAGTATTTAGTCAGTCAGCAATAGTGCAAGTTCCACCACTTAAAAAGATGAGAGGCATCTGCAATTTACATCATAGGTAGACCTCAACTATGGGAGACAAACTGAGAAAAAAAAATCCAGAAAATCACATTGTCTGTTTTTTTATCATTTTTTTTGCATATTATGGTGGAAAATAAGTATTTGGTCAGAAACAAACAATCAAGATTTCTGGCTCTCACAGACCTGTAACTTCTTCTTTAAGAGTCTCCTCTTTCCTCCACTCATTACCTGTAGTAATGGCACCTGTTTAAACTTGTTATCAGTATAAAAAGACACCTGTGCACACCCTCAAACAGTCTGACTCCAAACTCCACTATGGTGAAGACCAAAGAGCTGTCAAAGGACACCAGAAACAAAATTGTAGCCCTGCACCAGGCTGGGAAGACTGAATCTGCAATAGCCAACCAGCTTGGAGTGAAGAAATCAACAGTGGGAGCAATAATTAGAAAATGGAAGCTCCACGCAAAATCCCACCCCATGGGGTCAGAATGATCACAAGAACGGTGAGCAAAAATCCCAGAACCAAGCGGGGGGACCTAGTGAATGAACTGCAGAGAGCTGGGACCAATGTAACAAGGCCTACCATAAGTAACACACTACGCCACCATGGACTCAGATCCTGCAGTGCCAGACGTGTCCCACTGCTTAAGCCAGTACATGTCCGGGCCCGTCTGAAGTTTGCTAGAGAGCATTTGGATGATCCAGAGGAGTTTTAGGAGAATGTCCTATGGTCTGATGAAACCAAACTGGAACTGTTTGGTAGAAACACTACTTGTCGTGTTTGGAGGAAAAAGAATACTGAGTTGCATCCATCAAACACCATACCTACTGTAAAGCATGGTGGTGGAAACATCATGCTTTGGGGCTGTTTCTCTGCAAAGGGGCCAGGACGACTGATCCGGGTACATGAAAGAATGAATGGGGCCATGTATCGTGAGATTTTGAGTGCAAACCTCCTTCCATCAGCAAGGGCATTGAAGATGAAACGTGGCTGGGTCTTTCAACATGACAATGATCCAAAGCACACCGCCAGGGCAACGAAGGAGTGGCTTCGTAAGAAGCATTTCAAGGTCCTGGAGTGGCCTAGCCAGTCTCCAGATCTCAACCCTATAGAAAACCTTTGGAGGGAGTTGAAAGTCCGTGTTGCCAAGCAAAAAGCCAAAAACATCACTGCTCTAGAGGAGATCTGCATGGAGGAATGGTCCAACATACCAACAACAGTGTGTGGCAACCTTGTGAAGACTTACAGAAAACGTTTGACCTCTGTCATTGCCAACAAAGGATATATTACAAAGTATTGAGATGAAATTTTGTTTCTGACCAAATACTTATTTTCCACCATAATATGCAAATAAATTGTTAAAAAAACAGACAATGTGATTTTCTGGATTTTTTTTTCTCAGTTTGTCTCCCATAGTTGAGGTCTACCTATGATGTAAATTACAGACGCCTCTCATCTTTTTAAGTGGTGGAACTTGCACCATTGCTGACTGACTAAATACTTTTTTGCCCCACTGTACCTATAGATATATCTATCTATAAATATATCTATGGATAGATATATCCATAGATATATAATAGAAAGGCCGATGTTTCTAAGGCAACTTTCACACTTGGGTTTTTAGCAATCCGTCGTTTTGGGGAAAAAAACGGATCCTGCAAATGAGTTCGCTGGATGTGTTTTTTGTTAGCGACGGATCGCGACGAATGGTCACACGTCTCATCTGTCGTGCAACGGATCCGTCGTGTTTTGGCGAACCGTCGGCACGAAAAAACGTTCAAGTGAAGTTTTTTTTGTCCGTCGCGTCCTCTATTTTCTACCACGCATGCGCGGCCGAAACTCCGCCCCCTCCTCCCCGGAAAAATTGCATTCACTGCCCACGTCGTGCACAAATTTCACAACGTGCGTTTCATTAAACACATTAGCTGGATGATGGGACTACTACTGTCCCATCATTGGCTAATGTGTCAATCACTGTCACTGTAGTAGGCATCGTCCGATGGGACTTGTAGTCCCATCGGACGATGCCTGCACACACACAGAGCCCCGCACGCCACACAGAGCCCCGCACAGAGCCCCGGCACACCACACAGAGCCCCGCACGCCGCACAAAGCCCTGGCACACACGCAGAGAGCCCCGCACGCCGCACAGAGCCCTGGCACGCCGCACAGAGCCCTGGCACGCCGCACAGAGCCCCGACACACACGCACAGAGCCTCGGCACACATGCACAGAGCCCCGGCACGACGCACAGAGCACAGGCACACACTCACAGAGCCCCGGCACGCCGCACAGAGCCCCGGCACGCCGCACAGATCCCCGGCAGGCCCGTACAGATCCCCGGCAGGCCCGCACAGACCCCGCCCGCACACACAGACACGCACAGTGTCCGCCCACACTCTTCCCCCCTCCGGAACAGGATGTAGAAGGACAGAAAGGACTTATTTACATTCCGATATTTGTGTCCCATTGTCTTGCATTGGTATCGGGTATCGGTATCGGCGATATCCGATATTTTTTGGATATCGGCCGATCCAATCCGATACCGATACTTCTGGATATCGGAAGGTATCGCTCAACACTACTCATCTATGTGACAGTCTCAAATGTTTTTGCAAAGTACAAAAATGCTATATCCAAAGCTACACCTCTGTCAAAGTATCTCCTTACCGCTTTATAAAGTTTTTAAAAGTTTTATAAAACTTATCAGTTTGACAACTTCTGTCCTTAGTAAAACAATGCCTGCTGTAACTTATAATGTTGTTTTGTATATATTTCCTCATATGATTATCCATAATATCTCAAGAAATTATATTTTAATAAGATTTTACTATTTCCTTTCTTCTTCTCAATTAGGTCTATACAATATCGGATCATCTAGAGAATTTTACTGATTGACCCATCACGGATGGATAAAAACAGGGAAAAGACAGCAAAGAGGATATTACACCTCACCCTAGAGATCCTGTTCCGGCTTACTGGAGAGGTGAGAGATTCTGGTGATGTCACATTACACCATTCTTATCTATGGGAATAACAGATGGACAGAACTGTAGTGAGATTTAATAATGTATCTCTCTATAACCAGGATTACACAGTAGTGAAGAAGACCTCTAGTGAGTGCAGTCAGGCCCCTGTGTGTGAGGGATGGGAAAGAATGCTGAGCATAATCAAGGGGAATCCACCTCACCCCCTGATACAAGAGGACATCAATGACCAGAAGATCCTAGAACTCACCTACAAGATGATTGAGCTGCTGACTGGAGAGGTGACACTGCTGGGAATTCTGGGACATTATGCAGTAACACAATGAAAGGATCGGGGTGATGATGGTATCCTTGTATGTGTCAGGTTCCTATAAGGTTTCAGGATGTCACAGTCTATTTCTCCACGGAGGAATGGGAGTATTTAGAAGGACACCAAGATCTGTACAAGGACGTTATGATGGAGGTTCCCCAGCCCTTCACATCACCAGGTAATAGACAGGAATAAATATGCATGGCCTCTAATTAGCTGTATGTAAAGAACGAATGTAATTCCTGTATGTATTTCCTCCAGTTCTATCCAATAAGAGGACAACACCAGAAAGATGTCCCTGTCCTCTTCTTCCACAGGACTGTTCAGAAGAAAATTCCAGTGTTCCTCATGATCATCAGGTAGATGTAGAGAAGGTATCATGAGATCTTCCCTATGATGTGTAGACTGTTGTAAAGGTCTTGTGTTCAGTCTTATTTCATACTTGTTTGAGAATGGAGGAGATGACCGGATTAAAGCTGATGATAGATGTGACTTCATCTGTCTGTATCTTTTACGATATTTGTTTCAGGATGAAGATCTGACCCATATTAGTACTACAGAAACATATGTGACAGATGAAGAGTGGTATAAAGTGGAAATTCCTACAGATGACTACCCAAGTGAGTAGTAATCACTAAATTCAGAGAAGTCACAGATTCTTCTCAGTCACTGGTTGGTACCATTGTGTGTTAACTGTTGTGAGCTTTGTGATCTTTAAGGTTTCTCAGCTTTAGCCTTATTTCTCCAGGCACAATACTTAATGAATATGGATGAATATATTGCTGTGTTATAAATGATGAAATGATGAAAAATTAAATAGTAAAAATCCTTTAAAAATTATAGCATAATAGCTTCGAGCATATAACTCAAGTATTTATTTATATGTAAGTAACAATAATCTGGTCACCACCATACAGACTCCTCACAGTCACTGCAAAAAACACTATGTCCTGGAGACATAACAGAAGACTCCTCATCAGAACCTCACACAATTGTTATAACAGCAATTATTGGAGTTTGGATCATTAGAGCAGTTAATAATCCTTTAGAACAATATCTCACAGTATTCTTTAATACTTTAGGGGACCACAAACTGTTGATGTTTATGAAGCAAAGGCCATAACCTCTTGCAAGGTTTAGGCTGCAGGTGAAGGCAAAGAGTTTTCTTAGACTCTACATCTCAGTCTGGCCAGTATCAAATGGAGATCCTGTGTCGTATGAGTAAAACTCTATTTCAAGAATTGTTGTGGAGCTGATAAATGTAGAAGCTTTACTATTGATAATAAGCCTATTACTTTTCTTTACACTACAAAGGGGATATTAATCAGCCATATGACGACCAAGAAATCTCTTAGCTCTCAGAACCTCCTGACTAAAGATGAGTGGATCTACCAAGATTCAATACTGCCAAATCGTGTGAATTTTACTAGGAAATATGATTTGTAGCAAATTTATTTGCGATGAATTGAGTGTCCCTTTTTATGCTCTGGTGTCTGGCGAGACCACAGGACATAGTAAACGTGAGATATAGGAAAAAACCCATCTAATACTCTCTTTGGCCACTGCTCGTTGTCCCTTGTATGTCCTTGGTGTCTCTTTGTGCTGCTGCCGTGCTCTGAAACCCCTGAGCTATGTATGCTAGACCAAGATATCAGGCCGTGACCAGGAGCAAGACGTCCCTTTGCACGTGTAACATATAAAGAATAAGCATAAGAACATTCCAAGCTAGATTGAGGCCACATGTCCCAGCCTAGAGTGTGCATCGGAAGGTCATGGCACACTTTGATGTCACAAGGTTGCAATTTTTCAACGCAAATGTGCAGGGACTTTCCAGGCCTGGGCTAAAATTCCCAGCCAAGTGTAAAGAAGCCTGGGGTATTAGTGTGCAACGGCAATAAGAAGTGCTGACGACTGTAAGGGAGACGCAGCAGGCAGCAGACGTGTCCACAGAGGTGAGTAGTGATGTGATTTATTAATTTTCAATTTGTTTTTTAATCTTTTGCATGTCCTCTACAGTTTAACGAAATGACAGTCAGATGGCAACCATTTTGCTGAATTCACTAGGAGCAAATGAAAAAAAAATGTTTTCTGGAGAACACAAATTTTTGAAAAATGTATTATTATATACATATGTATGAGTATAAAGGGATGTTTCCAAGCTTTGAGTTAAAATTTGTATTCATAAATTTGTCATTACTTCAAAAAAATGTAAACTTATGACTACAAGAGTAATAGGAAATGCCTTAATAACCCAATTAATAGCAACGCTACATGATATTACATAGTGTTTTAGAAGAAGTTTGTTTGTCACATGCATTTGTGCCTCCTTCTGAGTTTCAATTCTTCTACGTGTCATGCAATTTGTATGGAAATGTTTATATAGATATATTAAAATTTAAACGTCAATATTAAAACTCAAATGTATAAAAATCGATTTTACATCTTGACAGGTGACTATATCAGAACATGTGTGATATCTTCTGATTTTAAAGCAGATGATCATGGAATCAAACAGGAAGCAGATGAAGAGTATGCCATTATCCAAGATATACCGTCAGCCCTTCACAGTGAAGATCTATCATCTGACCCATTTCAACAGGACCGATATTCTGATGCATTACAGACTGTTAAGGAAAATAACCAAACAGATGATGAACATGAAAGATCTCAAGAAGGAGAAAATGTCTTTGAATGTCTAAAATGTGGAAAATGTTACGTAGACATATCTCACCTTGTTAAACCTATGAAAAGTCATACAGAAGCAAAGGAATTCCCATGTTCAGAATGTGAGAAATTTTATATATGGAAATCTTATAATCGTGAACATCGAAAAACTCAAATTGGGCAGAAATCATTTTCATGTTCTATTTGCAGGAAATGTTTTACAGAGAAATCGCATCTTATTACATATGAGAGAAGTCAAACTGGGGAAAAGCGGTACTCCTGTTTAGAATGTGGGGCGTGTTTTAACTGTCCATCGCATTTTATTAGACATGAGAGAAGTCACAGTGGGGAAAAACCATTTGCCTGTTTAGAATGTGGGAAATTTTTTTCTCGAAAATCAAGTCTTGTTGACCATCAAAAAACTCACACAGGGGAGAAGCCATTTTCATGCTCAGAATGTGGGAAATGTTTTAAAAAAAGGTCAGATCTTGCTACACATGAGAAAATTCACACTGGGGAAAAACCATTCTTATGCACAGAATGTGGGAAATGTTTTATCCGAAAATCACATCTTGTTGTACATCAGAAGCGTCATACAGGGGAGAAGCCATATCCATGTTTAGAATGTGGGAAACGTTTTTCTCAGAAAGTAAATCTTGTTGACCATGAAAAAACTCACACAGGAGAGAAGCCATTTTCATGCTCAGAATGTGGGAAATGTTTTTCTCGGAAGCCAAATCTTGTTGATCATCAAAAAATTCACAGAGAGGAGAAGCCATTTTCATGTTTAGAATGTGGGAAAAGTTTTAAACACAAGTCAGGTCTTGTTACACATCGGAGAAGTCACACAGGAGAGAAGCCACTTGTTGACCATCAAAACATGGGAGATTCCATATTCATGTCCTGAATGTGGTAAATGTTTTACAGAAAGAGTTATCAGAGCAGTTCGGGGTGGATAACAGAGAAAAGTGCTCCTAAATAAAGAAGCTTATTGGATACTAATGTTTAAATCTACCCACCTAACTGGTCTTGAACATTGGTTAGATTTAATACTATATTATCTCCTTTTTATTTCTAATATATGTGTACGTGTGATTTTGTATTTTTATAATCAATTGCATGGATTTTATATTGTAGCATTTACGTCATATATAGGAAGTAGAGGCATGTGTCCATAATTGTCACTAGTTTTAAAAGGATTGTATATTCATTTCATAAATTGTGGACAAAGAATAAGGGCCGCGAGGTCAGAAACGTGTCAGCCCAAACGTGATTTATTTTTCTTTTCTCTATACTAAGTTTGTACATGTTTGTAATCAGCTGCCATTAAATAAATAAAGATCAAATAATTTTTTTTAAAGGAATATTGTGCTGCTTTTTAGACGAGTTACAAGTTCTGGGTGTAGCCACATACAAGCTGTGGTGAGCAGATTCTCTTTATATTGAAATGTGAACAGGTGCAAGCTCAGTTGACTGCACCTTATATGAACCAAAGAATAGAGAATAGAGAAGCAAGCTGTGTGTGCTACATTGGAAAAGTAAATTGGACAGCAATATAGGGAAGGCTCAAGTTGTGGTCCTACTTATTCTTCATTTCATCATCATCATCAGTTAGTGCAAATTTATATTTAATTCTGTATATTTTATTAATGTTTCATTGAGTGGGATGTAGACAGTAGCATTGTGCATTCTAAGCATCCGGGATTATGTGCAGAATGCCACATACAAAATAGACTATCAGGGTACATTTATATTTCATACATGGTCTATGTGTACAATTATGAATATCATTGTGTGGTATATCATCAGTTTATCGAGTTGGGATATATGGCATTGTTCATTCCTAGCTCACAAGTTGAGCTCTATCCTCTGGAGATGCAGTACAGCAGGGCCATACAGCAGAGCTGACAGTGTTATGAGAGGAGGAGACCTGATAGAAGGGTTTGTAATGTGACACAGCTAAACTCAGTTGCGCTGCCCCTCTTCTTCACACCGACCTTGTTTGAAAGGTGTGCGCCATCTGTACTATATACCCAACACTGTTTAATCATGCAGGAGGTGAGACAAGAAGATCAGAGCTGTAACCTTACATCTTACACACTGAGAAGCTTAAGTTATTGTCAGAGTGTTCTCTCTCTAGTATGTTGCTGCCTACTTATGACTGGAAGCTCATACAGGCAGAAGATGTACTCACTCCCAGTCATAAATGACACCTACTCACACGTAAAACAGTTAACTCACAAGTTACCACTACTTTCATAATATGTTAGAATGTTAGATTGGAAGGGACCTCAAGGGTCATCATGTCCAACCCCCTGCTCAATGCAGGATTCACTAAACAATCTGTCCAGCCTCTATTTGAAGAATATCTCTCTAAAACAACACAGAATGAGGGTAAAACAGTGTGGAAGTAATGTATTGAACCACTAACAAACAACAGTATATAGAGCAGTCCCAGCAAAAAACCCAATATGGTGCAAATTACAGAGTCTTACCCTTCCGCTGACTCACCAGGATTAGAGCTGCTGCCAGGGTCGACTACTCCCACAAGTGATGCCCCGCTTTTGGAAGGCCCACACAGGCTTTTGGAGGGACCCCACAAAGAGGAGGTAGTGACAAGCTTAGGAAGCTAACCAAGAGAAGTGAGGTGACCTGATTGTCCCAACCTGGATTCTTCAAGACATCTTTGGGGGTTCATTGATTGTCAATCAAGCAGACCTGTGTTATTCCAGCTGGGGCCATGGTCATCTAAGCTATCATCTTGTAGACTCTCTTGGAACAGAGGCAAAGTCTCCTTAGATCATTCACATTTGTCCTTCAAGCCGTCATTCACAGGTCAAAGGGCAGGTGGAATGAGGTTAACACGCATTATTTGATTATTTATAGTTTATTCTTCAATGTTTGCAAGTCAACAAACTGCATGGCCCGATACAATGTGTAATCAACATATTAGTAAACATCATTGCTCAGTGATCCTGCATCACCCAGCAAATAAAACAGTACAATAAACACTAGGAGCTGATAGAACAGGTAAATAACAACCATTCATCCATTTACAAATACCAATTCAACTTACAAAAAGAGTCAATACTTCAGACAACAGTCTGTGATTCTGGGACATTGTAATTTATGTCTGGCATAATTAAGAAGAAATACTGTGTCACACAAACTAAAAAAGTTTTATTACACCATGCAGCCATTGTTACATTGTGTGTCTAGCTCAATATAAAAAAATTTGGTGAAAGGCCTTCTTTACGTCAATTTTTTCAGCAAGTGTCAGGTCTAGGGTTGAGCGACCTTGACCTTTTTAGAGTCGAGCCGTGTTTCGCGAAACCCGACTATCTTAGAAGTCGAGTCGAGTGGAATCGGCCGATTATCGCGAAAAGTCGGGTATCGCCCGAAACACGAAACCCAATGCAAGTCAATGGGGGAGCATAGTCGGCAGTGAGTGGAGGCCAGGAAAACACCTACACTGCCCATTTTAATGGCAAAAACATCCATTCTTGTTAAAGAAGCTTGTCAATCGTAATTTACCTTATAATAATTGGAAGGCATTTGAAATTGGGGGTCATTTGGCTAAAGTTGTGGGGGGTAGGGCTGGTTCAAGTAATTAGTGGGCCCAGTAAATCTGGACCACGTCACGGCAGTGGAGCAAGGAGAGGTAAGTATTTCAACTTTGCAAGTACTGTGATCCTGAGCAAGCAGGGGGGGCCCACTCGTTGGCATTGGCACTGGCACAGGGCCCTTCAAAGTACAGCGGTGTGTTTGCACGGCGGGGACGCCTCCCACCGGCAGCAACACTTTTGCGTACTATGAGAGGCCCTGTGCCAGTGACGTCGCCAACTAGTATTCCTCCCCCCACCTGATGAAGGAACCTGCACTTTCATCTGCACCTTCCTCTTTGTCCCCGTGTAAGGTGGTATGGTATGCGGGAAGAGGAACCTGACTTTCAGCAGGGTCACAATCTTGCTGTGTAGCGTGCACGGGGAATTTTGCGTTATGGGTCAATGTACCAGCAGACTCATCTATCACTGGCTGGGCAATGGGCAGGATGAGGAGGAAACACAGATTTAGGCCCAAAGAATAAAGTGGGCTAAATGCAGTTCAAAATTGGTAACACAGGACTAACCAGGGGGCATTGCAGTGGAGGACAACTGGAATGAGAGGCTGACACAGAGAGTAGACCCAAATCAGTAAGTAGTCGAAATGCAGTTCAAAATTGGCAACCGTAGTAAACAGGCGGCCCAGCTTTGTTCAGTTGAGGAGAACAGCAAGGAGTGGCAGACACCGATAGTAGGCCCCAACCCAACTAGTAGGCCAAATGCAGTCTAACATTAACAACTACTTAACGAGAGCCTGAAAATGGAATTTCAGGACAGGAAACCAGGAGAACAGCAAGGAGTGGCAGACACCGATAGTAGGCCCCAAACCAACTAGTACGCCAAATGCAGTTGTTCCGTTTAACCACAATTTAATGAGAGCCTGAAGATAGAAGTTCAGGAAAGGCAACCTGGAGAACACCTTGGAGTGTAACACACCATCTCTCTACACCCCATACCCAATTTGTAGGCCTAATGCAGCGTAGTTTCCAACAATTACTAAACGAGAGCCGGAAGATCGAAGCTCAGGAAAGGCAACCTGGAGAACACCTTGGAGTGGAACACACCATCTCTCTACACCCCATACCCAATTTGTAGGCCTAATGCAGTGTAGTTTCCAACAACTACTAAACGAGAGCATGAAGATCGAAGCATTGGCGAGGAAACCTGGGGAACACCTTGGAGTGGAACACACCATCTCTCTACACCCCATACCCAATTTGTAGGCCTAATGCAGTGTAGTTTCCAAGAACTACTAAACGAGAGCCGGAAGATCGAAGCTCAGGAAAGGCAACCTGGAGAACACCTTGGAGTGGAACACACCATCTCTCTACACCCCATACCCAATTTGTAGGCCTAATGCAGTGTAGTTTCCAACAACTACTAAACGAGAGCCGGAAGATCGAAGCTCAGGAAAGGCAACCTGGAGAACACCTTGGAGTGGAACACACCGTCTCTACACCCCATACCAAATGTGTAGGCCTAATGCAGTGTAGTTTCCAAGAACTACTAAATGAGAGCCGGAAGATCGAAGCTCAGGAAAGGCAACCTGGAGAACACCTTGGAGTGGAACACACCGTCTCTACACCCCATACCAAATGTGTAGGCCTAATGCAGTGTAGTTTCCAAAAACTACTAAATGAGAGCCGGAAGATCGAAGCTCAGGAAAGGCAACCTGGAGAACACCTTGGAGTGGAACACACCATCTCTCTACACCCCATACCCAATTTGTAGGCCTAATGCAGTGTAGTTTCCAACAACTACTAAACGAGAGCCGGAAGATCGAAGGTCAGGAAAGGCAACCTGGAGAACACCTTGGAGTGGAACACACCATCTCTCTACAACCCATACCCAATTTGTAGGCCTAATGCAGTGTAGTTTCCAAGAAGTACTAAACGAGAGCCGGAAGATCGAAGCTCAGGAAAGGCAACCTGGAGAACACCTTGGAGTGGAACACACCATCTCTCTACACCCCATACCCAATTGAAGGGCTAATGCAGTGTAGTTTCCAAGAACTACTAAAAGATGTACTCACTCCCAGTCATAAATGACACCTACTCACACGTAAAACAGTTAACTCACAAGTTACCACTACTTTCATAATATGTTAGAATGTTAGATTGGAAGGGACCTCAAGGGTCATCATGTCCAACCCCCTGCTCAATGCAGGATTCACTAAACAATCTGTCCAGCCTCTATTTGAAGAATATCTCTCTAAAACAACACAGAATGAGGGTAAAACAGTGTGGAAGTAATGTATTGAACCACTAACAAACAACAGTATATAGAGCAGTCCCAGCAAAAAACCCAATATGGTGCAAATTACAGAGTCTTACCCTTCCGCTGACTCACCAGGATTAGAGCTGCTTCCAGGGTCGACTACTCCCACAAGTGATGCCCCGCTTTTGGAAGGCCCACACAGGCTTTTGGAGGGACCCCACAAAGAGGAGGTAGTGACAAGCTTAGGAAGCTAACCAAGAGAAGTGAGGTGACCTGATTGTCCCAACCTGGATTCTTCAAGACATCTTTGGGGGTTCATTGATTGTCAATCAAGCAGACCTGTGTTATTCCAGCTGGGGCCATGGTCATCTAAGCTAACATCTTGTAGACTCTCTTGGAACAGAGGCAAAGTCTCCTTAGATCATTCACATTTGTCCTTCAAGCCGTCATTCACAGGTCAAAGGGCAGGTGGAATGAGGTTAACACGCATTATTTGATTATTTATAGTTTATTCTTCAATGTTTGCAAGTCAACAAACTGCATGGCCCGATACAATGTGTAATCAACATATTAGTAAACATCATTGCTCAGTGATCCTGCATCACCCAGCAAATAAAACAGTACAATAAACACTAGGAGCTGATAGAACAGGTAAATAACAACCATTCATCCATTTACAAATACCAATTCAACTTACAAAAAGAGTCAATACTTCAGACAACAGTCTGTGATTCTGGGACATTGTAATTTATGTCTGGCATAATTAAGAAGAAATACTGTGTCACACAAACTAAAAAAGTTTTATTACACCATGCAGCCATTGTTACATTGTGTGTCTGGCTCAATATAAAAAAATTTGGTGAAAGGCCTTCTTTACGTCAATTTTTTCAGCAAGTGTCAGGTCTAGGGTTGAGCGACCTTGACCTTTTTAGAGTCGAGCCGTGTTTCGCGAAACCCGACTATCTTAGAAGTCGAGTTGAGTGGAATCGGCCGATTATCGCGAAAAGTCGGGTATCGCCCGAAACACGAAACCCAATGCAAGTCAATGGGGGAGCATAGTCGGCAGTGAGTGGAGGCCAGGAAAACACTTACACTGCCCATTTTAATGGCAAAAACATCCATTCTTGTTAAAGAAGCTTGTCAATCGTAATTTACCTTATAATAATTGGAAGGCATTTGAAATTGGGGGTCATTTGGCTAAAGTTGTGGGGGGTAGGGCTGGTTCAAGTAATTAGTGGGCCCAGTAAATCTGGACCACGTCACGGCAGTGGAGCAGGGAGAGGTAAGTATTTCAACTTTGCAAGTGCTGTGATCCTGAGCAAGCAGGGGGGGCCCACTCGTTGGCATTGGCACTGGCACAGGGCCCCTCAAAGTACAGCGGTGTGTTTGCACGGCGGGGACGCCTCCCACCGGCAGCAACACTTTTGCGTACTATGAGAGGCCCTGTGCCAGTGACGTCGCCAACTAGTATTCCTCCCCCCACCTGATGAAGGAACCTGCACTTTCATCTGCACCTTCCTCTTTGTCCCCGTGTAAGGTGGTATGGTATGCGGGAAGAGGAACCTGACTTTCAGCAGGGTCACAATCTTGCTGTGTAGCGTGCACGGGGAATTTTGCGTTATGGGTCAATGTACCAGCAGACTCATCTATCACTGGCTGGGCAATGGGCAGGATGAGGAGGAAACACAGATATAGGCCCAAAGAATAAAGTGGGCTAAATGCAGTTCAAAATTGGTAACACAGGACTAACCAGGGGGCATTGCAGTGGAGGACAACTGGAATGAGAGGCTGACACAGAGAGTAGGCCCAAATCAGTAAGTAGTCGAAATGCAGTTCAAAATTGGCAACCGTAGTAAACAGGCGGCCCAGCTTTGTTCAGTTGAGGAGAACAGCAAGGAGTGGCAGACACCGATAGTAGGCCCCAACCCAACTAGTAGGCCAAATGCAGTCTAACATTAACAACTACTTAACGAGAGCCTGAAAATGGAATTTCAGGACAGGAAACCAGGAGAACAGCAAGGAGTGGCAGACACCGATAGTAGGCCCCAAACCAACTAGTACGCCAAATGCAGTTGTTCCGTTTAACCACAATTTAATGAGAGCCTGAAGATAGAAGTTCAGGAAAGGCAACCTGGAGAACACCTTGGAGTGTAACACACCATCTCTCTACACCCCATACCCAATTTGTAGGCCTAATGCAGCGTAGTTTCCAACAACTACTAAACGAGAGCCGGAAGATCGAAGCTCAGGAAAGGCAACCTGGAGAACACCTTGGAGTGGAACACACCATCTCTCTACACCCCATACCCAATTTGTAGGCCTAATGCAGTGTAGTTTCCAACAACTACTAAACGAGAGCATGAAGATCGAAGCATTGGCGAGGAAACCTGGGGAACACCTTGGAGTGGAACACACCATCTCTCTACACCCCATACCCAATTTGTAGGCCTAATGCAGTGTAGTTTCCAAGAACTACTAAACGAGAGCCGGAAGATCGAAGCTCAGGAAAGGCAACCTGGAGAACACCTTGGAGTGGAACACACCATCTCTCTACACCCCATACCCAATTTGTAGGCCTAATGCAGTGTAGTTTCCAACAACTACTAAACGAGAGCCGGAAGATCGAAGCTCAGGAAAGGCAACCTGGAGAACACCTTGGAGTGGAACACACCATCTCTCTACACCCCATACCCAATTTGTAGGCCTAATGCAGTGTAGTTTCCAAGAACTACTAAACGAGAGCCGGAAGATCGAAGCTCAGGAAAGGCAACCTGGAGAACACCTTGGAGTGGAACACACCGTCTCTACACCCCATACCAAATGTGTAGGCCTAATGCAGTGTAGTTTCCAAGAACTACTAAATGAGAGCCGGAAGATCGAAGCTCAGGAAAGGCAACCTGGAGAACACCTTGGAGTGGAACACACCGTCTCTACACCCCATACCAAATGTGTAGGCCTAATGCAGTGTAGTTTCCAAGAACTACTAAATGAGAGCCGGAAGATCGAAGCTCAGGAAAGGCAACCTGGAGAACACCTTGGAGTGGAACACACCATCTCTCTACACCCCATACCCAATTTGTAGGCCTAATGCAGTGTAGTTTCCAACAACTACTAAACGAGAGCCGGAAGATCGAAGGTCAGGAAAGGCAACCAGGAGAACACCTTGGAGTGGAACACACCATCTCTCTACACCCCATACCCAATTTGTAGGCCTAATGCAGTGTAGTTTCCAAGAACTACTAAACGAGAGCCGGAAGATCGAAGCTCAGGAAAGGCAACCTGGAGAACACCTTGGAGTGGAACACACCATCTCTCTACACCCCATACCCAATTTGTAGGCCTAATGCAGTGTAGTTTCCAACAACTACTAAACGAGAGCCGGAAGATCGAAGCTCAGGAAAGGCAACCTGGAGAACACCTTGGAGTGGAACACACCATCTCTCTACACCCCATACCCAATTTGTAGGCCTAATGCAGTGTAGTTTCCAAGAACTACTAAATGAGAGCCGGAAGATCGAAGCTCAGGAAAGGCAACCTGGAGAACACCTTGGAGTGGAACACACCATCTCTCTACACCCCATACCCAATTTGTAGGCCTAATGCAGTGTAGTTTCCAACAACTACTAAACGAGAGCCGGAAGATCGAAGCTCAGGAAAGGCAACCTGGAGAACACCTTGGAGTGGAACACACCATCTCTCTACACCCCATACCCAATTTGTAGGCCTAATGCAGTGTAGTTTCCAACAACTACTAAACGAGAGCATTAAGATCGAAGCAATGGCGAGGAAACCTGGGGCACACCTTGGGGAGGCAGACAACGTTAGTAGGCCCTACCAAAGTTGTACCCCCAATGCAGTTTTAAAATTCCTAGAGGCTGAAAACAAGACTATTGACGCTCAGCTTTTTTCAAAGGAACACAGCTGAATTGAGTGGCGCAGACAGACACAGGTAGTAGGACTTAACCCAAAAATGTGGCTCACTGCAGCTTAAAAAAGTCACAGGGGTACACAAGCAGCAGTGCTCTGGGCAGTGGAGGACAATTTCAATAGTGGACCGCAGACAGACTTTGTACGCCTACTATTAAAAAAAGGATGCTTTATGCAATTAAAAATAGGTTCCAGGGGTCCACGGGCAGCAGTGGTGTGGTCAGTGGACGAGTATTGGAAGGAGGGACCGCAGACAGGCGTAGTAGGCCTAACATAACAAAAGTTAGGCTGTAGACACTGTAAAATTGGTTCCAGGGGTACACGGGCAGCAGTGGTGTGGTCAGCGGAGGAAAATTGGAATTAGGGACTGCAGACAGACTTTGTAGGCTGTCCCCTGTGGACCATGCATCCAACACATTAACCCAGTGCGCCGTAATGGACACGTAACTTTTTGTGGACATGCCTACTGGTCCATGCGTCTCTTGTCAGGTGCACCTTTCTACTGTTTGATTGCCTGAGTGCTATGACAATGCAGACTTTTTCATGCCGGTGGAGGGCTGGGATGGCTTTTCTCGCAAAAGAAATGTCGACTGGGTAGCTTGAACCGTTGCACAGCGTAGTTCATCTGGGCTTTTTAAATATAAAACAAAGAAAAAAAGGAGGCTACATGCACTTTCAGCTGGGTTCCAGGGGTACACGGCCAGCATTGGTCTGGTCAGTGGAGAACTATTGGAAGGAGTGACCGCAAACAGGCATCGAAGCCCTAACATAATAACACATTGCTGTTGGCAATTTTAAATTGGTTCCAGGGGAACACGGGCAGCAGTGGTGTGGTCAGTGGAGGCCTAGTGGAAGGAGTGACCGCAGACAGGCATCGAAGGCCTAAAATAATAACACATGGCTGTAGGCAATTTTAAATTGGTTCCAGGGGTACACGGGCAGCAGTGGTGTGGTCAGTGGAGGCCTAGTGGAAGGAGTGACCACAGACAGGCATCGAAGGCCTAAAATAAAAAAATTGGGCTGGCTGTAGGCAATTTTACATTGGTTCCAGGGGAACACGGGCAGCAGTGGTGTGGTCAGTGGAGGCCTAGTGGAAGGAGTGACCGCAGACAGGCATCGAAGGCCTAAAATAATAACACATGGCTGTAGGCAATTTTAAATTGGTTCCAGGGGTACACGGGCAGCAGTGGTGTGGTCAGTGGAGGCCTAGTGGAAGGAGTGACCGCAGACAGGCATCGAAGGCCTAAAATAAAAAAATTGGGCTGGCTGTAGGCAATTTTAAATTGGTTCCAGGGGTACACGGGCAGCAGTGGTGTGGTCAGTGGAGGCATATTGTAAGGAGTGACTGCAGACAGGCATCGAAGGCCTAAAATAATAACACATGGCTGTTGGCAATTTTAAATTGGTTCCAGGGGAACACGGGCAGCAGTGGTGTGGTCAGTGGAGGCGTAGTGGAAGGAGTGACCGCAGACAGGCATCGAAGGCCTAAAACAATAACACATGGCTGTAGGCAATTTTAAATTGGTTCCAGGGGTACACGGGCAGCAGTGGTGTGGTCAGTGGAGGCCTAGTGGAAGGAGTGACCGCAGACAGGCATCGAATGCCTAAAATAAAAAAATTGGGCTGGCTGTAGGCAATTTTAAATTGGTTCCAGGGGAACACGGGCCGCAGTGGTGTGGTCAGTGGAGGCCTAGTGGAAGGAGTGACCGCAGACAGGCATCGAAGGCCTAAAATAATAACACATGGCTGTTGGCAATTTTAAATTGGTTCCAGGGGAACACGGGCAGCAGTGGTGTGGTCAGTGGAGGCCTAGTGGAAGGAGTGACCGCAGACAGGCATCGAAGGCCTAAAATAATAACACATGGCTGTAGGCAATTTTAAATTGGTTCCAGGGGTACACGGGCAGCAGTGGTGTGGTCAGTGGAGGCCTAGTGGAAGGAGTGACCGCAGACAGGCTTCGAAGGCCTAACATAACAAAAATGACAATACAATGGTATTGTCAGTGGCAGGCATTCAAGGATGTCAGCGCATAGACTAAACATTGGTGGAGCTGTGAGATAATTTTGCAAGTGGTAGAGCACTGTTTGAGCTGGGGGGGGGGGGAACTGTCTTGTGGCCGGCGGTACAGGCCCAGGGCCCCTCATATTACAACGGTGTGTCTGACGTTGGGTGTGCACCACCACCGCCAGAGACACTTTATTGTACTAGGAGGGACCCAGTGGCAGTGCCGTCGACCAAAAGCGGGCACACCCACCTCTTCAGACAAACAGCACTCTCACGGGTGCTGTCGCCAAGTGTCGATACCACGGCCCCGTGTGGGCAGTTTGGCCATTTAGTGAGGTGTAAACATGTCGTATGCTGGACAATCAGGTGCAGAAAATTACGAGATTGGAAAAGGCATTCAGAATAGTCCACAGGCAAGACCTTTTCATAGGAAAGCTAGGTGTCAGCCGGGCAAGGTGGGGCAAAAGATTTCGAAATCCAGTTGTGGTTCATTTTAATGAAGGTTAGATCATCTACATTTTGGGTAGCCAGACGAGTCCTTTTTTCTGTTAGTATTGAACCTGCAGCACTGAATACTCTTTCTGATAGGACACTAGCTGCCGGGCAAGCAAGCTCCTGCAATGCATATTCTGCCAATTCTGGCCAGGTGTCTAATTTTGATGCCCAGTAATCGAATGGGAATGACGGTTGAGGGAGAACATCGATAAGGGATGAAAAATAGTTTGTAACCATACTGGACAAATGTTGTCTCCTGTCACTTTGAATTGATGCTGCAGTACCTGTCCTGTCTGCGGTCATAGCAAAATCACTCCACAACCTGGTCAGAAAACCCCTCTGGCCAACACCACTTCTGATTTCTGCCCCTCTAACTCCTCTGGTCTGCTGGCCCCTGCAGCTCGTGTGAGAACGATCACGGGCGCTGTGTGCAGGGAATGCCAGAAGCAAACGGTCAACAAGAGTTGATTGTTTGGTTGCTAATATTAGTTCCAAGTTCTCATGTGGCATTATATTTTGCAATTTGCCTTTATAGCGAGGATCAAGGAGGCAGGCCAACCAGTAATCGTCATCGTTCATCATTTTAGTAATGCGTGTGTCCCTTTTGAGGATACGTAAGGCATAATCCGCCATGTGGCCCAAAGTTCCAGTTCTCAAATCTGCGGTTGTGCTTGGTTGAGGGGCAGTTTCAGGCAAATCCACGTCACTTGTGTCCCTCCAAAAACCAGAACCCGGCCTTGCCGCGCCACCAATTTCCAGTGGCCCCGGAAAAGCTTCCTCATTAAAAATATAATCATCCCCATCATCCTCCTCGTCCTCCTCCTCCTCTTCGCCCGCTAACTCGTCCTGTACACTGCCCTGGCCAGACAATGGCTGACTGTCATCAAGGCTTTCCTCTTCCTCAGCTGCAGACGCCTGATCCTTTATGTGCGTCAAACTTTGCATCAGCAGACGCATTAGGGGGATGCTCATGCTTATTATGGCGTTGTCTGCACTAACCAGCCGTGTGCATTCCTCAAAACACTGAAGGACTTGACACATGTCTTGAATCTTCGACCACTGCACACCTGACAACTCCATGTCTGCCATCCTACTGCCTGCCCGTGTATGTGTATCCTCCCACAAAAACATAACAGCCCGCCTCTGTTCGCACAGTCTCTGAAGCATGTGCAGTGTTGAGTTCCACCTTGTTGCAACGTCTATGATTAGGCGATGCTGGGGAAGGTTCAAAGAACGCTGATAGGTCTGCATACGGCTGGAGTGTACGGGCGAACGGCGGATATGTGAGCAAAGTCCACGCACTTTGAGGAGCAGGTCGGATAACCCCGGATAACTTTTCAGGAAGCACTGCACCACCAGGTTTAAGGTGTGAGCCAGGCAAGGAATGTGTTTCAGTTGGGAAAGGGAGATGGCAGCCATGAAATTCCTTCCGTTATCACTCACTACCTTGCCTGCCTCAAGATCTACAGTGCCCAGCCACGACTGCGTTTCTTTCTGCAAGAACTCGGACAGAACTTCCGCGGTGTGTCTGTTGTCGCCCAAACACTTCATAGCCAATACAGCCTGCTGACGTTTGCCAGTAGCTGCCCCATAATGGGAGACCTGGTGTGCAACAGTGGCAGCTGCGGATGGAGTGGTTGTGCGACTGCGGTCTGTGGACGAGCTCTCGCTTCTGCAGGAGGACGAAGAGGAGGAGGAGGGGGTGCGAACGGCTACAGCCAACTGTTTCCTAGACCGTGGGCTAGGCAGAACTGTACCAAACTTGCTGTCCCCTGTGGACCCTGCATCCACAACATTCACCCAGTGTGCCGTGATGGACACGTAACGTCCCTGGCCATGCCTACTGGTCCATGCATCTGTTGTCAGGTGCACCTTTGTGCTCACAGATTGCCTGAGTGCATGGACGATGCGCTCTTTAACATGCTGGTGGAGGGCTGGGATGGCTTTTCTGGAAAAAAGTGTCGACTGGGTAGCTCGTAGCGTGGTACAGCGTAGTCCATCAGGGCTTTGAAAGCTTCGCTTTCAACTAACCGGTAGGGCATCATCTCTAACGAGATTAGTCTAGCTATGTGGGCGTTCAAACCCTGTGTACGCGGATGCGAGGCTAAGTACTTCCTTTTTCTAACCATAGTCTCATGTAGGGTGAGCTGGACTGGAGAGCTGGAGATCGTGGAACTAGCGGGGGTGCCGGTGGACATGGCAGACTGAGAGACGGTGGGAGATGGTATTGTTGCCGCCAGTGCCCTAGATGCAGTGTTTCCTACTACGAAACTGGTGATTCCCTGACCCTGACTGCTTTGGCCTGGCAAAGAAACCTGCACAGATACTGCAGGTGGTGCGGAAAATGGTGGCCCTACACTGCCGGAAGGGATATTGCGTTGCTGACTAGCTTCATTGGCCGAGGGTGCTACAACCTTAAGGGACGTTTGGTAGTTAGTCCAGGCTTGCAAATGCATGATGGTTAAATGTCTATGCATGCAACTTGTATTGAGACTTTTCAGATTCTGTCCTCTGCTTAAGGTAGTTGAACATTTTTGACAGATGACTTTGCGCTGATCAATTGGATGTTGTTTAAAAAAATGCCAGACTGCACTCTTTCTAGCATCGGATACCTTTTCAGGCATTGCAGACTGAGCTTTAACCGGATGGCCACGCTGTCCTCCAACAGGTTTTGGCTTTGCCACGCGTTTTGGGCAAGATACGGGCCCGGCAGATGGAACCTGTTGCGATGTTGATGCCTGCTGCGGCCCCTCCTCCTCCGCTTCAGAACTGCTGCCGCCTGCACCCTGTTCCCCCAATGGCTGCCAATCGGGGTCAAGAACTGGGTCATCTATTACCTCTTCTTGTAGCTCGTGTGCAACTTCGTCTGTGTCACCGTGTCGGTCGGTGGTATAGCGTTCGTGATGGGGCAACATAGTCTCATCAGGGTCTGATTCTTGATCATTACCCTGCGAGGGCAATGTTGTGGTCTGAGTCAAAGGACCAGCATAGTAGTCTGGCTGTGGCTGTGCATCAGTGCACTCCATGTCAGATTCAACTTGTAATGGGCATGGACTGTTAACTGCTTCACTTTCTAAGCCAGGGACGGTATGTGTAAAGAGCTCCATGGAGTAACCCGTTGTGTCGCCTGCTGCATTCTTCTCTGTTGTTGTTTTTGCTGAAGAGGACAAGGAAGCGACTTGTCCCTGACCGTGAACATCCACTAACGACACGCTGCTTTGACATTTACCAGTTTCACGAGAGGAGGCAAAAGAGCTAGAGGCTGAGTCAGCAAGATAAGCCAAAACTTGCTCTTGCTGCTCCGGCTTTAAAAGCGGTTTTCCTACTCCCAGAAAAGGGAGCGTTCGAGGCCTTGTGTAGCCAGACGACGAACCTGGCTCCACAGCTCCAGACTTAGGTGCAATATTTTTTTTCCCACGACCAGCTGATGCTCCACCACTACCACTATCCTCATTACCAGCTGACAATGAACGCCCCCGGCCACGACCTCTTCCACCAGACTTCCTCATTGTTTTAAAAACGTAACCAAACTAACGGTATTTGTTGCTGTCACACAACTTACACGGTGAGCTATAACTTCAGTATGATTTAGCTACCCCTTTACAGGTGAGTGAGACCACAATGAAAATCAGGCACAATGTTACACACTCTGTTGTTGGTGGCAACAAATGAGAGAGATGCCACACACGCAGGACTGTCACTGAAGCACAAATGTAAATATTAATCTCCCACTGATTTGATTTTTTTTTTTTTTTTCAGGGAGACTTTAGGAAAAAAAAAAAATAGAATAAAATGATTTTTTCAGGAAGAATTTAGAAACCAAATAAAATAAAATGATTTTTTCAGGGAGAATTTAGAAAACAAATAAAACAAAAAAAGGCTTTCTATGGCCCACTGAGTGAGAGATGACGCACACAGGAGTCAGGAGTGGCACACAAGCCCAGAGGCCAATATTTATCTCCCACTGATTGATGTAGTGATTTTTTCAGGTAGATTTTGGAACCCAAATCAAGCTAAAAAAATAATAGGCTTTCTATGGCCCACAATTGGAGAGAGAGAGAGAGAGATGGCACACCCAGGAGTCAAGACTGGCACACAAGCAGAAAGGGCAATATTAATCTCCCACTGATTTGTTTTTTGTTTTTTTTCAGGGAGACTTTAAAAAAAAAAAATAATAGAATAAAATGATTTTTTCAGGAAGAATTTAGAAACCAAATAAAATAAAATGATTTTTTCAGGGAGAATTTAGAAAACAAATAAAACAAAAAAAGGCTTTCTATGGCCCACTGAGTGAGAGATGACGCACACAGGAGTCAGGAGTGGCACACAAGCCCAGAGGCCAATATTTATCACCCACTGATTGATGTAGTGATTTTTTCAGGTAGATTTTGGAACCCAAATCAAGCTAAAAAAATAATAGGCTTTCTATGGCTCACAATTGGAGAGAGAGAGAGAGAGATGGCACACCCAGGAGTCAAGACTGGCACACAAGCAGAAAGGGCAATATTAATCTCCCACTGATTTGTTTTTTTTTGTTTTTTTCAGGGAGACTTTAGGAAAAAAAAAATAATAGAATAAAATGATTTTTTCAGGAAGAAATTAGAAACCAAATAAAATAAAATGATTTTTTCAGGGAGAATTTAGAAAACAAATAAAACAAAAAAAGGCTTTCTATGGCCCACTGAGTGAGAGATGATGCACACAGGAGTCAGGAGTGGCACACAAGCCCAGAGGCCAATATTTATCTCCCACTGATTGATGTAGTGATTTTTTCAGGTAGATTTTGGAACCCAAATCAAGCTAAAAAAATAATAGGCTTTCTATGGCCCACAATTGGAGAGAGAGAGAGAGAGAGAGATGGCACACCCAGGAGTCAAGACTGGCACACAAGCAGAAAGGGCAATATTAATCTCCCACTGATTTGTTTTTTTTGTTTTTTTCAGGGAGACTTTAGGAAAAAAAAAATAATAGAATAAAATGATTTTTTCAGGAAGAATTTAGAAACCAAATAAAATAAAATGATTTTTTCAGGGAGAATTTAGAAAACAAATAAAACAAAAAAAGGCTTTCTATGGCCCACTGAGTGAGAGATGACGCACACAGGAGTCAGGAGTGGCACACAAGCCCAGAGGCCAATATTTATCTCCCACTGATTGATGTAGTGATTTTTTCAGGTAGATTTTGGAACCCAAATCAAGCTAAAAAAATAATAGGCTTTCTATGGCCCACAATTGGAGAGAGAGAGAGAGAGATGGCACACCCAGGAGTCAAGACTGGCACACAAGCAGAAAGGGCAATATTAATCTCCCACTGATTTGTTTTTGTTTTTTTTTTCAGGGAGACTTTAGGAAAAAAAATAATAGAATAAAATGATTTTTTCAGGAAGAATTTAGAAACCAAATAAAATAAAATGATTTTTTCAGGGAGAATTTAGAAAACAAATAAAACAAAAAAAGGCTTTCTATGGCCCACTGAGTGAGAGATGACGCACACAGGAGTCAGGAGTGGCACACAAGCCCAGAGGCCAATATTTATCTCCCACTGATTGATGTAGTGATTTTTTCAGGTAGATTTTGGAACCCAAATCAAGCTAAAAAAATAATAGGCTTTCTATGGCCCACAATTGGAGAGAGAGAGAGAGAGATGGCACACCCAGGAGTCAAGACTGGCACACAAGCAGAAAGGGCAATATTAATCTCCCACTGATTTGTTTTTTTGTTTTTTTTTCAGGGAGATTTTAGGAAAAAAAATAATAGAATAAAATGATTTTTTCAGGAAGAATTTAGAAACCAAATAAAATAAAATGATTTTTTCAGGGAGAATTTAGAAAACAAATAAAACAAAAAAAAGGCTTTCTATGGCCCACTGAGTGAGAGATGATGCACACAGGAGTCAGGAGTGGCACACAAGCCCAGAGGCCAATATTTATCTCCCACTGATTGATGTAGTGATTTTTTCAGGTAGATTTTGGAACTCAAATCAAGCTAAAAAAATAATAGGCTTTCTATGGCCCACAATTGGAGAGAGAGAGAGAGAGATGGCACACCCAGGAGTCAAGACTGGCACACAAGCAGAAAGGGCAATATTAATCTCCCACTGATTTGTTTTTGTTTTTTTTTTTCAGGGAGACTTTAGGAAAAAAAAATAATAGAATAAAATGATTTTTTCAGGAAGAATTTAGAAAACAAATAAAATAAAATGATTTTTTCAGGGAGAATTTAGAAAACAAATAAAACAAAAAAAGGCTTTCTATGGCCCACTGAGTGAGAGATGACGCACACAGGAGTCAGGAGTGGCACACAAGCCCAGAGGCCAATATTTATCTCCCACTGATTGATTTATTGATTTTTTCAGGTAGAATTTAGAACCCAAATCAACCAAAAACATAAATAGGCTTTCTATGGCCCACTATTTGTGAGAGAGATGGCACGCTCAGGACTGGCACACAAGCCCAGAGGCCAATATTAATCTCCCACTTTTTATTTTTTTTCAGGGAAAATGTATAAACCCAATAAAAAAAAAAAAAATAGGCTTTCTATGGCCCACTATCTGAGAGAGAGAGATGGCACGCTTAGGACTGGCACACAAGCCCAAAGGCCAATATTAATCTCCCTTTTTTTTTCAGGGAGAATTTATAAAACCAAAAAAAAAAAAATAAATAGGCTTTCTATGGCCCACTATTTGTGAGAGAGATGGCACGCTCAGGACTGGCACACAAGCCCAGAGGCCAATATTAATCTCCCACTTTTTTTTTTTTGTTCCAGGGAAAATTTATAAACCCAATAAAAAAAAAAATAAATAGGCTTTCTATGGCCCACTATCTGAGAGAGAGAGATGGCACGCTTAGGACTGGCACACAAGCCCAAAGGCCAATATTAATCTCCCTTTTTTTTTTCAGGGAGAATTTATAAAACCAAAAAAAAATAAATAAATAGGCTTTCTATGGCCCACTATTTGTGAGAGAGATGGCACGCTCAGGACTGGCACACAAGCCCAGAGGCCAATATTAATCTCCCACTTTTTTTTTTTTTGTTCCAGGGAAAATTTATAAACCCAATAAAAAAAATAATAAATAGGCTTTCTATGGCCCACTATCTGAGAGAGAGAGATGGCACGCTTAGGACTGGCACACAAGCCCAAAGGCCAATATTAATCTCCCACTGATTGATTTATTGATTTTTTCAGGTTGAATTTAGAACCCAAATAAAGCAAAAAAAATAAGAAATGGGCTTTCTATGGCCCACTGAGTGAGTGATGATGCACACAGGAGTCAGGAGTGGCACACAAGCCCTGAGGCCAATATTTTTCTCCCACTGATTGATGTAGTGATTTTTTCAGGTAGATTTTATAACCCAAATCAAGCAAAAAAATAAATAGGCTTTCTATGGCCCACTGAGTGAGAGATGGCACACACAGGGATGGCACTCTAGCAGAAATGTCAATCTTAATCTCCCACAAAAAAAAAAAAAAAACAGGGAGTGTCCAACAATTACTATCTCCCTGCAGTAATCTCAGCCAGGTATGGCAGGCAGCAATAAGGAGTGGACTGATGCACAAATTAAATAAAAAGTGTGGACAAACAAAAAAGATAGCTGTGCAGAAAGGAAGGAACAAGAGGATTTGTGCTTTGAAAAAAGCAGTTGGTTTGCACAGCGGCGTACACACAGCAATGCAGCTATCAGGGAGCCTTCTAGGGCAGCCCAATGAGCTACAGCGCTGAGGGGAAAAAAAAAAAAATGTAGCTTCCACTGTCCCTGCACACCGAAGGTGGTGTTGGGCAGTGGAAATCGCTACAGCACAAGCGGTTTGGTGGTTAATGGTCCCTGCCTAACGCTATCCCTGCTTCTGACGAAGCGGCAGCAACCTCTCCCTAAGCTCAGATCAGCAGCAGTAACATGGCGGTCGGCGGGAACGCCCCTTTATAGCCCCTGTGACGCCGCAGACAGCAAGCCAATCACTGCAATGCCCTTCTCTAAGATGGTGGGGACCAGGACCTATGTCATCACGCTGCCCACACTCTGCGTTTACCTTCATTGGCTGAGAAATGGCGCTTTTCGCGTCATTGAAACGCGACTTTGGCGCGAAAGTCGCGTACCGCATGGCCGACCCCGCACAGGGGTCGGATCGGGTTTCATGAAACCCGACTTTGCCAAAAGTCGGCGACTTTTGAAAATGAACGACCCGTTTCGCTCAACCCTAGTCAGGTCTTCTATAAAAATTATCTTCAGCATAAAAAAAGAACAAGGAGTCCTGGGAGTGATGGTTGTCACATCTATCAGCGGCCGCAGGCTCAGAAATGGTTCTCTCAGACAGACAGACCTGGCACAAGCCACTCGGTCTGGCAGATTCCAGTGTAACCTCGACCCCACCATTGAACCCCTCTACATTTATCTGGTCTTACAATGGGGTCCAATAGATTGTCAAAAGGTCTGCCGACCAGAGGAACAAACCAAAGGCAGGAAGGATTATTATATAAATGACCAGGGTCACCCGCACTCTTAATATGTTGGTGCTTAGGAGGAAAAAGAGGTACAATATAATAGAACAACCCCCAGCACTCTCATAAGGAAAAAAAGTCTTGTATCAATGATGAATTCTTTATTATGATTTATTAGTTCTGGGAGTTCATAGCCATGACAACAGGATATAACAGAAAATTTTCCCAACGTTTCGACCATGAAATGGTCTTTATCAAGGGTACAATCTATATGAAAGAAACATAATACAGTATAAGTACAAAACAATAAAAAATCAATTATAAAGAATCAATTATATAAAGAACAAAATAATTCTTATGATAAGCGTAAAATACAATACTACTGATACGCAATAACCATTAATTTCCATATATATGAACTCTCAAAAACAGGGGGAAAAAACTAAAAATACATATAAATAAATATGCATATGTACAATATACAATATGTTCAAACCAATAAATTTTATATACTCTCTGATCCAGAAACTATATGGGCAAAAGAAAATATGGTTCAAAAACCCCAATATATCAGGATAAGTAGTATTGAAAAATGTATAATCCCTTTAAGAGGTCAGTATCGTGAAAAATCTGATGAAAAACTAAACATGCTAATTAACAGCGTGATAGCACCGCAATCCACGGGTCCTACGTAAGTTATGTGGTATATCAGCCACGATATAAATAACATAAGCGAGCTAATGGAAATGTGTCCCCAACAGTGGGCCCGAAGGACCGAATGAAATAAATAAATAGCAAACAGAAAGATCCACAAGTGCTAGTAGAAGTAATGATATTTACCTGTGTAAGAAGCAAAGTTCCAAAACGGCAGTCCCAGAGCAGCGATATACCGGTGTAAGAGAGGACTTTATATAGGGCAGTGATGTAATATCCTGCCTGTCATGTGATGAAACCGAGAGGCCCCGAAACAAGCCGAAGTGAAGTACAACGTAGTGCGCATGTGTCGTAGCATAACTAACCAAACGTGAACCGAAGCAGGAAAAGAAAAGAGAAAGCGGCGCAAGCGCAGAAGAGTAAAGAAGCATAAAGAAGTGCGCATGCGTCCAAATATAAATCCGGAAATTTCCGATATGAGCCGAGGAGCGCAAAAGAGAAGCAGAAAAGGGTGAAATAATGCGCAGCCACAGACGAATGAAATATATGAAGTGCCGCTAAGCGCTACTTGGAAGAATGCTGAGCAGGGAAGGAAAAAAAAGGGGAAGAAAAAAGGGGGGGAAGGATATGCCAGGAGAAAAGGAAAAAAAGGGGGGATACATTACCAGTGCATTAAGAGACCTATAATAATAAAGAAACAAAAAGAAAAAATTAATATAATATAAACAAGGTTTAAACAATACAGTATATACCAAATAGTACAATTAATAACTAATCTCATATTCCCTATTTAGACCCCACGGTTCCAGTGTTTGTAACGTAAAAATCCAATAAGATTCCCTAGATTTAAGTCTCCTAATCCTATCTCCCCCTCGTCTCGGCAAAGCTATGTGTTCTATAACCTGATACTTCAGTTGTGACACGTTGTGTCCAGCAGTAGCAAAATGTGCTGGGATAGGCAACATAAGTTTCTGACACCTAATGGTGGATTTATGCTGAGATATACGGTCTCGGATATGTTGGGTAGTTTCCCCAACATATCCGAGACCGCAGGGACACTTGATCAAGTATACAACATATGAAGAATTACATGTGAAAAAACCATCTATATTGAACAACTTCCCAGATCGGGGGTGTGAGAAAGTCTCGCCCTTTGTAATGTTCGAGCATTGTAAACAGTGAAGACAAGGGAACGTGCCCCGTTTTTGTGTGGACAAAGTCCTCTGTATATGACTAGGTTTGTCAGAACCAATGTCAGCTCTCACCAAGAGATTTCTAAGATTAGAGGGTTTTTATAACACATAATTGGATTGTCCTTAAATTCGGGTATATTAGGATAAGCTTTACCCAGCAAATCCCAATGACGTAAGATACAATTTTTGATCTTATAAAGATAAGGATGAAATGTGCTGACAAAGGGTATTCTCTGTCTCCCCGGACTTTTTTTGTTCTTAGTAATGTTAGTTCTGGCCTTCTGAAGTGTTCTTAAAGGATAACCACGCTGTAAAAAATTTTCTGACATCTCCTGATGTCGTATAGCCTGTTTGCCTTCATTAGATATTATCCTTGATAATCGATGATACTGAGAAATGGGTAAAGACTGTTTAACATGTCTAGGATGACAACTGCTATAATGCAATAAACTGTTCTTATCGGTGGGTTTGCAATATAGATCCACATCAAGATTACCATCAGCTTCCAATGTTATCATAGTGTCCAAAAAATTAATAGATGTTGTACTTTTCTGTATAGAGAACGATAAATTAGGCACACAGGAATTTATATCGCTAACGAACTGAAGGAGAAGATCCTCATCCCCCTTCCAAATCATAAAAACGTCATCTATATACCGTTTTCAGTATATAGAATGTTTCTGAAATAATGAATGTGTATAGACATAAGTCTCCTCAAAAGCCACCATAAAGATATTTGCATATGGTGGTGCCATATTTGAACCCATGGCCGTCCCAGTCTTTTGTATATAGTATTGATCACTGTTGTGAATTCTGTGGCTGAATTCACTCCTGTGGTCACAAGTGGTACTGCAGCTTCTGGGCTTCCTCCCTCAGGTGTTCTGGTGAGCTCGTTGGCTGCCTTGTTATTTAACTCCACCTGATTCTGTCTTCCTTGCTCCTTGTCAATGTTCCAGTGTTGGATCTGAGCTTCTGGATCTTTCCTGTGGCCTGCTGCTCTGCTTAGATAAGTGCTTCTTTGCTTTTGTTGCTGTTTTTTCTGTCCAGCTTATCTATTCGTTTTTGCTGGAAGCTCTGAGACGCAAGGGTGTACCGCCGTGTCGTTAGTTCGGCACGGTGGGTCTTTTTGCCCCCTTTTGCGTGGCTTTTTGTTTTAGGGTTTTTTGTAGACTGCAAAGTTCTCTTTGCTATCCTCGCTCTATCTAGAATATCGGGCCTCACTTTGCTGAATCTATTTCATCCCTACGTTTTGTCTTTTCATCTTGCTAACAGTCATTATATGTGGGGGGCTGCCTTTTCCTTTGGGGTATTTCTCTGAGGCAAGTCAGGCTTGTATTTCTATCTTCAGGCTAGTCAGTTCCTCAGGCTGTGCCGAGTTGCATAGGTAGTGTCAGGCGCAATCCACAGCTGCCTTTTAGTTGTGTTTAGGATAGGTTCAGGTATTGCAGTCTACAGAGATTCCACGTCTCAGAGCTCGTTCTATTGTTTTTGGGTTATTGTCAGATCACTGTATGTGCTCTGATTACTGGCACACTGTGTTACTGGATTGCCTACATAGCAGTACAAGGAGCCAAAACTAATGATTCTCAATAGAGGGAAAAAAGAAGTTCTGACATCATTTTTTTTTCTCAGCTCTGTGTTCAGTCTTTTTTTTCCCCTAGACATTAGGGTGCTTCAGGACACAGCTGTGGACATGGATATTCAGGCTCTGTGCTCTTCAATGGATAATCTCGTTATAAATGTACAAAAGATTCAAGATACAATTGATCAGAAATCTATGCTAGAACCAAGAATTCCTATTCCTGATTTGTTTTTTTGGTGATAGAACTAAGTTTCTGAGCTTCAAAAATAATTGTAAGCTATTTCTGGCCTTGAAACCTCATTCTTCTGGTAATTCAGTTCAACAGGTTTTGATTATTATTTCTTTTTTGCGCGGCGACCCTCAGGACTGGGCATTTTCTCTTGCGCCAGGAGACCCTGCATTGAGTGGTGTCGATGCGTTTTTCCTGGCGCTCGGATTGCTGTACGATGAGCCTAATTCAGTGGATCAGGCTGAGAAAAATTTGCTGGCTTTGTGCCAGGGTCAGGATGATATAGAAGTATATTGTCAGAAATTTAGGAAGTGGTCAGTACTCACTCTGTGGAATGAATCTGCGCTGGCAGCTTTGTTCAGAAAGGGTCTCTCTGAGGCTCTTAAGGATGTCATGGTGGGTTTTCCTATGACTGCTGGTTTGAATGAGTCTATGTCTTTGGCCATTCAGATCGGTCGTCGCTTGCGCGAGCGTAAATCTGTGCACCATCTGGCGGTATTGTCTGAGATTAAACCTGAGCCTATGCAGTGCGATAGGACTATGACCAGAGTTGAACGGCAAGAACACAGACGTCTGAATGGGCTGTGTTTCTACTGTGGTGATTCCACTCATGCTATTTCTGATTGTCCTAAGCGCACTAAGCGGTTCGATAGGTCTGCCGTCATTGGTACTGTACAGTCCAAATTCCTTCTGTCCATTACCTTGATATGCTCTTTGTCATCGTATTCTGTCATGGCGTTTGTGGATTCAGGCGCTGCCCTGAATCTGATGGATTTGGATTATGCTAAACGTTGTGGGTTTTTCTTGGAGCCTTTGCGGTGTCCTATTCCGTTGAGAGGAATTGATGCTACACCTTTGGCCAAGAATAAACCTCAGTACTGGGCCCAGCTGACCATGTGCATGGCTCCTGCACATCAGGAAGTTATTCGCTTTCTGGTGCTACATAATCTGCATGATGTGGTCGTGTTGGGGTTGCCATGGCTACAAACCCATAATCCAGTATTGGATTGGAACTCTATGTCGGTATCCAGCTGGGGTTGTCAGGGGGTACATAGTGATGTTCCATTTTTGTCTATTTCGTCATCCACTCCTTCTGAGGTCCCAGAGTTCTTGTCTGATTATCAGGATGTATTTGAAGAGCCCAAGTCCGATGCCCTACCTCCGCATAGGGATTGTGATTGTGCTATCAATTTGATTCCTGGTAGTAAATTCCCTAAAGGTCGTTTATTTAATTTATCCGTGCCTGAACACACCGCTATGCGCAGTTATGTGAAGGAATCCCTGGAGAAGGGACATATTCGCCCATCGTCATCACCTCTGGGAGCAGGGTTCTTTTTTGTAGCCAAGAAGGATGGTTCGCTGAGACCGTGTATTGATTACCGCTTTCTTAATAAGATCACTGTTAAGTTTCAGTATCCCTTGCCATTGTTATCTGACTTGTTTGCTCGGATTAAGGGGGCTAGTTGGTTCACTAAGATAGATCTTCGTGGTGCGTATAATCTGGTGAGAATCAGGCAAGAAGATGAATGGAAAACGGCATTTAATACGCCCGAGGGTCATTTTGAGTATCTAGTGATGCCGTTCGGACTTGCCAATGCTCCATCTGTTTTTCAGTCTTTTATGCATGACATCTTCCGTGAGTATCTGGATAAATTCCTGATTGTTTACTTGGATGACATTTTGATCTTCTCAGATGATTGGGAGTCTCATGTGAAGCAGGTCAGAATGGTTTTCCAGGTCCTGCGTGCTAATTCTTTGTTTGTGAAGGGATCAAAGTGTCTCTTCGGTGTGCAGAAAGTTTCATTTTTGGGGTTCATCTTTTCCCCTTCTACTATCGAGATGGATCCGGTTAAGGTCCAAGCCATCCAGGATTGGACTCAGCCGACATCTCTGAAAAGTCTGCAAAAGTTCCTGGGCTTTGCTAATTTTTATCGTCGCTTCATCTGTAATTTTTCTAGCATTGCCAAACCATTGACCGATTTGACCAAGAAGGGTGCTGATTTGGTTAATTGGTCTTCTGCTGCCGTGGAAGCTTTTCAGGAGTTGAAGCGTCGTTTTTGTTCTGCCCCTGTGTTGTGTCAACCAGATGTTTCTCTTCCGTTCCAGGTCGAGGTTGATGCTTCTGAGATTGGAGCAGGGGCGGTTTTGTCACAGAGAGGTTCCGGTTGCTCAGTGTTGAAACCATGTGCTTTCTTTTCCAGGAAGTTTTCTGCTGCTGAGCGTAATTATGATGTGGGCAACCGAGAGTTGCTGGCCATGAAGTGGGCATTCGAGGAGTGGCGTCATTGGCTTGAAGGAGCTAAGCATCGCGTGGTGGTATTGACTGATCATAAGAACCTTACTTATCTCGAGTCTGCCAAGCGCTTGAATCCTAGACAGGCCCGTTGGTCGTTATTTTTTGCTCGCTTCGATTTTGTGATTTCGTACCTTCCGGGCTCTAAAAATGTGAAGGCGGATGCTCTGTCTAGGAGTTTTGTGCCCGACTCTCCGGGTTTATCTGAGCCGGCGAGTATCCTCAAGGAAGGAGTCATTGTGTCTGCCATCTCCCCTGATTTGCGGTGAGTGTTGCAAAAATTTCAGGCTAATAAACCTGATCGTTGTCCGGCCGAGAAACTGTTCGTCCCTGATAGGTGGACTAGTAAAGTTATCTCTGAACTTCATTGTTCGGTGTTGGCTGATCATCCAGGAATCTTTGGTACCAGAGAGTTAGTGGCTAGATCCTTCTGGTGGCCATCTCTGTCACGGGATGTACGTACTTTTGTGCAGTCCTGTGGGATTTGTGCTAGGGCTAAGCCCTGCTGTTCACGTGCCAGTGGGTTGCTTTTGCCCTTGCCGGTCCCGAAGAGGCCTTGGACACATATTTCGATGGATTTCATTTCTGACCTTCCCGTTTCTCAAAAGATGTCAGTCATTTGGGTGGTCTGTGACCGCTTTTCTAAAATGGTCCATCTGGTGCCCTTGGTTAAATTGCCTTCCTACTCTGATTTGGTGCCTTTGTTCTTCCAGCATGTGGTTCGTTTGCATGGCATTCCTGAGAATATTGTTTCTGACAGAGGTTCACAGTTTGTTTCAAGGTTCTGGCGAGCCTTTTGTGGTAGGATGGGCATTGACCTATCTTTTTCCTCGGCTTTCCATCCTCAGACTAATGGCCAGACCGAACGAACCAATCAGACCTTGGAAACATATCTGAGATGTTTTGTTTCTGCAGACCAGGATGATTGGGTGTCCTTTTTGCCGTTGGCTGAGTTCGCCCTTAATAATCGGGCCAGCTCGGCTACCTTGGTCTCTCCATTTTTCTGCAATTCTGGGTTCCATCCTCGTTTCTCTTCAGGACAGGTTGAGTCTTCGGACTGTCCTGGTGTGGATTCTGTGGTGGACAGGTTGCAGCAGATCTGGACTCAGGTAGTGGACAATTTGACCTTGTCCCAGGAGAAGGCTCAACTTTTCGCTAATCGCAGACGCCGTGTGGGTCCCCGACTTCGTGTTGGGGATCTGGTTTGGTTATATTCTCGTCATATTCCTATGAAGGTTTCCTCTCCTAAATTTAAACCTCGTTTTATTGGTCCGTATAGAATTTCTGAGATTCTCAATCCTGTGTCCTTTCGTCTGACCCTCCCGGACTCCTTTTCCATACATAATGTATTCCATAGGTCGTTGTTGCGGAGATACGTGGCACCTATGGTTCCATCTGTTGAGCCTCCTGCCCCTGTTTTGGTGGAGGGGGAATTGGAGTATATTGTGGAGAAAATTTTGGATTCTCGTGTCTCTAGACGGAAACTCCAGTATCTGGTTAAATGGAAGGGTTATGCTCAGGAAGATAATTCCTGGGTTTTTGCCTCTGATGTCCATGCTCCAGATCTTGTTCGTGCCTTTCATGTGGCTCATCCTGGTCGGCCTGGGGGCTCTGGTGAGGGTTCGGTGACCCCTCCTCAAGGGGGGGGTACTGTTGTGAATTCTGTGGCTGAATTCACTCCTGTGGTCACAAGTGGTACTGCAGCTTCTGGTCTTCCTCCCTCAGGTGTTCTGGTGAGCTCGTTGGCTGCCTTGTTATTTAACTCCACCTGATTCTGTCTTCCTTGCTCCTTGTCAATGTTCCAGTGTTGGATCTGAGCTTCTGGATCTTTCCTGTGGCCTGCTGCTCTGCTTAAATAAGTGCTTCTTTGCTTTTGTTGCTGTTTATTCTGTCCAGCTTATCTATTCGTTTTTGCTGGAAGCTCTGAGACGCAAGGGTGTACCGCCGTGCCGTTAGTTCGGCACGGTGGGTCTTTTTGCCCCCTTTTGCGTGGCTTTTTGTTTTAGGGTTTTTTGTAGACTGCAAAGTTCTCTTTGCTATCCTCGCTCTATCTAGAATATCGGGCCTCACTTTGCTGAATCTATTTCATCCCTACGTTTTGTCTTTTCATCTTGCTAACAGTCATTATATGTGGGGGACTGCCTTTTCCTTTGGGGTATTTCTCTGAGGCAAGTCAGGCTTGTATTTCTATCTTCAGGCTAGTCAGTTCCTCAGGCTGTGCCGAGTTGCATAGGTAGTGTCAGGCGCAATCCACAGCTGCCTTTTAGTTGTGTTTAGGATAGGTTCAGGTATTGCGGTCTACAGAGATTCCACGTCTCAGAGCTCGTTCTATTGTTTTTGGGTTATTGTCAGATCACTGTATGTGCTCTGATTACTGGCACACTGTGTTACTGGATTGCCTACATAACAGATCACCAAACAAGAAAAAATTCTTGTGTAAAACAAGAACCAATAAATCCACACAAAACTTAATTTTTTACAAAGACAAAGGTATGATTGATGTCAAACTTAGTGAATATATCATTAATGCTCAACCTATGATACCGGTGTTTTATATACTGCCAAAAGTACATAAAGATTTAATGAATCCACCAGGACGACCCATTGTGGCGTCAACTAATTCACTTCTCTCCCCTCTTGCCATTACCCTGGACCGCATCCTTACTCCTTTATTACTGAATATTTCCTCGTATCTCAAGGACACTACAGACTTTCTCTCCAAATTACATACCATTACCCCAGTGGCCTCTGGGTGTACACTGGTTACGTTAGATGTAAATAGTCTGTACACGTGTATTAATCATAAAAGGTGTATTGAAGCAGTCCAGTGGTTCTTGACTAAATATACTAATTTGTCTCCTGATCAACTTCAGTTTTGTGTGGATTTATTGATTCTTGTTTTACACAAGAATTTTTTCTTGTTTGGTGATCAATACTATATACAAAAGACTGGGACGGCCATGGGTTCAAATATGGCACCACCATATGCAAATATCTTTATGGCGGCTTTTGAGGAGACTTATGTCTATACACATTCATTATTTCAGAAACATTCTATATACTGGAAACGGTATATAGATGACGTTTTTATGATTTGGAAGGGGGATGAGGATCTTCTCCTTCAGTTCGTTAGCGATATAAATTCCTGTGTACCTAATTTATCGTTCTCTATACAGAAAATTACAACATCTATTAATTTTTTGGACACTATGATAACATTAGAAGCTGATGGTAATCTTGATGTGGATCTATATTGCAAACCCACCGATAAGAACAGTTTATTGCATTATAGCAGTTGTCATCCTAGACATGTTAAACGGTCTTTACCCATTTCTCAGTATCATCGATTATCAAGGATAACATCTAATGAAGGCAAACAGGCTATACGACATCAGGAGATGTCAGAAATTTTTTTACAGCGTGGTTATCCTTTAAGAACACTTCAGAAGGCCAGAACTAACATTACTAAGAACAAAAAAAAGTCCGGGGAGACAGAGAATACCCTTTGTCAGCACATTTCATCCTTATCTTTATAAGATCAAAAATTGTATCTTACGTCATTGGGATTTGCTGGGTAAAGCTTATCCTAATATACCCGAATTTAAGGACAATCCAATTATGTGTTATAAAAAACCCTCTAATCTTAGAAATCTCTTGGTGAGAGCTGACATTTGTTCTGACAAACCTAGTCACATACAGAGGACTTTGGCCACACAGAAACGGGGCACGTTCCCTTGTCTTCACTGTTTACAATGCTCGAACATTACAAAGGGCGAGACTTTCTCACACCCCCGATCTGGGAAGTTGTTCAATATAGATGGTTTTTTCACATGTAATTCTTCATATGTTGTATACTTGATCAAGTGTCCCTGCGGTCTCGGATATGTTGGGGAAACTACCCAACATATCCGAGACCGTATATCTCAGCATAAATCCACCATTAGGTGTCAGAAACTTATGTTGCCTATCCCAGCACATTTTGCTACTGCTGGACACAACGTGTCACAACTGAAGTATCAGGTTATAGAACACATAGCTTTGCCGAGACGAGGGGGAGATAGGATTAGGAGACTTAAATCTAGGGAATCTTATTGGATTTTTACGTTACAAACACTGGAACCGTGGGGTCTAAATAGGGAATATGAGATTAGTTATTAATTGTACTATTTGGTATATACTGTATTGTTTAAACCTTGTTTATATTATATTATTTTTTTCTTTTTGTTTCTTTATTATTATAGGTCTCTTAATGCACTGGTAATGTATCCCCCCTTTTTTTCCTTTTCTCCTTTTCTCCTGGCATATCCTTCCCCCCCTTTTTTTCTTCCCCTTCTTTTTCCTTCCCTGCTCAGCATTCTTCCAAGTAGCGCTTATCGGCACTTCATATATTTCATTCGTCTGCGGCTGCGCATTATTTCACCCTTTTCTGCTTCTCTTTTGCGCTCCTCGGCTCATATCGGAAATTTCCGGATTTATATTTGGACGCATGCGCACTTCTTTATGCTTCTTTACTCTTCTGCGCTTGCGCCGCTTTCTCTTTTCTTTTCCTGCTTCGGTTCACGTTTGGTTAATTATGCTACGACGCATGCGCACTACGTTGTACTTCACTTCGGCTTGTTTCGGGGCCTCTCGGTTTCATCACATGACAGGCAGGATATTACATCACTGCCCTATATAAAGTCCTCTCTTACACCGGTATATCGCTGCTCTGGGACTGCCGTTTTGGAACTTTGCTTCTTACACAGGTAAATATCATTACTTCTACTAGCACTTGTGGATCTTTCTGTTTGCTATTTATTTCTTTCATTCGGTCCTTTGGGCCCACTGTTGGGGATACATTTCCATTAGCTCGCTTATGTTATTTATATCGTGGCTGATATACCACGTAACTTACGTAGGACCCGTGGATTGCGGTGCTATCACGCTGTTAATTAGCATGTTTAGATTTTCATCAGATTTTTCACGATACTGACCTCTTAAAGGGATTATACATTTTTCAATACTACTTATCCTGATATATTGGGGTTTTTGAACCATATTTTCTTTTGCCCATATAGTTTCTGGATCAGAGAGTATATAAAATTTATTGGTTTGAACATATTGTATATTGTACATATGCATATTTATTTATATGTATTTTTTTTCCCCCTTTTTTTGAGAGTTCATATATATGGAAATTAATGGTTATTGCGTATCAGTAGTATTGTATTTTACGTTTATCATAAGAATTATTTTGTTCTTTATATAATTGATTCTTTATAATTGATTTTTTATTGTTTTGTACTCATACTGTATTATGTTTCTTTCATATAGATTGTACCCTTGATAAAGACCATTTCATGGTCGAAACGTTGGGAAAATTTTCTGTTATATCCTGTTGTCATGGCTAGGAAGGATTATTAAGCAGGGTCAAAAACAAAAGTCAACATCAGGGATAAAATTGTACAGCAAGTGGGTAGTCAAATGTCAGGCTGAGGTCAAAGAGTGGGAATAATAAGGAAAACACATGAGCACAGTACAGTGGTATATACTAGGACAGCAGAGCTATTGTCTGAAAGTGGGAACTGATTCTCAGGGGTTTAAATAGTGAACAGCCCCACCAGGTACTGAGAACTGGTTCTCAGGGGTTTAAATAGTGACCAGCCCCACCCAGTACAGACAGCAGGAAGAAACACAACAGAATTTAACCCCATAGCTTCTGGACTGGCCAGAGCCACAAATCTCAGGAATAAAAGGAGGCTATTGAATAGCCACTCAGCATCAACCGATGAGTGAAGCAGGAGTAGAGAGGACAGGCACAATGGTATGACCACCACAAAGTTGTGGAAGTGATTGTATGACCACTACAGAGCCCTGATCTCAAAATCAAGTCTGTCTGTGATACACAGATGGATTTGCGCAAGTCTACAGCGACCAAAGAATTGTGCTTAGTTTTCAAAGTTGTTTGGAACAACCTCTCTGCCATGTTCTTGCAAATATTGCATGCAAAAGTACATAACAGAATTGATTTGATGCGTTTTTTTAAAGTCAAAGGGTGGCTAGATCAAATATTGAGTTGATTTAGATATTCATTTTCTTTCTTTGCACTTTGTCAATTGATAAAATTAAGCTATTAACACTTTTTAGCATTTATTTTCACACCTTCCTAAATCTTTTGCACATTACCAAAGTTGATGCCGCAGTTGACCATACTGCCAATTTTTGTAATGTCTTCAAAAGGCCTCAGTAGACAACACAAGTCTCTTGACAACTGACAAGGGCAGATATTAAACTAATACAAGCTACAATTACACTGCTGTGATGATCACTCATTGCTTTATGCTGTTTGTACGGATGCTCTAACATATCCAGCACTAGACTCCATCATTTGTGAGATAGTGCTCCCTGAGTGCATTGGGGGACACTCGCTTGGCAACGGGATTAAAGCACTCAGGCACAGTTTATCACAAAAACAGTCTATTCCGGGTTAACTTAGACTCATATACCGCATCACAAACAGTTCATTTTATACATCAATGGAACACATTAACCACCGACAGTCTGTTCCAATGGCAGATACTTCTCAGCCCGTAACCCCCTTTATCTGGAGTTACCTTACAGGAGCTCCTGCTTCACACACTGAATACTGTCAGTCTTGGTTCCCAGGGAAGCTGTCGAACTGGAATCACCGTCCTTGTGACCAGAGCACTTCAGATAGTCCAGACCCGCAGATGGAACTGTAGCTTCCCCAACACAGTAGACATCACAGGCTCTGCAGATACGGCCTCTCCGTGCGCTATTCAGAAAGTCCAGTCCCAGGCACTTCCAACATATAGGACCTCAGTTCATGGCCCCACCATGTGCTTCCAGGAATCCATTCCTCGCCAGGACATTCCAACACACTGACCATTCCAGGACCTCACATTGACACTTCTGGTCCATACACTCTGAACATGTGACCCAACCCTGGTCACATTATGTACCTGTAACCACCCCCATAGGTGGGAGGTGTGTGTGTGGTTAGTCAGTCCTGCCCAGCTCTCCGACTAACCCTGCAAGCCTCCCTTTTAACTATGCAAATACTTGTGGGACTACAGGTCCCAGACCAACAATACTACAGGCTTACAGCACACACTCCCTCTGTGACACATACCGGCCATTTACAATCATGCTGGACACTGTTTCATTATCACTAGTGATGAGCGAGTGTACTCGTTGCTGCTCGGGTGACCTCCGAGTATTTATGACTGCTCGGAGATTTAGTTTTCATCATGGCAGCTGAATAATTTACAGCTACTACCCAGGCTGAGTACATGTGGGGGTTGCCTGGTTGCTAGGGAATCCCCACATGTAATCAAGCTGGCTAGTAGCCGTAAATCATTCAGCTGCCGCAATAAAAACTAAATCTCCGAGCAGTCATAAATACTCAGAGGTCACCCGAGCATGCTCGGGAAAACCCGAGTAACGAGTACACTCGCTAATCACTAATTATCACCATTACAGATATGCCTCCATGCGTATCCTGAGGAGCACATACAGCGCCCCCTGGCTGTAACATGGGTCACTGCATCACACATGTTACAAATCCAGCAGCACTTAGACACACTATTCAGTTTCTGCAAAGCCTTGAAGGAATAATTCATCATGCAAGAACAGTTGAAATGGCCATAGGCACCATCTTATTTAAGAGGGTATATTTGTATGCAAAATATTTCGTGATCATATTCAGTACATGAATCATACATGGCACAAATATTACTTTATCCACACGTAGTGCAGCCACAATGTTAGGTACATTGTCACTTACTACAATACCCAGTTGTATTTGATGAGGTACCATCCAGCATGAGACTTTTGAATAGCACCATCTATTTTATCATAGAATGTACCAAAAAATGGAAAAAAAATACAAATGGGATGAGATTCTAAAAGAAAGTGCAATTCATAGTTACATAGGTTGCAAAAAGAGCTAGGTCCATCAATTGTACATTTTGTCACTAAATTTATAACCCACAATGTTATGTGTATTGAGTAGAGATGAGCGAACATCGTTGGCTCCCTTCTTATTCGGCAAGCCATAGCGCTTACCGAAGAAGCTGTATCAGGAACCTGGATACCTGGAGCGCTCCCAATAATCAGCTGTTCTGCGCCACAGCTGCATGTGTCGCAGCTGTGTGACAGTCGCAACACATGCATGGAGAACCTGTGTGTTGTGACTGTCACACAGCCACGACACATGCAGCTGCGGTACCGAACAGCTTCTTCGGTAAGTGCTATAGCTTGCTCCTCTCTATATTGAGATGTGTGAATGTGCTCGGTGAAACTTGGATATCACTTGAGTATCTGGGTGCTAAGATGTGCTCGGCATTCGACGAGCATTGGCTGGTGCTTGGTTTTGAAACTCAAATCCCTGCCCCGCATGTTTGGCACCCTGTTACATAGCCAATAAGAATGCAGGGATAGCCTGCTAGTCACTGTAATGTCATAGCCATCTTGGTAGTGGTATTACTGTGATTGGCTGGCCGCTTTACATCATCATAGGTTATAAAAGGACTGGCGACGCAATGCTTGGCTCTCTGACACCAATGCACAGCTTAGGGACAGTTATTCAGGCCTGTGTGTGCACAGTTTAATCAGAATCCTCTAGTGTCGATAGCGGTGGTGATGCTGAATCATCATTCTAACAGTCCTTCTGAGGGCTAATGTTGTGCTTTGCTGTTTGTGTTACATACATTCTGCATTTAGCCCAGGAATAGTTGCATGAACATGGAGACTGGAAAGAATACAGGGTCTAGGCAGGTCTTAGGGCTTTGCAGTCTGTTGCTAAATACACTGCTCAATAAACAAAAGGAACACTAAAATACCACATTCTAGATATCTGAAAATATCTGAAAGAAATATTCCACTTGCACATCTTTATTCATTACATAGTGTAATGCGTTGAGAACAATAAAACATAAAAATGATTAATGTAAATCAAAATTAATATCCCATGGAGATCTGGATTTGGAATGATACTCAAAATCAAAGTAGAAAATCAAATTATATGCTGATCCAACTTCAGTGGAAATGTCTCAAGATAAGGAAATGATGCTCAGTAGTATGCGTGACCTCTGTCACGTCTGTCTCATGTGCTCAGAGTTAACCTGCTCTCTTCTCTGAAGAGCATAGGGCGTCAATGTCAAATCTGACAGTCTTGGTGTTCTCTGGCAAATGCCATTTGCCTTTCATGGTGTTGGGATGTAACACCCAATTGTGGGTGTTGTGCCCTCATGGAGTCTGTTTCTGACAGTTTCAGCAGTCACATGGATGTTAGTGGCCTGCTGAAGGTAATTTTGCATGGATCTGGCACTGCTCCTCCTTGCATAAAGGAGGAGGTAGCAGTCTTGCTGCTGGGATGTTGCCCTCCTACGCCCCCTCCAAGTCTCCTGGTGTTCTGGCCTGTCTCCTGGTATCTGCTCCATGCTATGGGCACTGTGCTGACAGACACAGCTACCCTTCTTGTCACAGCTTGCATTGATGTTGCATCCTGGATGAGCTGCACTACCTAAGTAGCTTATGTGGGTTGTAGACACTGCCTCATGCTACTGTAGGACTGAGAGCAAAGACAAAATGCAAAAGTAACCAAAACAACAGCCAAAAAGGATGAGAACAGAGAAATGGTCTGAGGTCACCACATACAGAACCACTTCTTTATAGGGGTTGTCTTACTAATTGCCTATCATTTCTACCTGTTTTCTGTTCCATTTTCACTACAGGAGAAATTGATTCCCAATCGGTGTTGCTTCATAACTGGACAGGTTGATTTCACAGAAGTGTGATTGAATTGGACTTATATTGTGTTGTTTAAATGTTCTCTTTATTTTTGCGACGAGTGTATATAGCTGCTGCACGTGACATTATTTTTTTGAAGGGGGTTTAAAAAATTAACTATATTGTCATCCATAGAGTATTACAAGCTTTGTGTTGGTATATAACACTCGAAAAAAAAGTTCAAACATTTTCTGGATTCAGTCATTCATCCATAGACTACTGCATACCTTGTTTTACATTTCAGTGGTATATACCACTACAAAAAACGTTCAAAAATTTTTCTGGATTGAATTTGTCATGCATAGAGTATTACTTGCTTTGTTTTACATTTTGGTGGCATATAATACTACACAACAGCTTTAACTTTTTTTTCTAGATTGAGTTAGTAATTCGTACAGTGTAACGTGGCAACAAAGATGGCAGAATCTGCCGAACCTCCTTAGGGAGCAACTAGAGGAATATCAAAGCCAGACAACTAGCGTGACAACAGAGGTGGCTAGAGCCTGAGGTCCAGTGGAACCAGATGCTTTCCCAGAGCCACCAAGGCCTGAACTCAGGCCGCAGCCTTCGTCGCTGGGTTTCTTGCGGACTTCGCATGGGTGAGCCAGGATCCAGCAACTGGGGAGTGGACTGCGGGGCCTTGGCTGGTCGGGAGAAGGAGGCGATCCAGGACCAGGGCTGGAAACATTCTAGCTGGCCCACTAGCTGCAAGGTACCAAGAATTGGCATCCAGGGAGGAGGTGATTGCGCACGACCAACAGCGGAGATGGGGGTCTATTGAAGAGTTTGGGTTATATAAAGAGAACTTGAGGGCACGACAAATACTAAGGGGATCACTGACCACACACTGGAAATAACTGCCAAGAATCAGACAAGAACAGAAGTGTGTATGTAATAGTCAAGATCACCCAAATGTAATCAGATAAAATACATGTTTTATTATTTATTATGAAACAAAGTAACTGAACAACACATGAATAAAAAGAATTAAATAAGCCCCCAAAATGGCTTAACAAATAACCACTAAGAGGTCCGTATAGGGACCAATTAATATCCTCTTCCAAAGTACTAGCTGCAGGCAGAGTAATTGCACATTTTTAGCAGTTTAGAGGCAAAAATGCCTCATTATTATTATTATTTATTTATATAGCACCATTGAATCAATGGTGCTTACATGAGAAGGGGTTACATACAAATTACATATATCACTTACAGTAAGCAAACTAACAATTACAGACTGATACAGAGGGGCGAGGACCCTGCCCTTGCGGGCTTACATTCTACAGGATGGTGGGGAAGGAGGCAATAGGTTGAAAGTTGCAGGAGCTCCGGTGTTGGTGAGGAGGTAGCTTCAGTAGTGGTGAGGAGGCAGCGGGGTCAGTGCAGGCTGTAGGCTTTCCTGAAGATGTGAGTTTTCAGGTTCCGTCTGAAGGATACGAATGTGGTTGATAGTCGGACGTGTTGGGGCAAAGAATTCCAGAGGATGGGGGATATTTGGGAAAAGTCTTGGAGGCGGTTGGGTGAGGAGCGAATAAGTGTGGAGGAGAGAAGGAGGTCTTGGGAGGACCGGAGATTATGTGAGGAAATATATCGGGAGATTAGTTCAGACATATATGGAGGAGACAGGTTATGGATGGCTTTGTAGGTTAGTATTAGTAATTTGGACTGGATACGCTGAGGGAATGGGAGCCAGTGAAGAGATTTGCAAAGGGGGAAGCGGAGAAGTAGCGAGGAGAGAGATTAGTCGGGCAGCAGAGTTAAGGATGGACTGGAGAGGTGCAAGGGTGTTAGCAGGGAGGCCACAGAAAAGAATGTTGCAGTAGTCAAGGCGGGAGATGATGAGGGCATGCACAATCATTTTAGTAGATTGACGGTTGAGGAAAGGACGGATTCTGGAGATATTTTTGAGCTGAAGGCGACAGGAGGTGGAAAGAGCTTGGATGTGCAGTTTGAAGGACAGGGCAGAGTCAAGGGTTCCCCTGAGGCATCGGACTTCCGGTACGGGGGAAAGCGTGATGTCGTTAATTGTGATATAGGTCAGGTAAGGAAGATCTATGAGATGGAGGAAAGATGATGAGTTCAGATTTGTCCACATTATGGTATTAGGGCAGTATTGCGACCTACTAGCAGCATGATGGTAAGGAGGAGGACCCAAAACCTACTCCAAAATTCAAGCTCCAGGCAGAGTAAATGCAAATGTGGCTGCTTAATAATATTCAAAAAATAGTGTGCAACAATTTGTAAAAGAATGTATAAATAAATACACACTGAATTATTAGGCAAGTTGTATTTTGACCACATGATACTCTTTATACATGTTGTCCTACTCCAAGCTGTTCAGGCTTGAAAGCCAACTACCAATTAAGTAAATCAGGTGATGTGCATCTCTGTAATGAGGAGGGGTGTTGTCTAATGACATCAAAACCCTATATAAGGTGTGCTTAATTATTAGCCAACTTCCTTTCCTTTGGCAAAATGGGTCAGAAGAGAGATTTGACGGGCTCTGAAAAGTCCAAAATTGTGAGATGTCTTGCAGAGGGATGCAGCAGTCTTGAAATTGTCAAACTTTTGAAGCGTGATCACCGAATAATCTAGCGTTTCATGGCAAATAGCCAACAGGGCTGCAAGAAGCATGTTGGGCAAAAAAGACGCAAAATAACTGCCCATGAATTGGGGAAAATCAAGCGTGAAGCTGCCAAGATGCCATTTGCCACCAGTTTTGCCATATTTCAGAGCTGCACCGTTACTGGAGTAACAAAAAGCACAAGGTGTGCGATACTCAGGGACATGGCCAATGTAAGGAAGGCTGAAAAACGACCACCTTTGAACAAGAAACATAAGATAAAACGTCAAGACTGGGCCAAGAAATATCTCAAGACTAGTGATGAGCGAATATACTCGTTACTCGAGATTTCCCGAGGACGCTCGGGTGACCTCTGAGTATTTTTTAGTGCTCGGAGATTTAGTTTTTATTGCCGCAGCTGAATGATTTACATCTGTTAGCCAGCATAAGTACATGTGGGGATTCCCTAGCAACCAGGCAACCCCCACAATGTTCAGGAGAAACAGGGGGCTGTTGCCTTTTTCTACATGTTGGGGCTCCGGCACTACCCAAAGCCAGGTCAAAATGCAGATATGCATTCTTTCAGCTGGGGCCTAGGTTGCAGCTGGGGCCGTGGCAACCTAAGCTGGCATCCTAAGCTTCTGATTTATTCACACTGCGGGGCGGGATATCGGGTAGCGCAGCCGCACAGGCGCAGTCAGCAAGACATAAAATGATCTCAGAAGACGGGCAGCGCTAACTGCGCATGCCCAAGGCATAAGATAACAGCGCAGGTGCCGGGACAGTTGAAAACAATGCTGAGGAGGCGGCACGAGGATCCAAAAGGGCATGAGTGACGGCGGTGCTGCATCTGCATTAGGGGGGAATGACCCGGGGGGGAATGACCCGCCCCAGGACTATTTCAAGGTATTTTGGACAAATTGCAAAATCGATTATTTCTGCAGTTACAGCACCAAGAACTAAAAGAGCCACCTTGTCAGAATGCAGCATTAGTGCAGCACAAGGTGGCTCTTTTAGTTACAAACGCCTGGGGGGGTGACAGGTTCCCTTTAATATACTCTCTTGCTCTTTGATTTTTATTAGTTATTTTGAATTATTCCCAATCTTATTATATTATACTAATGGGTGTTCTTGTGTAAGTTAACAAATTCAAAAGACAACATAAAGATAACAATCTATGATTCCTGAAAATAGATGTCTGGATAATTTAGATGAAATGTTGTGTCATCACAGAGGTACTACAGTTGGTGCCTTCAAGGGTGTATGGATGACCCTGCTGGTAAATTTTTGGCAGGCTTTGCACTGTGTGAAGAGCTTTCATGAGTGTAGGAGTACCACAACTACACTTTGTTCTCAATATTGGAATGAGGTACACCTCGTACACACGTGGCTCCGCTCCATACACCTTGTACACACATGGCTCCGCTACGTTACCTCATCCAGCACCATGACAACCAGCACAGCACAGTCCTGCATACACTGAAGCCCCTGAACATGTGACCCCTGACTCCTCCCCTCCTGTGACCTCATCACAGGTCCTGTGTGCACAGAACAGCCATATATGTGGTGTGCGGCTCTGCGGGTGGAGGTAGGTGCTGGAGATTCCCCATTACTGGGCGGGGGCAGGGGGCAGTAACCCCTCCATTCCCGGAGATAGTGCCCCCAGCTCTGCCATGTGTATATGTACAGTAATAGAACGCTGGCTGTGCTCATGTATACAGGGGAGGGCGCTCTGGTTTGGGGACAGATGGTGGAGATTACAGGGAATGGAAATGTCGGGTTTTTCTCCCCATAGAAATCTGGAGAAATGGAGAAACTGTCATTTCCCTAATTTTGGCTGTAATAGTTAAGAATAAAGTGATTTCGCATGAAATGTCTGTGGCGTCGGTCCTGTACTGAGGACACTGATCCTGGAGGAGGAGACTGTGGGGCAGAATATGGAGAAAGCACAAAGATGTCACATTATAGGAGGATTGTGGGTTTTATACTGGGAGGTCTAAGCGGTAAGGTTTCTCCTTATGGAGAGTGACATACCAGCTCTGGCTTGTCAAGGTAAGGAGGCTTATTCGCCGTCCAATGCTCCCCTGGGAAATTTAATATGCAAATTGCCTGTTCTGAGAAAAAGAGGACTTGAACTCTATAGCGCCACCTGTTGGAAGTAGCGATCCTACAAGTCACAACCCTTTAACGAGTCTTGCAATATGACTTAGGATAAAAGCCAAATCGAAACTTCTGGGGAACGAGACGAGGCCTCGTTAACCCCATCACAGCTGAACAACTTTTGAGTCTTGAGGTTAAAGCCTTTTTTTCATTGTTTTCTCACTGTTACATTCAAAGAGCAGTAACAATTGTATTTTTCCTTTGACTAAACTATACGAGGGCTTTGTTTTTTTGTGGAATTATTTGTATTAATTAATGGCTATACACTTAAGAATTGTCGGTCAACAGAGCTGTGTAACGGCTTATTTTTTTTTTATGTCAAGATGTAGACTTCATTGATACCATTGTGTGGTATATAAGTTTTTAATACACTTTTTGGGAGGAACAAATAATAAATGAACAAAAAAAAACCCATAAATTATATCTTATATTTATAAACGCTTTTTTAAACACCATTCACCTTTCAGTATGACTGACATGTAATCTTTTTCTGTGGATCAGTAGATTTATAATAATACAAAACTTGTAAAAAATGTTATGGGGAAGCAGTGCTTGATCGATGGTTAGTGGACGGATGGTTCATAGGTTGGTGGCACCACCGACCTTTCTGGTGAATGAATGAAACACTATATAGGTCTTTAACACCATGGACACATGACTAAGTGACATGGGTAGGTGGAGCAAAGAATAACGTAGAAGGACTCTCTATTCTGTGCCAGCTAGGAGGACCAAGAGTGATGGGGTCCAGGCAGTGGATTGTGTAGAATGAGACCGTGACCAGGCCAGTGCGTGAGGTGGGAGGGGGTCAGCCAATGGCAGTGCTTATTTCACCTGGGTCTGCATCTTAAGCCATGTTCACACGTTTAGTTTTTGCTCAGTATTTTACATCAGTATTTATAAGACAACCAGGAGTAGGTGAAAAATGCAGAAGTGGTGCATATGTTTCTATTATACTTTTCATCTGATTGTTCCACTCCTGATTTTGGCTTACAAATACTGATGTAAATACTGACCAAATACGTGACCTAAGGAAGCACATTCAGCTGAACTGTATTGCGGTGCAAAGATCTGGCGGCTGCTTGCACTGCAATACATGCCGTCATCTAATCAGAGGCCAGCAGCTGACGTCGGTGTACCCGTCCCGGGTGGTACATTTCAGTGACCTCATGTACTGCCCATGCAGGACACGCCGAAGTCAGCTTCTAGCCTCTGCGCCGACAATTGGAGAGGACGCGGCATGTCATGGGAGCGGGGGATAAGAATTGTTTATTTCATTTTTAAATATGTTGGAGAAGAACAGCAAAATGGGGGACATTATACCAGGAAGGAACCCAGGATGGGGCGAATTATAGGAAGAGGCCCAGGATGGAGAAAATTATTTCAGGAAAGAACAAGGATGGGGGACATTATTACAGGAAGGGGTCAGGATGGAGACATTATTATAAGAAGGGGCCAAGATGAAAGACATTGTATGTTTTGTCTAGATAGGATCTTGAATGCTACAAGGGTTCATACAACTGACTAACCTACAGGCATGTCCCAGTTACAGATTTTGCACCCGTGTCAGTCAAACACTAGTTACGCCACTGGGGCCATGCTCATGATGTTTAAAAGATTCCTGATCTATAGCGACTAGTGATGAGCGAGTATACTCGTTGCTCGGGTTTTCTCGAGCACGCTCGGGGGGTCTCCGAGTATTTGTGACTGCTCGGAGATTTAGTTTTTGTTGACGCAGCTGCATGCTTTACAGCTGCTAGCCAGCCTGAGTACAGGTGGGGGTTGCCTGGTTGCTAGGGAATTTCCACATGTAATCAAGCTGGCTAATAGCTGTAAATCATTCAACTGCCGCGATGAAAACTTAATCTCCGAACACTAACAAATCCTCGGAGACTACCCGAGCAACGAGTATACTCGCTCATCACTAATAGCGACCCATTTCTATAAAAAAAATTGCTTTTAAAGGGAACCTGTCACCCCGTTTTTTGAGATTGAGCTATAAATACTGTTAAATAGGGCCTGCGCTGTGTGTTCCTATAGTGTATGTAGTGTACCCCGATTCCCCATGTATGCTGAGAAATAACTTACCAAAGTCGCCGTTTTCACCTGTCAATCAGGCTGGTCAGGTCGGGAGGGCGTGGTGACATCGCTGGTTCTTCCTCAGCTTTACGTTGGTGGCGTAGTGGCGTAGTGGTGAAGACACAGCGCGCGATCTGCGCTGTCATCCCTTTCGTCGGTGGGGGCGGCCATCTTCCTGGGGCCGCGCGTGCGCAGATCGAGTGCTCTGCTGCACGGGGCTTCAGGAAAATGGCCGCGGGATGCCGCGCGTGCGCATTAGAGATCGCGGCGGCCATTTTCCCAAAGCCGAGTTTGCATCTCGGCTTTGGGAAAATGGCCGCCGCGATCTCTAATGCGCACGCGCGGCATCCCGCGGCCATTTTCCTGAAGCCCCGTGCAGCAGAGCACTCGATCTGCGCACGCGCGGCCCCAGGAAGATGGCCGCCCCCACCGACGAAAGGGATGACAGCGCAGATCGCGCGCTGTGTCTTCACCACTACGCCACTACGCCACCAACGTAAAGCTGAGGAAGAACCAGCGATGTCACCACGCCCTCCCGACCTGACAGCCTGATTGACAGGCGAAAACGGCGACTTTGGTAAGTTATTTCTCAGCATACATGGGGAATCGGGGTACACTACATACACTATAGGAACACACAGCGTAGGCCCTATTTAACAGTATTTATAGCTCAATCTCAAAAAACGGGGTGACAGGTTCCCTTTAAGGCAAATCAAAATCACAATGCACGACCGAGTCTGCCCTAAAGTGCAATTTTTCCCTCCTGATACCGATCATTTGGAATCAATATTCACGCTCACATAAGTATTTTTTTTCATCTAAAAACAGGCCACTTTTGAAGCTATCAATAGTTTCAGCTGTAATCAGCCCCCGATGTAGTCTGTTATACATATTAATTCTCATGATAAAAAGGTCTGGAAATCCATGGCGCTTAAACCTTTTTTTCTCCAAGTGGAGGAACTGCCCCTTGCTTTTTGAAGTTTACATGAAACAGCTTTTGACCATATGCTTTTTATGGACCATTTATGTACTTGTACAAATTAACATGTCACCACCTTCTATTACCTTTCCTAACAGCCAACGTTCTTTATGCCACTGAGCAATTTTATGACTCTTATTTGCATTTTTTCTTACCAAGGGCATGATTTTTCTGAATCTCACATATGATTATATATGCTTTGCAAAGTGGGAGTATTACAGGTTGTAACGGGGTCTCCTGTGCTGTAGTACCTCTTTCAGCACCCCCCGTGTTTCTATGCCTTTGCATAGATCGATGGTGGTCAAATACTTTGCCCCTGCCAGCCGGTCTAACAAGTCATCCACACGCGGCATGGGATACACATCCGTCACTGTTTTCTCATTGACCTTACGATAGTCTACACAAAACCGTGTAGTCCCATCCTTCTTGGGCGCTAACACTACGGGGGATGCCCAGGGACTATCTGACTCTTCAATGACCCCTAAACGCAACATCTCTTGTATCTCTTGTCGCATCCCTTCTCGTACAGACTCAGGGACGCGGAAGGGGAGTTGTCGCAGGGGGGTCTGATCCTGGGTCTCAACCTTGTGTTGTGCCAGGTGAGTGTACCCGGGTTTCCACGAAAACATCCTCTGTCACTGCCTCAACAACTCCTCCGCCTGCTGTCTCTCCCGGGGACCTAAGTCTTCACCCCAGTGTACCTGGTCCCATGTTTTAGACTGAGTCCTCTCCCCTAAGACATCAGGCAAGGGAAGTCCGGCTAAATCCTCTGCTTCAGGTGCACAGATGGCCACTACCTCTTCAGGGCGCTCCCGATAGGGCTTCAGCATATTCACGTGGAACATGCGGATAACCCTGGGGTCATCACAATCGGCGACATTATAGGTGGTGTCGGCTATTTTCCCCACTACCTGGTAGGGCCCCTGCCATGCAGCTTGGAACTTGTTCTGCCTAGTGGGCTCTAACACCAGGACCTTCTGCCCTATTTCCAAGGTGAGCTCTCTGGCCCTCCGATCGTACCATACGCGCTGGCGCCGCTGGGCCACCTGCATGTTCCCACGTACAGCCTGGGTCAGCTCCTGTAGGCAGTCCCGGAATTCCAGCACATAGGGTACAATAGGAACCCCTTTTATGATGCCCTGCCCTTCCCAGTGTTCTAGCACTAAGTCTAGGGGTCCCCTTACCCGTCTCCCGTATACCAGTTCGAATGGGGAGAACCCCGTGGATTCTTGGGGCACCTCTCGATAGGCAAACAGGAGGTGAGGCAAGAATTTCTCCCAGTCCATGTAGGTCCTGGTAAAAGTCCCAATGAGTTGTTTTAACATCCCGTTAAAGCGTTCACACAACCCATTGGTTTGCGGGTGGTACGGGGCGCTTCTAATGGACTTTACGCCGCACAGCTTCCACAGTTGGTTGGTCACCTCTGCTGTAAACTGGGTACCCTGCTCTGAGATAATCTCCCGGGGAAATCCAACCCATGAGAAAACCTGGAGCAGGGCAGCCGCCACCGTCTCTGCCAGTATGTTAGGTAACGCAACCGCCTCTGGATACCGTGTGGCATAATCTACCACTGTCAATATATACCTTTTCCCTGACGGACTGGGTTTGGCTAACGGCCCTATCAGATCGACTGCTACTCGGCTAAATGGTTCCTCCACAATGGGGAGGGGGCGTAATTTGGCCTTGCATCGATCTCCCCTCTTGCCAATGCGCTGGCAACTGTCACAGGTCTGGCAGTATTGATGGACATCATAGGTTAACCCCGGCCAAAAGAAGTTTTGTGTCAGACGATGCCTGGTGCGACTGACGCCGAAGTGCCCGGCCAAGGGTATGTCATGAGAGATTCGCACTAACTCCTGCCTATACTTCTTGGGAACTACCAGCTGTCGTTTTATAGTGGAGCTCGTCCCTGTGTGGTGCTGCTCTGTGATCCGGTAGAGGAGTCCCTGCTTCCATATAAACTGTTCCCCTTCCAGTACCCCTCTCCCCTCCTGTGCTTTCCCACGATATCCCTCCAATGAAGGATCCTCAAGTAACTCCCTCTTAAATTCATCTGGGGTGGCCCAAGAAATGTGTCTGGCTATGGGAATACGTGTAGGGCTGGGATGTCTTACCTGGGCCTACTCTGAGTGTGATTCTGCCTCCGCAGCTCGAGCTTGTCTCCGGGTGGTCACAGGATATGTCTCAGCCAGAGGGGCAACCGAGAAGGCAGACAACATGGGCCCCAAGTCATTTCCCAGCAAAACGTCTGCAGGCAAATCCTCCATCAAGCCGACCTCAACAAGGCCATCCCCAACTTCCCAGTTCAGGTGAATCCGGGCAGTGGGCAGTCGATGTATGGCTCCCCCTGCTACATGGACTGCCACTGTCCGGTCCGTCTTCTCTTGGTCCCGGACGAAGATGAGGCTTCACAAGGGTCAAAGTTGCTCCGGAATCTCTTAGTCCCTGCATGCGTTTCTCATTAACCCACACGACCTGTCGATGCTGCTGTCGATTATCTGCCCGGGCTGCCTGCACGGGGTCTACTTCATGCAGCACTTCCTCCATGTCTTCCACCCCTTGGTTAGTTTTAGCCCCCAATGCCGGGTCAGCTTCGCCTTGGTAGCAGTGTACAGCAGCCCGGCAGAAGGTAGCTGTTCCCGCCTTTGGCCACTGGGTATGCTGAGTCCGGTTGGGACATTGTCTTTGCAGGTGGCCCAGCTGACGGCAGGTGTGGCATCGCGCCCCAGGGGAACTGTGGTAGGCCGGGTTTCTAGCTGGTCCCCCTACAATCTTCGGTGGTTTGTGGCCCTCCAGGTCCATGGGCGGACCCCTAGTGACCATCTTTGATCCGGACAACTGAGGCCTCCTGGCATCATGATGTTCATCGGCCAGACGAGCGGCTTCCTCAAGAGTCATTGGCCGCCTGTCCTGAAGCCATTCCTGTGTCTCGGGGTTTAGTCCATTAAAGAATCGTTCTAACAAGAAGAGCTGGAGGACGTCCTCCTTAGTGGTTGCTTGGCTCCCTTGTACCCACTGTAGCAGTGATCGCCGTAATTTACAGGCCCATTCAGCATGGGTATCGGTTACTCGTTTTATAAGTTCGCGGAACTTTTGGCGGTATGTCTCTGGTGTCAGCGCATACTGGGCCAAGATCACTTCTTTGATCTGCTCATAGTCCATACAGTCCTCATCAGGTACCGTGCGATAGGCGTCCGCTGCCTGGCCTGTCAGCTTGCTGGCCAGAATTTAAACCCGTTCCTCCGGCTTCACTTGATGAAGGGCACACTGCCGCTCAAAGTCCTGCAGAAAGCCATCAATGTCTTCCTCTGCCTCCCCCAACTGTCAGAAGGCATTATACTGAATCTTTTTGTGGCTTACTGTTGAAGGTACCTGGTCGGAGGCCAGAGCTCCCCTTGCTCGCTGACTCTCCTCTCTCCGCTCTGCCATCTCCATCTTGGCCAGCTCCACTTTGGTCCGCTCTGCCATCTCCACCTTGGCTAGCTCTATCCTGGTCCGCTCGGCCATCTCTTCCTTCAGATCAGTACGCACATCAGCCATCACCTCTCGTATGATCTCTACTGCAGGGTTTGGGCCATAGAACGCCAGTCTGTTCTTTACTCCCTCTGGAATTCAGTCTCCTCCACGTTCACATTGGGGGGTGCTGCACTGTCATGTTCCATGATGGCTGCTATCAAATTCGCTTTTGTTTTGTTGCTGGCGATTAACCCTCGGGCTTCCACCAGATCTTTTAATGTAGTCCTCTTTAACTTCTGGTAGTTGTCTTCCATTCATTCCTTTCCTCCTGTAGACGGGGTATCACATCCCGCTGTCTGCCACCAGTGTAACGGGGTCTCCTGTGCTGTAGTACCTCTTTCAGCACCCCCCGTGTTTCAGGAGGTCCATTCTGCTTTTGCTGGATTCTGAATGAAGGACGCTGGCTAGGATTTCTTGATTACATGGGAGCATATAAAAGCTGACTGCTACTCCAGGTATTTCCAGTCCAAAAAAGCACACTTTATTTACAACACACAGAATATATAACACAGATACACAGGGCAGGCCAATAGAAAAAACAGGCCAGACATACATTACAATAGCCACAGGGGGCCGGAGCCTGCTGGTATTTACTATGGGAATTACAAAGGTGGGGGAGGACAGAATGGGGATATCATGTTCTCTCTGCCCAGGGATGCAGCCTGTGGACTGATGCATTTCACATGGAACCTATTATACATAATATATATAGCATAACATATTCTTGGTGCTGGGGGTTCTGGAACACAGGTGCTTCTCACAAAATTAGAATATCATTAAAAACTTAATTTATTTCAGTTCTTCAATACAAAAAGTGAAACTCATGTTGTATAGAGTCATTACAAACAGAGTGATCTATTTCAAGTGTTTATTTCTGTTAACCCCTTCATGACCCAGCCTATTTTGACCTTAATGACCTGGCCGTTTTTTGCAATTCTGACCAGTGTCCCTTTATGAGGTAATAACTCAGGAACGCTTCAACGGATCCTAGCGGTTCTGAGACTGTTTTTTCGTGACATATTGGGCTTCATGTTAGTGGTAAATTTAGGTCAATAAATTCTGCGTTTATTTGTGATAAAAACAGAAATTTGGCGAAAATTTTTAAAATTTCACAATTTTCACATTTTGAAATTTTATTCTGTTAAACCAGAGAGTTATGTGACACAAAATAGTTAATAAATAACATTTCCCACATGTCTACTTTAGATCAGCACAATCTTGGAAACAACATTTTTTTTTTGCTAGGAAGTTATAAGGGTTAAAATTTGACCAGCGATTTCTCATTTTTACAACGAAATTTACAAAACCATTTTTTTTAGGGACCACCTCACATTTGAAGTCAGTTTGAGGGGTCTATATGGCTGAAAATACCCAAAAGTGACACCATTCTAAAAACTGCACCCCTCAACGTGCACAAAACCACATTCAAGAAGTTTATTAACCCTTAAGGTGCTTCACAGCAGCAGAAGCAACATGGAAGGAAAAAATGAACATTTAACTTTTTAGTCACAAAAATGATCTTTTAGCAACAATTTTTTTATTTTCCCAATGGTAACAGGAGAAACTGAACCAAGAAAGTTGTTGTCCAATTTGTCCTGAGTACGCTGATACCTCAAATGTGGGGGTAAACCACTTTTTGGGCGCACGGCAGGGCTTGGAAGGGAAGGAGCGCCATTTGACTTTTTGAATGAAAAATTGGCTGCACTCTTTAGCAGACACCATGTCGTGTTTGGAGAGCCCCCGTGTGCCTAAAAATTGGAGCTCCTCCACAAGTGACCTCATTTTGGAAACTAGATGCCCCAAGGAACTTATATAGATGCATAGTGAGCACTTTAAACCCTCATGTGCTTCACAAATTGATCCGTAAAAATGAAAAAGTACTTTTTTTTCACAAAAAAATTCTTTTAGCCTCAATTTTTTCATTTTCACATGGGCAACAGGATAAAATGGATCCTAAAATTTGTTGGGCAATTTCTCTTGAGTACACCGATACCTCACATGTGGGGGTAAACCACTCTTTGGGCACATGGTAAGGTTCGGAAGGGAAGGAGCGCCATTTGACTTTTTGAATGAAAAATTATCTCCATCGTTAGCGGACACCATGTCACGTTTGGAGAGCCCCTGTGTGCCTAAACATTGGAACTCCCCCACAAGTGACCCCATTTTGGAAACTGGACCCCCCAAGGAACTTATCTAGATGCCTAGTGAGCACTTTAAACCCTCAGGTGCTTCACAAATTGATCCGTAAAAATGAAAAAGTACTTTTTTTTCACAAGAAATTTCTTTTCGCCTCAATTTTTTCATTTTCACATGGGCAATAGGATAAAATGGATCATAAAATTTGTTGGGCAATTTCTCCCGAGTACGCCGATACCTCATATGTGGGGGTAAACCACTGTTTGGGCACACGGCAGGCTTCACAGAAGTTTATAATGCAGAGCCATGAAAATAAAAAATAATTTTTCTTTCCTCAAAAATTATTTTTTAGCCTGGAATTTCCTATTTTGCCAAGGGTAATAGGAGAAATTGGACCCCAAATGTTGTTGTCCAGTTTGTCCTGAGTACGCTGATACCCCATATGTGGGGGTAAACCACTGTTTTGGCGCACGGCAGGGCTCGGAAGGGAAGGCACGCCATTTGGCTTTTTAAATGGAAAATTAGCTCCAATCATTAGCGGACACCATGTCGCGTTTGGAGAGCCCCTGTGTGCCTAAACATTGCAGATCCCCCACAAATGACCCCATTTTGGAAACTAGACCCCCAAAGGAACTAATCTAGATGTGTGGTGAGCACTTTGAACCCCCAAGTGCTTCACAGAAGTTTATAACGCAGAACCATGAAAATAAAAAAATAAAAATTATTTTCTCAAAAATGATTTTTTAGCCCGCAATTTTTTATTTTCCCAAGGGTAACAGGAGAAATTTGACCCCAAAAGTTGTTGTCCAGTTTCCCCTGAGTACGCTGATACCCCATATGTGGGGGTAAACCACTGTTTGGGCACACGTCGGGGTTTGGAAGGGAAGTAGTGATGTTTTGAAATGCAGACTTTGATGGAATGGTCTGCGGGCGTCACGTTGCGTTTGCAGAGCCCCTGATGTGGCTAAACAGTAGAAACCCCCCACAAGTGACCCCATTTTGGAAACTAGACCCCGAAAGGAACTTATCTAGATGTATGGTGAGCACTTTGAACCCCCAAGTGCTTCACAGAAGTTTATAACGCAGAGCCGTGAAAATAATAAATACGTTTTCTTTCCTCAAAAATAATTTTTTAGCCCAGAATTTTTTATTTTCCCAAGGATTACAGAAGAAATTGGACCCCAAAAGTTGTTGTCCAGTTTCTCCTGAGTACGCTGATACCCCATGTGTGGGGGTAAACCACTGTTTGGGCACACGTCGGGGCTCAGAAGGGAAGTAGTGACTTTTGAAATGCAGACTTTGATGGAATGGTCTGCGGGCGTCACGTTGCGTTTGCAGAGCCCCTGGTGTGCCTAAACAGTAGAAACCCCCCACAAGTGACCCCATTTTGGAAACTAGACCCCCCCAAGGAACTTATCTAGATATGTGGTGAGCACTTTGAACCCCCAAGTGCTTCACAGACGTTTACAACGCAGAGCCGTGAAAATAAAAAATCATTTTTCTTTCCTCAAAAATGATGTTTTAGCAAGCAATTTTTTATTTTCACAAGGGTAACAGGAGAAATTGGACCCCAATAATTGTTGTGCAGTTTGTCCTGAGTATGCCGAGCACACGTCTGGGCTCGGAAGTGAGGGAGCACCATTTGACTTTTTGAATACAAGATTGGCTGGAATCAATGGTGGCGCCATGTTGCGTTTGGAGACCCCTGATGTGCCTAAACAGTGGAAACCCCTCAATTCTACCTCCAACAATAACCCCAACACACCCCTAATGCTAATCCCAACTGTAGCCATAACCCTAATCACAACCCTAACCACAACCCTAATTCCAACCCTAACCCTAAGGCTATTTGTCCACGTTGCGGATTCGTGAGATTTTTCCGCACCATTTTTGAAAAATCCGTGGGTAAAAGGCACTGCGTTTTACCTGTGGATTTACCGCGGATTTCCAGTGTTTTTTGTGCGGATTTCACCTGCGGATTCCTATTGAGGAAGAGGTGTAAAACGCTGCGGAATCCGCACAAAGAATTGACATGCTGCGGAAAATACAACGCAGCGTTTCCGCGCGGAATTTTCCGCACCATGGGCACAGCGAATTTGGTTTTCCATAGGTTTACTTGGTACTGTAAACCTGATGGAACTCTGCTGCGAATCCGCAGCGGCCAATCCGCTGCGGATCCGCAGCCAAATCCGCACCGTGTGCACATAGCCTTATTCTAAAGGTATGTGCACACGCTGCGGAAAACGCTGCAAATCCGCAGCAGTTTCCCATGAGTTTACAGTTCAATGTAAACCTATGGGAAACAAAAATCGCTGTACACATGCTGCGGAAAAACCGCACGGAAACGCAGGGGTTTACATTCCGCAGCATGTCACTTCTTTCTGCGGATTCCGCAGCGGTTTTACAACTGCTCCAATAGTAAACCGCAGTTGTAAAACCGCAGTGAAATGTGCAGAAAAACCGAGGTAAATCCGCGATAAATCCGCAGCGGTTTAGCACTGCGGATTTATGAAATCCGCTGCGGAAAAATCCGCAGAGGACCAGAATACGTGTGCACATACCGAAACCCTAACCCTAGTTCTAATCCCAACCTTAGTGGAAGAAAAAAAAAATGTCTTTATTTTATTATTGTCCCTACCTATGGGGGTGACAAAGGGGGGGTCATTTAGTATTTTTTTTATTTTGATCACTGTGAGGTCTTATCACAGTGATCAAAATGCACTTGAAACGAATCTGCCGGCCGGCAGATTCGGCGGGCGCACTGCGCATGCGCCCACCATTTTGGAAGATGGCGGCGCCCAGGAAAGAAGACGGACGGACCCCGGGAGGCTCGGTAAGTATGATGGGGTGGGGAGGAGCACGGGGAGGTGGATCGGAGCATGGGGGGTGGATCGCAGTGCGGGGGGTGGATCGCAGTGCGGGGGGGTGGATCGCAGTGCGGGGGGATGGATCGGAGTGCGGGGGGTTGGATCGGAGGGCAGGGGGGTGGGATTGGAGCACGGGGGGTGGGATTGGAGCATGGGGGGAGCGGACAGGAGGACGGGGGAGCGGAGCACAGGACGGAGGGGAGCGGACCACAGATCGGAGGGCTGGGGGGGCGATCGGTGGGGTGGGGGCACATCAGTGTTTCCAGCCATGGCCGCTGATATTGCAGCATCGGCCATGGCTGGATTGTAATATTTCACCAGTTTTTTAGGTGAAATATTACAAATCGCTCTGATTGGCAGTTTCACTTTCAACAGCCAATCAGAGCGATCGTAGCCACGGGGGGGGGGGGGGGGAGTGAAGCCACCCCCCCTGGGCTAAAGTACAATTCCTCCTGTCCCTGCAGGCCGGGTGAAATTACAGTTAACCCTTTCACCCGGCCTGCAGGAGCCCAATCCGACCATGACGCATATGCTGCGTCACAGGTCGGAATGGCACAGGTTTTCATGACGCATGCGGTGCGTCAAAGGTCGGGAAGGGGTTAATGCTGATGATTATGGCTTACAGCCAATGAAAACTCAAAAGTCATTATCTCAGTAAATTAGAATAATTAACAAAAAAACACCTGCAAAGGCTTCTTAAGCATTCATTTAAAAAGGTCTGTTTCATTAGGCTCATGGGAAAGACTGCTGACGTGACAGATGTCCAGAAGGCAGTCATTGACACACTCCACAAGGAGGGTAAGCCACAAAAGGCTGATGTCTAAATTCCTTGGTGAATGTGGACACCTCTCTCAGTAAAACCTGCATTTATGGGTAGATAGGAACCTGCTGTAATTAAAATCACCACATGGTGAAGGGCGGAGTGCTCGGTCAGTAAGCTAACCTAAAAATAACAAAAAACTGACTGGCACATCCAAACTAGTGTGAATAGATGCATACCAGGAGCAGCTACCTCCATATACAATATACAAAAAAAGTTGCACTCTATTGTGCCAAAGCATGTCAATGTGAAATATATGAAATATGAATAGCAATTCGGCTTTTGAATATTAGGAAAAATGAATGAGACACTTTGCACAAAATTTGGCCAAATAATGCCTGCCCATCAACCAACGTCAAGAAGGTCCCATAAGTCTGATGGGTCCCTATACAATGTGAACACCTCTCTAAGGCTGATGTCTGACTTCCTCGGTGAATGTGGACACCTCTCTCAGTAAAGCCTGCATTTATGGGTAGATAGAAACCTGCTGTAATTAATATCACCACATGGTGAAGGGCGGAGTGCTCGGCAAGTAAGCTAACATTAAAATAACAAAAAAACTAACTGGTGCCAATGCTAGCTTACTGACCGAGCCCTCCGCCCTTCACCATGTGGTGATTTTAATTACAGCAGGTTCCTATCTACCCATAAATGCAGGCATTGCTGACAGAGGTGGCCACATTCACCCAGGAATTCAGACATCAGCCTTAGGGCTCATACCCATTTGCGAGAAAAAAAAGGTCCGAATTCCAGACAGAAAAAAATGGACGAGTGCTATGCGAATGTAATGCGATTTCCATGCGATTTTTCCTTGGAACATCCCTATGACATGCGTATGCAATGTGATTTTAACATGAAATTTTGCATACACCAGTTCTCATGTTAAAATCGCATTGTAAAATACAACTGTACCGATCGTTTTAAAACTAATCTTCAAAAAATAAATAAATATATATGTCATTGTCTTGTTGGAAGACAAATCTCCGTCCCACTCTCAGGTCTTTTGCAGACTCCAACAGGTTTTCTTCAAGAATGGTCCTGTATTTGGCTCCATCCATCTTCCCATCAATGTTAGCCATCTTCCTTGTCCCTGCTGAAGAAAAGCAGGCCCAAACCATGATGCTGCCACCACCATGTTTGACAGTGGGGATGGTGTGTTCAGGGTGATGAGCTGTGTTGCCTTTACGCCAAACATATCGTTTGGCATTGTTGCCAAAAAGTTCGATTTTGGTTTCATCTGACCAGAGCACCTACTTCAACATGTTTGGTGTTTCTCCCAGTTGGTTTGCTGCCAACTTTAAACAACACTTTTTATGGATATCTTTGAGAAATGGCTTTCTTCTTGCCACTCTTCCATAAATGCCAGATATGTGCAGTGTACAACTGAGTGTTGTTCTATGGGCAGACTGTTCCACCTCAGCTGTAGATCTCTGCAGTGCATCCAGAGTGATCATGGGCCTCTTGGCTGCATCTCTGATCAGTCTTCTCCTTGTTTGAGATGAAAGTCTAGAGAGACGGCCAGGTCTTTGTAGACTTGCAGTGGTATGATACTCCTTCCATTTCAATATAATCGCTTGCACAGTGCTCCTTGGGATGTTTAAAGTTTTGGAAATCATTTTGTATCCAAATCCGGCTTTAAACTTCTCCACAACAGTATCACGGACCTGTCTGTTGTGTTCCTTGGTCTTCGTGATGCTCTCTGTGCTACAAACAGAACCCTGAGACTATCACAGAGCAGGTGGATTATATTTATCATCATTAGGCATTTAGGACAACATTGGATCATTCAGAGATCCACAATGAACTTCTGGAGTAAGTTTGCTGCACTGAAAGTAAAGGGGCCGAATAATATTGCACGCAACACTTTTCAGTTTTTGAATTTCCACAAAAATTAAAATAACCAATACATTTCGTTCAACTACACAATTGTGTTCCACTTGTTGTTGATTCTTCACCAAAAATTTTCATTTGGTATCTTTATGTTTGAAGCATGATATATGGGAAAAGGTTGAAAAGTTCCAGGGGGCCGAACACTTTCGCAAGGCACTGTATATATATCTATCTCTTTATATTTCATAGAGAGATAGCAGAATAGCCAATAATTCATTTGTCACCTTTTGCATAATCAATCAGAAGCCAATAGGATAGTAGACATGGTTTACATGCAATAAACCATTGCAGAACAGTTAGATTTATAAATGTCAGTGTCTAATACTGTTCGTAGTATGTGTTTGTAAAATTTGGGATCTGTATGTACTTAATAAAAGAATGTATTCGTGGAAAAAAATGGCATGGGCTCCTGCGCAATTTTCTGCACCAGAGAGGGAAAGCCAGTGACTGAGGGCAGATACTAATAGCCTAGAGAGGGACCATGGTTATTGGCCCCTCCCTGGCTAAAAACATCCACCCACCCCAGAAAAGGCGCATCTGTAAGATGCGCCTATTCCGGCACTTAGCCTCTCTCTTCCCATTGCCCTGTAGTGGTGGCATATGGAGCAATAAGGGGTTAATGTCACCTTGATTTTGTAAGGTGACATTAAGCATGGTTAATAATGGAGAGGTTTCATTATTAATCCAATAGTATGAATGGCTTACAAAAATACACACACATTAAGAATAAAGTCTTTTAATTAAATAATTAAACACACAGGATTACCATCTTTATTATACTCTCAATCCAAGTGAAGGCCTCGTTCTTGTGTAAAAGATCCAAAATAAAAAAGCAACAATAACCCATACCAGTCCGCTGTACAGTCAAGTTTCATGCTGCAATCCATCTCAAGGGGTTAAATAGTTTACAAGCGGGAGCGGTGCTAATGCTACCGGCCGGGCTGTAAACCACAGAGGAATGAATGAAAAGCTGCCTGCGCAGCCTCCCCGCCTGACCGGACATGAACTCATTAGCGTGGGAAAGTTTCTGAACTTTCCAACGCTGTCAAGTTCACCTCAGGTCAGGCGGGGCCGCTGCGCAGCCTCAGTGACGTCAGTGGTGGTCAGCCCCGCCTGACCTGAGGTGAACTCGGACTTATGGGACCACCTTGACATTGGTTGATGGGCAGACATTATTTGGCCAAATTTGGTGCAAAGCGTCTCATTCATTTTTTCCTAATATTCAAAAGCTGTATTGCTATTTATATTTCATATATTTCATAATGCAACCTTTTGGTATATTGTTTTAAAAACAAAAGTAACACTGTGCTTGATTGGCCAGCAAACTTGCTTGACCTTAACCCCATAGAGAATTGATGGGCTATTTTCAAGAGGAGACACCAGACAAAACAATGCAGAGAAGCTGAAGGCTGCTATCAAAGCAACCTGGTCTTCTATAACACCTCAGCAGTGCCACAGGCTGATCGCCTGCATACCACGCCGCATTGATACAGGAATTGATGAAAAAGGAGACCTGACCAAGTATTCAGTGCATTTACTGAAGTATTCTAATTTACTGAGATAATGACTTTTGGGTTTTCACTGGCTGTAAACCATAATCATCAACATTAACAGAAATAAACACTTGAAATAGATCACTCTGTTTGTAATAACTCTATATAATATATGAGTTTCACTTTTTGTATTGAAGAACTGAAATAAATGAACTTTTTGATGACATTCTAATTTTGTGAGAAGCACCTGTACATCCCTATCTGGCGAGTCCAAGTTTTTTTTAATACATGACCATATCCTGCTGGCTTTAGAAGCCATTGACACTGCATTCTGTGATTTAGTCTTGCAAGTACACCCAGATCCTACTTTACAAGTGACTCTCCTAGTTTTACTGCCACCCTAAACAATATTGTGCCCTCAGGTTATTTTTGTCCAGAGTACATATATCCACATTGAGCCTTTTCTGCAAAGTGCATGCCCAAAACTCAGTTTGTCCAAGTCAGCCTATAACTTATGCAAATCTTTGACAGACTGCACTATACTAAATAGCTTGGCATCATCTGGAAAAATAGAAACATCACTATTAATCCCTTTTTCTTTATCATTAATAAAATCGAATAATAGCGGACCCGGCACTGAACCTTGGGGTCATCATTTATAGACTTTCATAGTATTAGTCGTTCACCATAACGCTCTGGTCTTTGATCCAATTGCAAACCCTAGTTCCTAATCCTATAGACCTTAATTTAACCAATAGACGTCCATGCAGGACAGTGTCAAATGCCTTTTCAAAGTTTAAAAACAAAACTCTATATCCACAGCTACCGCTCTGTGCAGGTTTCTACTCACCTCTTCATAAAAACTAATCAAGTTAGTTTGACAACCTCCATCCTTAGTAGATTTGTTCTGGCTATCACTTATAATATTTTTTTGCACATATCTTTTCATATGTTTTCCCTTATTATCTCCAGTAATTGTATTATTACATGAGATTTTATTTTTTCTCATCTTCTCATTCAGGTCCATACAATATCCTCTCAGTGGAGATCTTCTCTAGAGAATTTTCCTGATTGACCCATCAAGGATGGATAGGGACAGAGACAAGATGGCAGAAAGGATATTACACCTCACCCTAAAGATCCTTTTCCAGCTTACTGGAGAGGTGAGAAATTCTGATGATGTCACATTACATCATTCTTATCTATGGGAATAACAGATAGATAGGACTGGAGAGATGAGGACTCATGAACTATCTGTAATGAGATTTATTAATGTGTCTCTCCATAACCAGAACTACACAGTAGTAAAGAAGACCTCTAGTGGGCGCTATCAGTATCCTTGGTCTGAGGGATGGGGAAGACCCCTGAGTCCAATCACCGGCACTCCAACTCCTCCCCTGATACATCAGAACATCAATGACCAGAAGATCCTAGAACTCACCTACAAGATGATTGAGCTGCTGACTGGAGAGGTGACACTGCTGGGAATGCTGGGACATTATACAGTAACGCTATGAAAGGATTGGGGGATAACGGTATCATTGTATGTGTCAGGTTTCTATACGGTGTCAGGATGTCGTTGTCTATTTCTCAATGGAGGAGTGGGAGTATTTAGAAGGACACAAAGATCTGTACAATGATGTCATGATGGAGGTTCTCCAGCCCCTCACATCACCAGGTAATAGACAGGAGTAAACACACACGACCTAGAATTATCTGTATGTAGAGAATAAATTCAATTCCTGTATGTGTTTCCTCCAGTTCTATCCAGTAAGAGGACAACACCAGAGAGATGTCCCCGTCCTCGTCTTCCTCGGGACTGTAAGGAAGAAATTTCCAATGCTCCTCAGGATTATCAGGTAGATGGAGAGAAGGTGTAATGAGATCTCCCCTATGATATGTAGACGGCTGTGAAGGTCTTGTGCTCAGTCTTGTTTTATCCACCAGTATTATATGTTTTATACTTGTGTAATGAGAACGATGACGATGGCAGGATTCGAGCTGATCATAGATGTAACTTCTCCATCTGTCTGTGATTTTTACAGTGTTTGTTTCAGAGTAATGATCTGACCCATATTGATACTACAGAGACATATATGAGGGGTGATGAGCGGTGTAAAGAGGAAATTCCTACAGATAACCGCCCAGGTGAGTAGTAAAAACTAAACGCAGGGAAGTCACAAATTCGTCTCTGTCAATGGCTGGTACCATTTTGGTGAGCTTTGTGGTCTGTCAGTTTTTCAGCTTTAGGGCTCATACTCACATGCGAGCAACTTGGATGAGTCTCGCATGGCAATACCCGGCACTCAGATCGGAGCGTGCGGCCGCATAGCAATACATGCAGCCGCACGCTCCGCTCCTGAGTGCCGGGTGCAGTGCCGTGCGAGACTCATCTGAGTTGCTTGCAAGTGTGTATAAGCCCTTAAAGGGTTACAGTCTGTTTAGAAAGGATCGTAAAAATCGGAGAGGAGGAGGGGTTTGTCTCTATGTAAAGTCTTGTCTAAAGTCCACTTTAAGGGAGGATATTAGCGAAGGGAATGAGGATGTCGAGTCCATATGGGCTGAAATTCATGGAGGGAAAAATGGTAACAAAATTCTCATTGGGGTCTGTTACAAACCCCCAAATATAACAGAAAGCATGGAAAGTCTACTTCTAAAGCAGATAGATGAAGCTGCAACCCATAATGAGGTCCTGGTTATGGGGGACTTTAACTACCCGGATATTAACTGGGAAACAGAAACCTGTGAAACCCATAAATGCAACAGGTTTCTGCTAATAACCAAGAAAAATTATCTTTCACAATTGGTGCAGAATCCAACCAGAGGAGCAGCACTTTTAGACCTAATACTATCTAATAGACCTGACAGAATAACAAATCTGCAGGTGGTTGGGCATTTAGGAAATAGCGACCACAATATTGTGCAGTTTCACCTGTCTTTCACTAGGGGGACTTGTCAGGGAGTCACAAAAACATTGAACTTTAGGAAGGCAAAGTTTGACCAGCTTAGAGATGCCCTTAATCTGGTAGACTGGGACAATATCCTCAGAAATGAGAATACAGATAATAAATGGGAAATGTTTAAGAACATCCTAAATAGGCAGTGTAAGCGGTTTATACCTTGTGGGAATAAAAGGACTAGAAATAGGAAAAACCCAATGTGGCTAAACAAAAAAGTAAGACAGGCAATTAACAGTAAAAAGAAAGCATTTGCACTACTAAAGCAGGATGGCACCATTGAAGCTCTAAAAAACTATAGGGAGAAAAATACTTTATCTAAAAAACTAATTAAAGCTGCCAAAAAGGAAACAGAGAAGCACATTGCTAAGGAGAGTAAAACTAATCCCAAACTGTTCTTCAACTATATCAATAGTAAAAGAATAAAAACTGAAAATGTAGGCCCCTTAAAAAATAGTGAGGAAAGAATGGTTGTAGATGACGAGGAAAAAGCTAACATATTAAACACCTTCTTCTCCACGGTATTCACGGTGGAAAATGAAATGCTAGGTGAAATCCCAAGAAACAATGAAAACCCTATATTAAGGGTCACCAATCTAACCCAAGAAGAGGTGCGAAACCGGCTAAATAAGATTAAAATAGATAAATCTCCGGGTCCGGATGGCATACACCCACGAGTACTAAGAGAACTAAGTAATGTAATAGATAAACCATTATTTCTTATTTTTAGTGACTCTATAGCGACAGGGTCTGTTCCGCAGGACTGGCGCATAGCAAATGTGGTGCCAATATTCAAAAAGGGCTCTAAAAGTGAACCTGGAAATTATAGGCCAGTAAGTCTAACCTCTATTGTTGGTAAAATATTTGAAGGGTTTCTGAGGGATGTTATTCTGGATTATCTCAATGAGAATAACTGTTTAACTCCATATCAGCATGGGTTTATGAGAAATCGCTCCTGTCAAACCAATCTAATCAGTTTTTATGAAGAGGTAAGCTATAGACTGGACCACGGTGAGTCATTGGACGTGGTATATCTCGATTTTTCCAAAGCGTTTGATACCGTGCCGCACAAGAGGTTGGTACACAAAATGAGAATGCTTGGTCTGGGGGAAAATGTGTGTAAATGGGTTAGTAACTGGCTTAGTGATAGAAAGCAGAGGGTGGTAATAAATGGTATAGTCTCTAACTGGGTCGCTGTGACCAGTGGGGTAGCGCAGGGGTCAGTATTGGGACCTGTTCTCTTCAACATATTCATTAATGATCTGGTAGAAGGTTTACACAGTAAAATATCGATATTTGCAGATGATACAAAACTATGTAAAGCAGTTAATACAAGAGAAGATAGTATTCTGCTACAGATGGATCTGGATAAGTTGGAAACTTGGGCTGAAAGGTGGCAGATGAGGTTTAACAATGATAAATGTAAGGTTATACACATGGGAAGAGGGAATCAATATCACCATTACACACTGAACGGGAAACCACTGGGTAAATCTGACAGGGAGAAGGACTTGGGGATCCTAGTTAATGATAAACTTACCTGGAGCAGCCAGTGCCAGGCAGCAGCTGCCAAGGCAAACAGGATCATGGGGTGCATTAAAAGAGGTCTGGATACACATGATGAGAGCATTATACTGCCTCTGTACAAATCCCTAGTTAGACCGCACATGGAGTACTGTGTCCAGTTTTGGGCACCGGTGCTCAGGAAGGATATAATGGAACTAGAGAGAGTACAAAGGAGGGCAACAAAATTAATAAAGGGGATGGGAGAACTACAATACCCAGATAGATTAGCGAAATTAGGATTATTTAGTCTAGAAAAAAGACGACTGAGGGGCGATCTAATAACCATGTATAAGTATATAAGGGGACAATACAAATATCTCGCTGAGGATCTGTTTATACCAAGGAAGGTGACGGGCACAAGGGGGCATTCTTTGCGTCTGGAGGAGAGAAGGTTTTTCCACCAACATAGAAGAGGATTCTTTACTGTTAGGGCAGTGAGAATCTGGAATTGCTTGCCTGAGGAGGTGGTGATGGCGAACTCAGTCGAGGGGTTCAAGAGAGGCCTGGATGTCTTCCTGGAGCAGAACAATATTGTATCATACAATTATTAGGTTCTGTAGAAGGACGTAGATCTGGGTATTTATTATGATGGAATATAGGCTGAACTGGATGGACAAATGTCTTTTTTCGGCCTTACTAACTATGTTACTATGTTACTATGTAAATTCACCCGTTGCTAAAATACTAACTAAGTATAGATGAAAATATAATACTGTTATAGACAATAAAATATAAATAACAGATGAAATATGCCGATAGTGGGGAAAAAGACCATATAGTTAAGCTCCCGGGAATGAGCGGTTTATTTTGATTATTCTAAATTATCAGGATATATGTTTTACCAACAGCTTTAACAAAAGTTTGGATAAAATACAATATTAAAAAAACCTTCTTTAGAAAAAGTAGATTCATGTCTTTGACTTTAACTCATATCTAGGTAACAAGAATCTGGTAACCATGTATATTTCTAACAATCACTGCAAACATTACTATGCCATTCGGACTTAACTGAAGACACCTCAATCAGAACGTCAGAAAATTGTTATGACATCTACTGTTGTAGTTTGGATAATTTTTTTGCACTTAATGGTCCATGTGTACAATATCCCAGAACATTCTTGAACTAGTTTTGGGACCACAAAATGCAGATCTTAATGAAGCAAACCCATAATCCCTTACGTTTTGACTGAAGGAATTTATACTGGGAGATTTTTTAGACTTTCCACCCTAGTTTGGCCAGGCTCAAATGGAGATCTTGTGTTGTCAAGTCAGTAAAACTCTCTTCCTAGGAGTTACGAGCTTATAAATGTAGATGCTTTAATATTACTAATGATCTTTATGCTTCTTTGTGACATAAAAGGGGAATATTATCCGCCATATATTTTATATGCATTTGAATGGGTGTTATACAGTAGAATGCATCAGTATTTTAAGTGTTAATTTATTTTACAGTTTGTACTTATGAATTACCGTATTTTTTGGACTATCAGACGCACTGGACCATAAGATGCACCTAGGTTTTAGAAGAGGAAATTAGGGAAAAAAAACTGACGCAAACAATGTGGTCAATTCTATACTTAATATCCCCTATCCTGGTAAATATGGTCCACTCCTCCCCATCCTGGTATGCATGGCCCCTCATCCCTATCCTGGTATGCATGGCCCCCTCATCCCTATCGTGGTAGGAATGGTCGCCCTCATCCTTATATAGGCAGAAATGATCGCCCTCATCCCTATACTGGTATGCAGGGTCCCCATCTCGTCCAAGTATGCATGGCTCCATCCCTATCCAGGTATGTAGGGCCCCATCCTTAACCTAGCATGACTGGCCCCCATCCCAGTCCTGGCATGCATGGCCCCATCCTTATCCTGGTATGATTGGCCCCATCCCAGTCCTGGTATACCAGAACCTGGATGGGGCTAATCATACCAGAATAAGGATGGGACCAATCATACCAGGAATGGGATGGGGCCAGTAGCGTAGCTACTGGGGGGGCAGAGGGGGCCTTTGCCCCGGGCCCTGTCACATGAAGGGGCCCACTGGGAGCCGGCACTGCCACTTCTGTGCTGAGGCACAATACAGCACAGGAGGAGAGCAGCAAAATGCCTGCTCCCCTGCCTGACGGAGATTCTGCACGCTGGTCGGACAGTGACCAGTTACAAGTCTCCCTCCTGCACGGTATTGTGCTGACCGAGCTCAGAAGCTTCTCCCGGGCTGCAGGTTTCTTCCCTCCCTGTGCACGCTGGGACTAGCTCAGGGCAGGCACGCTGGGTCCTAGCTGCTTCCTGGTCCTGCTGCAATCTTCATTGGTAAGTGGGGATAAGATTGATAGGCATGTCATAGTTCCTGGGGGGTAAATGTGAGAGGATGGGGGTGTTGTGGGGGCTTAGGTGGGGGAGGGGGACAGGGAACTGGGGGGTGAATGTGAGAAGATAAGGGTATTGTGAGGGCTGAGGTGGGTGAGGGGCGACAGGCACTGGGGGGCTGATTATTAGATGGTTACCAGATTATATGCACTCCATCACATGTAAGGGTACCGTCACACAGTGGCACTTTTGTCGCTACGACGGTACGATTCGTGACGTTCCAGCGATATCCATACGATATCGCTGTGTCTGACACGCAGCAGCGATCAGGGATCCTGCTGAGAATCGTACGTCGTAGCAGATCGTTTGGAACATTCTTTCGTCGCTGGATCTCACGCTGTCATCACTGGATCGGTGTGTGTGACACCGATCTAGCGATGCGGTCGCTTGTAACCAGGGTAAACATTGGGATACTAAGCGTAGGGCCGCGCTTAGTAACCCGATGTTTACCCTGGTTACCAGCGTAAATGTAAAAAATAACAAACAGTACATACTTACATTCCGGTGTCCGTCAGGTCCCTTGCCGTCTGCTTCCCGCACTCACTGACTGCCGGCCGTAAAGTGAAAGCAGAGCACAGCGGTGACGTCACCGCTGTGCTGTGCTTTCACTTTACGGCCGGCAGTCAGTGAGTGCGGGAAGCAGACGGCAAGGGACAGACACCGGAATGTAAGTATGTACTGTTTGGTTTTTTTTACGCTGGTAACCAGGGTAAACATCGGGTTACTAAGCGCGGTCCTGCGCTTAGTAACCCGATGGTTTTCCCTGGTTACCCGGGGACCTCGGCATCGTTGGTCGCTGGAGAGCTGTCTGTGTGACAGCTCTTCAGCGACTACACTACGACTTACCAACGATCACGGCCAGGTCGTATCGCTGGTCGTGATCATTGGTAAATCGTATAGTGTGATGGTACCCTAATAGTTGTTCTCTGGGATGGGGAGATAGGGGGCTTATTATACTAACCAGCTGGGTAAGCCATAAGCTACATCACATTTAGGCTATGTGCACACGTTCAGGTTTTTTCGTGTTTTTTTTCGTGCTAAAAATGCTATAAAAACTCATACATTATGCATTCTATCATTTAGAATGCATTCTGCATGTTTTGTGCACATGGATGCGTTTTTTTCCGGGGAAAAAAACGCATCGCGGTAAAAAAATGAGCATGTTCATTATTTTTGCGGATTTTCTGCGTCTTTCCCGCAACTCTATGCATTTGGGAAAAAACGCACAAAAAACGCGTAAAAAAACGCGAAAGAAACACATGCGGATTTCTGGCAGAAATGTCCGGTTTTTGTCAGGAAAATTTCTGCAAGAAATCCTGACGTGTACACATACCCTTAAGCATCACTCCAGCATTTTTTTTTATTTGACTGCTGGAATGGCGCGTCAAGGGTATGTGCACACATTGTGGATTTTGCTGTGGATCTGCAGCAGTTTTCTATGCGTTGTACAGTACCATGTAAACCTATGGAAAACAAAATCCACAGTGCACATGCTGTAGAAAATTCTGCGTGGAAACGCAGCGGTTTATTTTCCTCAGCATGTCAATTCTTTGTGAGAACTCTGCAGCATTTTACACCTATTCCTTAATAGGGATCCGCAGGTGTAATAACGCAGGCGAAATCCGCACAAAACCAACAAAATCCGCAGTAAATCTGCAATGTGTGCACATACCCTAAGAGGTGCAGTTACAGCTGCTGCTCTATACTCAGAGCGGTGACTGAAACCGTGCCGGTGCCGCCCCCGAGGCTGCAGTGAGGAATATAGCTAATTTCCTCCTGGCAGTGTGACTCTCAGTGCAGGAGACACAGTGTCAGAACACTGTTAACTATTATACTGTGTTTTGGGGGATCATTGAGGACATCATTCTATGTATAGGGGAACTCTAATGGTCATCATACTGTATGTACGGGAGCTGTGGGCCCATCATACTGTGTATAGGGGAGCTGTGGGGACATCATACTGTGTATGGGGGGCTGTGGGTTCAAAATATTGTGTATAGGGGAGCTGTGGGGGCATTGTACTGTGCATAGGAAAGCTGTGGGCCCACCATACTGTGTATAGTCAAGCTGCACATGGAGACTACTTAGGGGACATTATTAAATGTTAAGTGGGAACTTAAACATTATTGTTTTATGGGCACTCAGTACTGAGACCATCAAAATTTCATGTGTGGTATTTTTACTTTTTAGGGACAAAATGTGGAGGGCACTAGCACAGGGCATTAATGTTTTCTAGGGGTGAATTTTATTATCTAGAGAGCACAAAAGAGTCATTATTACTATGTAAGGGGCACAGTGGTGGCATTGCTATGTGGGGCGGCAACATTATTGTACCACACAGCAGGTGCTATAGGACACATACGGCAGCAGCGGCTCAGTATTGGGGTATCAGGTGCAGTAATAGGGACACATACGGCAGCAGCGGCTCAGTATTTGGGTATCAGGGGCAGTAATAGGGACACATATGGCAGCAGCAGCTCAGTATTGGGGTATCAGGGGCATTAATAGGGACACATACTGCAGCAGCGGCTCAGTAATAGGGAAACATACGGCAGCAGAGGCTCAGTATTGGGGTACAGGGGCAGTAATAGGGACAGATACGGCAGCAGCGGCTCAGTATTGGGGTATCAGGTACAGTAATAGGGACACATACAGCAGCAGCGGTTCAGTATTGGGGTATCAGGTACAGTAATAGGGACACATACGGCAGCAGCAGCTCAGTATTGGGGTATCAGGAGCAGTAATAGGGACACATATGGCAGCAGCGGCTCAGTATTGGGGCATCACGTGCAGTAATTGGGACACATACGGCAGCAGCCGCTCAGTATTGGGGTATCAGGTGCAGTAAAAGGGACACATACGGCAGCAGCGGCTCAGTATTGGGGTATCAGGGGCAGTAATAGGGACACATACGGCAGCAGCGGCTCAGTATTGGGGTATCAGGGGCAGTAATAGGGACACATACGGCAGCAGCGGCTCAGTATTGGGTATCAGCAGAATGAGGAGTTTGTGCAGGTTGGGGATAGATGGGGACGGGGCTGGAAATGTGAGAAGTCTGATGTGTCATCATAATTTCTGCAGACGAGTCCTGGTGGAGAAGTTGTCTTGTTGGGCTGGGCCAGATGGAACAGACGAGAAAAGTGAACGATTCCATCATAAAGAACGTCATCTGTAAGTTATTATCTATAACTGTGCTGTGATCTCTTATATGGTCTGTAGAACTGGTATCTACCAATATATGGTCCTCATATAGTAGTATCAGTGTTTATTTTTGTATATAGATGTGTTTTCAGTCACAGTGCGGTCATCTGCTGATGTTCCCCTATGCTCACAATTAGGGTGCACCATGTAGCTGTATATTTCAAAAACCTGACCTGCACATTCAAACATAGACTAAGTGTGAACAGGTGCTGTGAACCCAGAGTCGCCAACTCGTATATAGTTAAGTAAATAAGGCAGCACACTGCAGCGCTAAAACATGCAAACTTGAAAACACGAAATTTGAACTGCATTACTGCACTAGAAATATGAAAAATGAGAGCTTTTAGCGCATAAAAATGACCAATTTTATGTGTACCTGGTAGCTGTAGTCAGGGGTACCTCGTTAGGGGCCCACTCAGATTTTTCACCCCCCCTAAGCTGAAACCCTAGCTACGCCTCTGGATGGGGCCAATCATACCAGAATAAGGATGGGACCAATCATACCAGGAATGGGATGGGACCAATTATGCCAGGATGCCAGAAAGAAATTAATATTCATTGCCCTCCACACCCATGGGCGTGGAATGCAGTAAATATTCATTTCTCTTGAGCAGCGGGCACAGGAGTTAGGCGCAGCTGTCGGCTCCTGCCTCTGCTACCCGCTGCTCCGCCGAAACTGCTTCCCCACCACAGCCAGAGCCGGTACATCCGGACCATAAGACGCACCCCCCATTTTCCTCCACATTTTTGGAGGAAAAAAGTGTGTCTTATAGTCCAAAAAATACAGTATATTTCTTTGAAACCATGACAAATTAATTACACTACTTGACATTACACATTGCTTTATCGAAAGTCTGGATTTGTCATATGTTTTTCTACCTTGAATTACATTTTGCTACACACCCTGCAATGTGTGGAAATGTTTATATTTTACAAAAGTCCAAAAATGATTTTATTCTCACCAGGTGACTGTATCAAAACCTCAAAAGGACATGTGATAACTTCAACTGAGGATCGTGATATCATACAAGATCCTAGTGAAATGGATGCAATTATACCAGATATCCAAGATATATCATTAGGCCTCCACAATGAAGATCTATCATCTAATACTTTTCAGCAGGTCCTATCTTCAGATTCATTACAGACTGTTAAGAAAAAGAAAAATAACAGAAGGGATGCTGAACATGAAAGACTTCACAAAGGCGGGAATCCATTCACTTGTTTAAAATGTGGAAGATGTTACCTAGATATATCAAATCTTGTTGAACAAGAGAAAATTCACACAAAAGCAAAGGAATCTTCATGTTCAGAATGTGGAACATGTTTTTCACGGAAATCACATCTTTTTCAGCATAAAAAAACGCACACGGGCAAAAGGCCATTTTCATGTTCAGAATGTGGGAAATGTTTTCTGACTAGTTCAAAACTTGTTATACATCAGAGAATTCATATGGGCGAGAAGCCGTATTCCTGTTCTAAATGTGGGAAATGTTTTACAGAGAAATCACACCTTATTACACATGTGAGAAGTCACACTGGGGAGAAACCGTTCTCATGTTGCGACTGTGGAGCATATTTCAACTGTCAATCTAATCTTATTAGACATAAGAGAAGTCATAGAGGTGAGAAGCCATTTTCATGCTTAGAATGTGGAAAGTTTTTTTCTCGGAAATCAAATCTTGTTGACCATCAAAAAACTCACACGGGTGAAAAGCCATTTTTTTGTTCAGAATGTGGGAAATGTTTTAAAAAGAAGTCAGATCTTGTTACACATCAGAGAATTCACACAGGGGAGAAGCCATTCTTATGCACAGAATGTGGGAAGTGTTTTAACCAAAAATCACATCTTGGTATGCATCAGAAAAGTCACACAGGAGAGAAGCCGTTTCCATGTTTAGAATGTGGGAAATGTTTTATTCAAAAATCAAAACTTTTTGACCATCAAAAAACACACACAGGGGAGAAGTCATTTTTATGTTCCGTATGTGGGAAATATTTTAAATTAAAGTCAGGTCTTGTAACGCATCAGAGAATTCACACAGGAGAGAAGCCATACTCATGTGCAGAATGTGGGAAATGTTTCAACCAAAAATCATATCTTGCTAAGCATCAGAGAAACCACTCAGGAGAGAAACCATTTTCATGCTTACAGTGTGGGAAATGTTTTACTCAGAAATCAAATCTTGTTGACCATCAGAAAACTCACACAGGAGAAAAGCCATTTCCATGCTCAGAATGTGGGAAGTGTTTTTCTCGGAAATCAAATCTTCTTGATCATGAAAAAATTCACAAACGGGCATAGCCTTTTTATAGTTTAAAACATTTTTTTCATTTTGACCAAGTATGGTTTTGTTATACATCAGAGAACTCACAGAGGGAGAAGCCCTTCTAATGCTCAGCATTTTAACCAAAAATCATATCTTCCTAACAATCTGAAAAGTCATTTTCATGCTCAGAATTTTGGGAACTTTTTTTTCTAGAGAATTAAATTTTGTTTGCAATTAAAATATTGATACAGAGAAAACTCTATAATTATGTCCTGAATGTGGTCAATGTTTTAAATGTAACTGGAAATGTGTTTCCTAGAGATGATAGATTTTATGTGAATCAAATGTGTGTCAAATTTTTAGGAATTTACCGAACCCAGTGACTTTGAATTTGTGATTCTCATCATGTAAATAGCCTTAAAGCCAACCTGTCAGAAGGATTTTGCTAAGTAAACTACAGACATTGTCAGGTTGGCGCTGTTATACCGATTAAAATGATACCTGGCGTGAAGAAATCCGTCTATGGTTTTTGTGTAATTAGTGTTAGAAGTTTTAAGTTAATGAGATGCCTGTGCTCTTTAGAGTCTTATCTTGGTGCTCTAGACCAGAGAAACCAAGAAGAGCCCTGCTCACAGGCACACCCCGAACACAAACATGTTGCTCATCATAGAGAAAGAGACAGACTGTTTGTGCTTTGGGTCGGCCTGTGGGCAGGTCTCTCCTTGGTTTCTCTGGCCTAGAGTAGCAAGATAAGACCCTGCATACAGTCCTGCCTGGCGCACGAGCATCTCTGAAAACTTCTAACAATTATTTTATAGGAATTACAAGAAGGATTTCTTCACCCCAGGTATCATTTTAATCAGTGCAACAACGCTGACCTGACAATGCCTGTAGTTTACTTAGCAAACTCCTGCTTACAGGTTCGCTTTAAATGACCACTTCCGTTTTACACATTGCCGAATATTGGATCAGTCAGAGAAAGCTTACATGACTTTGGGCCCAATCAGGCAAACTTCCTCATAATGCCTCGCAGTTATCACATCACCTGTCCAGCTAATCAGGAGGCACTATCACATACAAAGGTAAAATCAGGGAATGAAGCTGCCATTTTTTTGGTTTAGCTGGATAGTGAGATGAAGTCACAGATTAGCCTAAGATATGGGAAGATGAAGCCATAAACTATTGAAGAAATTCTACAGATTATGTGTGTTATAGCACAACATTGAAAGAATTTAATATATAGTCTGTGAAGAAAAGGGAATAATACAGATTAATTTCATAGTGAGAAAAAAAGGAGAACTAGCAGTAGTTTTTTGCATCCATACAAAAGTAAACTGTCTACATTCCTGAAAACAGTGCACTGCTTCACAAAGTGTGCATGTCACACACTACAGATTTTATGCATATATGTTAATTTTTATATACATACAGTATATGGCACATCAGCACGGTGGTTTGTTGCCATTTATTTTTTTGGGCAATGATTTATTGGTTGCTTTTTTTAAGAGGGCATTTTGTTAAAAGAATGCATAAGAGAATTAAAAAGTTCAGATATTTAACTCTGTGGCTGTCTGCTTCACAGAGTGAGGTTGGTTCTGATGAAGTCAATGCACCTCGAAATGCGTTGAGAATAAAACTCAAGTATTTTCTGACCTGTATGTATTGAGAAGCCAGCATCGCAGCTTATCTACTTCTTCATATTTATTCATTTCAACATTGGATTTGCCAGCTGGGCCCTTATTTATGAGCCCGTCTAAGTATTGTGCTTTCTCACAACACAATCAGCTGAGCAGTTTCCGCATTTATAAACATCTGTTATCGTGATAACTCCTCATTTTGCACTCCTTTTGTCTTTCTAGTTTTTATTTTGGCATAACGTTTCATTTTCCAGACCCGGGGTATATACATGTAACACTAATTGTGCAGCCTGTTGCTACTGCTGTTTCTAAGGCCGGGTTCACACTTGAGTACCGGGGCTTTGCGGACGGCTGCATACTTCCTCCGTGAAGCTCTGCCCACTTCAGCACTTCTTCCGTTTTGGTCTGCCTGCTTCTGCATGCGTCCTGCATACCTATCTTTAACATTGAGAACGCAAGACATGAGGATGTATGCGGATGCGTCATTTTGACATGCCCGCTGACCGCATGGGGACGCAAAAAGTTGCATTTCCGTGCGGTCGGCGAGCGTGTCAAAACGACGCATCCGCATGTCCTGCGTACCCAATGTTAAAGATAGGGACGCATGCAGAAGTAGGCGGACCTAAACGGAAGAAGTGTGGAAGTGGGCGGCGCTTCACTGAGGAAGTACGCAGCGGTCTGCAAAGCCCCGGTACACAAGTGCGAACGTAGGGTAAGTTGGTCAACTTTGACAAATGGAGAATTGTGCCTCAAAACCTTGCCAAAGTTTAGTGCAGTAGGAAATGTGTGGTGAAAGGAAAGGTTGTAATGGACAGGGGAATGTAAAGAAAAAAAATACCACAGCATTTTAGGAATGTGAATATGCAAGCAGCAATTGTACTATCACTGGCACAAGACCTCCAGGCATTAGTGCTACCAAATGATTAAAAAAAGGAAGGGGAGAGGGATTATTCAGCTCACCAGTTGCAGCAAAATAGAGTCCTCCATCAAAAGAATGCATTGAGCGGACCCCAGACCGGCTGAGCAACAAGCAGAGGAAAAACAAGGTAGTTCCAGCATCTGCTTAATTATGTAGAATTAAAACATGACTGTTAATTAGAAAAAAAATTAAAATTCTAAGAACAAATACATGGCAAAATGTGGGGAGGAATTGGTGGTAAAGATAAAAGGACATGGGTCTATGCGTTTCAAGTTGTAAACTTAATCCTAATCCCCCCCCCCCCCTCCTCTGTCTACCTCCCCTTCTTCCACACCTTTTGGCATGTTTTTGTTTTTCTAATTTAATTGAATTTTTTTTCTAATTAAAAGTCAATATTTAAATTCTACATATGGTAATTAAACGGATGCAGGAACCCCCTTGTACTATCAAATGCAAGTCACAGTTGTACCCATTTATCTCCAGCAATTGTATTATTTGGGAGGAATTGGAGAACATTATGGGCTATATGGCACATCACTAATCTTGGTTACAGCAGGATGGTGTTACCTCTGTCAGTGACACCATCAAGTTGGGTCAGTGTATTGCACATTCCTCTTATGTTGCCTTAACTATTAAACTTTTTGATTGCAAACTTTGAATTAAGTTAATGACATCCCTGTGTTTTCTGACACCTAGTCCCCCCCCCCCAAAAAAAAAACAGAAACAAACCAATCATACTTACCAATACCTGGTTACATTGCTAATGCATTGCAGAATGCAGCAGACACCCATGATAAAAAGAGGAACCAGCACAGGTGAAAAATACTGATGAACAACCAATCACTTATCTACTATGAATAAGAGGAGTGGTTACTTAGCACTTGGTTAAGTTCTGTAAAGGGTACCGATCACAGAGATATTTGTAGAGCACTGTGATGGCTTTATTTTAGTAACCCCATTAAATCAGTTGGGGTGCCCAGCACATTATTAGTTCTACCCACAAGGATAGACACCTCATTTCTCCAATCCAAAACTACAGGTCCTGTAGCTTGAATGCTAATCCATATCCTCCTACATCTCCACATTCTCCTTAATGAAAGTTACCCCATTCCCAATAGCAACAGGGCAGAAAATTGCATTCGCTCCTCACCACCAGTCTTTTTGCTTAAACACTACCAAACTTGTTTTACAGGGTAAGAGCATGTGGAACAAACGAGATTTGGCGGATGATTTGCTGCTTTGCATTAATCAGCAAATTTCATGCTGAATGTCTCATCACCTACAACTGCTAATTATAGTAAGTGACAATGCTCCCTGAGCATGTCGTAAAAAAATCGAAATGCAATGTAATTCAACTGTACTTTGTTCGTAGACTAAAACAGTGAGTGATTATATCATGGTGCAATCGTAGAGTCTGTATGAGTAGCGTCAAGCAGTGAGTGATTATATCATGGATCAGGCAAACTGGAAATACATTTCTTTAATAAACTATCATTGGCAGCTGATGAGGGATGAGTTGCTTAATGAGACCTTTTGAAGTGGCTACTAAATTTGGCAAGGGGACAACTGTGATGTCATGCTCCTTATATTCATGTTGCTTAAAACAAAAGATGGAATGAGGGATGGAGGAAGAACAACTTCTACATCTTAATTACTGCCTTGGAGCTGCTGGGACCCATCAATGACAATGTATGTCAAAGCAGGATGTGGGGAAGAAGAGGAGGAGATGCAGGCAGAGGGAGACATTGCATTATCACATGCACAAGTAGGGAGCAACGTTTATTATGGAAAATTGATTACAATGACGCTGGATATGATGACCAACTGTCAGAGAGAATGGTATTAAACGAACCTTATGAGGCCTCAGTTGGGTTGGTGAGCATGGCAAACTGCATTATAAATTGCTTTTGGACTGACAGGTATATTATCAGCAAGCAAATGATAGCCATACTTTTAGACCCTTCCTATGAAAGCCAGAGAGATTTTTTTCCAGCTTCCGAAAGGGATTTAAAATTGGTGTATTACTAGTATTAGATGTGTTCCATGCTTGGTGATGCTTTCGCAGAGCAGATGTCTCTGCTAACTGCATGTGTGACCAAAACACTCCTCAATTCCATTCAGTCAAAGCATCCCCAGGTGTGCCAGCACTTCCTCTACCACAAATAGCAAAAAGAAAAAAATGGATTACAGTACATCTCTAGATGGATGAGTTGTTTTACTAGCCGCTACATTAATCTAATACACAACAGCAGGCAGAAAGACACCTAAACTATTAAGGTCAGTTGTATTTATGTATGACACAATGGACCAGGTAAGCCACTGCGCCCATCAGATGATCGAATAGCATCAGTCATGCCTGGATTATGTTTTTTTTCTCGAGCCTTAACTCCATGGACTTCTGTTTCAGCAGATTGGACCAGTGGCAAGCAATGAGAGGATTTTCACTTGGATACGACATGTCAATTATTAGATCAGTCATGGCGTCTGCCTAAAAACTGTAAAAAACAAAACCTAAGACAACAAAATGATTAAATACCCTTTAGAGCATATATAAATGAATAATAGTACAATTAAATAATATAATAATATAATAGTTAACACTATTTTGATAAAAAAAGGCATAAAAAACAATCCAACCAATGTACCAAATCGGGATGGTCCTTTCACTAGTATTAACCCTCTCTATGTGTCAGCAGACCTCAAAATAGATGGTGGCAGTGCAGAACCCAGACCTGACTGTTCAGACACCAGCCTGTGGACAGCTATAGAGACAAAATGCCTACCTCAAAAAAGGGCCAAATCATATGTTGGCATTAGTGCAGTGTGTGATTGTCCTATCCGTAAAAAAAAAAAATTACAATATGGAGAATTGCGAAAGTATTCTGCTGCCTGGAGCTTTTCAACTTTAATAATAACTATAATATTGCACGCCCCACTTTTCAGTTTTTGATTAGCACACAAATTTAAAATAACCAATAAATTTCGTTCAACTTCACAATTGTATTCCACTTGTTGTTGATTCTTCACCAAAAATTTACATTTGGTAGCTTTATGTTTGAAGCATGATATGTGGGAAAAGGTCGAAAAGTTCCAGGGAACCGAATATTTTCGCAATGCACTGTAGCTTACTATACATTACACTACAGTTCAAAAGTTTAGGGTCACTTAGAAATGTCTTTTTTTTTAAAGAACAGCACAGTTTTTTCCAATGAAGCTAACATTAAATGATTCAGAAATACACTCTATACATTGTTAATGTGGTAAATGACTATTCTAGCTGCAAATGTCGGGTTTGTAATGCAATATCTTCATAGGTGTATAGAGGCCCAATTGAAACAACCATCACTCCAGTGTTCTTCTGGTACGTTGTATTTGCTAACTGTGTAAGAAGGCTAATGGATGGTTAGAATACCCTTGAAAACCATTGTGCAGGTATGTTAGCACAGCTGAAATCAGTTTGGCTAATTAGAGAAGCTATAAACCTGACCTTCCTTTGAGCTAGTTGAGAATCTGGAGCATTACATTTGTTGGTTCCATTAAACTCTCAAAATGACCAGAAAAAAATAACTCATGTGAAACTGAACAGCCTATTCTTGTTCTTAGAAATGAAGGCTATTTCATGCAAGAAATTGCCAAGGAACTGAAGATTTCCTACAACGGTGTGTACTACTCCCTTCAGAGGAGAGCACAAACAGGCTCTAACCAGAGTAGAAAGAGAAGTGGGAGGCCGCGCTGCACAACTGAGCAACAAGACAAGTACATTAGAGTCTGTAGTTTGAGAAATCGACGCCTCACATGTCCACAACTGGCAGCTTCATTAAATAGTATACGCAAAACGCCAGTGTCAACCTCTACAGTGAAGAGGTGACTCCGGGATGCTGGCCTTCAGTACAGAGTGGCAAAGAAAAAGCCATATCTGACACTGGCTAATAAAAGGAAAATATTAATATGGGCAAAAGAACAAAGACATTGGGCCTCACAGTCCCCTGATCTGAACATCATTGAAAATCTGTGGCTAGACCTCAAAAAATTCATGCAAGACGACTCAGGAATCTTACAGAAGGAAGAATGGATGAAAATCCCTCAAACAACAATTGCAAGACTCTTGTCTGGCTACAAAAAGAATTTAAAGCTGTAATACTTGCAAAAGGTGGTGCTACTAGGCACGGACTATGCAGGGTGCCCAAACTTTAGCATTGGCCCATTTACCTTTTTGTAGTTTTTAAAATGTAAAACATGAGAATGTTTGCCTAAAATACAAAAAGAAATGTGTATTTTTTCATGCCACTGTATTATTCACACACACAATATATATTATGACTATATTTGCATGTATTTATTTCCATATGTAAAGCTATACATATACATTGTGAAGCACAATAAACCCCAAGTCAGGGTGGGTACACAGTGGAAAAAACGTGTGCACTACTGTAGGAATGGTGCTAAGGTAGGTTCCCACACCTTAGTGTAATGTACAAAAAGAACCTAGCACTCAACTTGATGCTCATGTGCAAGTTTTATTGTAGTACCCAATAAACGTTTCGGTCCATCACACAGACCTTCATCAGTAACTACATGTGAAAAAATAATAATACAAATAAACAACCAAATCAAAAATTAACAAAAATAAAGTATATACATAGCACGAGGAGACTAAGAGAATAGCATCAATATCAAAACACAGGTCTATAGGGTGAACAACATATTTGCCAGAGAGGGCCATAACGAGTATCGAGGCACTATGATGTTCCATACCAGGGAGAAGAGAACGAGAAAAGAGAGAGTGGGAAACGTGTGACATGTACCGTACTGTACTGGAGTAGGGTCAAAGAGACCAAAGTGTCTGGGCACACGTGTAAGCGGCGTCTAAGGGTCACAGGAGAGAGAGTATAAGACTAGCGTGCCCCTGCAGTGCAGTGATCAGAGAGTATAAACTAGGGCGTACCTTACAAAAGAGCTCCGTAGGAAAATCTATGTAGAAAGATCTACTAAGGACAAAAGGAGGGATATGATAAGTGAACCTACCAACTAACTATGTGGAGGGTGACATGCTGCGCTAAAGAAAGGTTACCTGTAGCGAGTGTGTAGAGCTGTGCCAATAATAGACGCAGAGTCCACCGCTGGTCTGGTCGGTAGAGGGAAAGACCGCTGCTAAATAGGCAGAGGGAGGGGCTAACAGGCCAATAGAGTAGTGCGCGGCGAACCGGATGTACGTCACGAAGTCATGGCAACGCAGAGACGCTAGCAAGCGGCGGCATGAATATCACGCGTCTCAGGGCCGGCGGAAGTGACGAGCGTGTGTGTTGCAGCTCTAGAGAAACTGTGCCATAGTCGATGAGGTTCCACCTAAAAGGATGTGGACAGGTGGATCCCGGAGACGTAGGGAGGTGGTGCCTAGTGGAGAGCCAGTGACAGGTGGAGGATCTCCATAGTGACTGCGCTGGGTTCAGCCGTATGATGATAGGCAAAGTGAAGGAAGTAGACTCAGTCCAGTGCGATCGATGAGTGGCGTTAGAGGACCTCAATATAGACGACTAATGGTAGAAGAGAAAAGGAACAGTTAATAATGTGACATAAAAGTACGTACAGATAAATATGCCTGTATATACACGCACGTTTCAACCATAATGAGTGCGAGTATAGACCCAGGGAGTAAATATACTGAATAACAATATGACAATAAAATGCACAAAATGACAATACAACCGGTATGGAGGAGGGAGTCAACCATGGGTGGTATCTCCCCGACTGTAAATATGAGTAATGTAGGTGTACCCTAGGGGAAAGCACTGTCCTAGAGGAATGATGCGAGATCCTAATCTCTATTGAGACCCAATGGATGAAGGGTCTCCAATGTATGGATCCAAAAGGCCTCCCTACGTTTTAGACGGGCCACCCGGTCACCACCCCGTCGACTAGGGGGGATGTGCTCGATGACTTGGAACTGTAGTTGTGAGACATTGTGGCCTTGATTATTAAAGTGTGACGGGATAGGTAATAGAAGGTTTTTGCACCGGACCGTGGATTTGTGCTTAGAGATACGATCACGTATAGATTGCGTGGTTTCTCCCACGTAGAGAAGTCCGCAGGGGCATTTGATAAGATATATGACCCATGATGAGGCGCATGTAAAATAATCTGGGATACGGAATGTTTTGCCAGAGCGAGGATGGTGAAAGGAGGAGCCCTTAAGGACATTATGGCACTGTGCACAGTTGAGGCATGGAAAGTTCCCTGTGCGGGGATTTTGCAGAAAACGTTGGCGAGGGGATGTTTTACAAGACCCCACGTCCGCCCTCACCAGAGAGTCTTTAAGATTAAGTGGGCGTTTGAAGCTGGGAAGGGATTTTGAAATTCAGGAACATGGGGGTAAGCCTTCGATAGTAGATGCCAGTTTTGGCGAATAGACCTGTGTAGAATATACGCAAATATGAGTAATGTAGGTGTACCCTAGGGGAAAGCACTGTCCTAGAGGAATGATGCCAGATCCTAATCTCTATTGAGACCCAATGGATGAAGGGTCTCCAATGTATGGATCCAAAAGGCCTCCCTACGTTTTAGACGGGCCACCCGGTCACCACCCCGTCGACTAGGGGGGATGTGCTCGATGACTTGGAACTGTAGTTGTGAGACATTGTGGCCTTGATTATTAAAGTGTGACGGGATAGGTAATAGAAGGTTTTTGCACCGGACCGTGGATTTGTGCTTAGAGATACGATCACGTATAGATTGCGTGGTTTCTCCCACGTAGAGAAGTCCGCAGGGGCATTTGATAAGATATATGACCCATGATGAGGCGCATGTAAAATAATCTGGGATACAGAATGTTTTGCCAGAGCGAGGATGGTGAAAGGAGGAGCCCTTAAGGACATTATGGCACTGTGCACAGTTGAGGCATGGAAAGGTCCCTGTGCGGGGATTTTGCAGAAAACGTTGGCGAGGGGATGTTTTACAAGACCCCACGTCCGCCCTCACCAGAGAGTCTTTAAGATTAAGTGGGCGTTTGAAGCTGGGGAGGAAGGGATTTTGAAATTCAGGAACATGGGGGTAAGCCTTCGATAGTAGATGCCAGTTTTGGCGAATAGACCTGTGTAGAATATACGCAAATGGGTGATAAGCGTGTATAAACGGGACCCTATTGGTGGCCCTGCTGGGTCGTGGGAGCAGAGATGAGGCAGCCTGTTGTAGTACAGATGGCGGGTAGCCCCGTTGGGAGAATTTGGTGGTCATTTCTTGAAGACGAAGAGGCCGTAGCTCCGCGTCTGATACAATTTTAGAGACCCGCTGGAATTGGGACTTGGGTACCGATTTCTTTGTGGCGGGAGGGTGAAAGCTGGTAAAATGTAACAGACTGTTCCGGTCAGTACTTTTAGTGTACAAATCAGTGGAAATAGAACCGTCCGACTGAAGAATGACCATAGTGTCCAGGAAATTGATCCGAGTATGATCATAGGACATGTTAAAAGAAATGCCCGGCCAGGCTGTATTGAGCCAATCAAAAAAAGGACGCGAGGGCTTCCAACGTGCCCCCCCATATGCAGAAAACATCGTCGATGTAGCGTTTCCATACGATCACGTTATCGCGGAATAAGGAGTGAGAGTATATATGGCTCTCCTTGAAATCGGCCATATAGCAATTAGCATATGGGGGCGCTACGTTGGAGCCCATCGCGGTACCCCGGATCTGTAGGTAGAAGTCGTCCTGGAACATAAAGTAATTGCGAGTTAGAATGATGGTTAGCAATTCAATGCATAGGTTAACTTGATCAGGTAAAAAATTGGACTTTGTGAGAAGTTTATGAACAGAGTTGATGCCCTCTATGTGAGGGATGGACGTATACAGGTCTTTTACATCCATGGTGACCAGAATGGCACCTGGAGGAATGGATCCCAGTTCTTTGAGGATATTAAGGAAAGATCCTGTGTCCAGGATGAAGGATTTGGATAACCGTATAAGAGGAGTTAGAATCTTTTCAAGGTATACCGCCAGAGGGGAGAGAATGGAATCGGTGGAGGCAACTATCGGTCTCCCTGGTGGTTTCTCCAGGTTCTTATGAATTTTTGGGATGGTGTAGAATACAGGGATGACCGGATGTGGGTTAGTGAGGAATTCACATGTTTTGGGGTCAAGAACCCCTCACTCAGTATATTTAAGAAGGGTATCTGAGATAAGTTGCCGAGTAGCGGCCGTAGGGTCTCGTGGCAGCTTTACATAGATGGTGGGATTATCCAATTGCCGTCTGATCTCAAGGAGGTAGTCTGACTTATTCATTATAACCAGGGCGCCCCCTTTATCTGCCGGTTTAATGATCAAGCTTTTGTCGTTTTGTAGGCCATATAGGGCCTGACGTTCTGTGTTAGAGAGATTGGAGGGATAACACAGTCTACCTCTTCTAATGTCCTCACGCAGTGACCTAAATGAATCTTGTACAAAACCTATAAAGGACTCCATGGCATGCGAGCCATGTGGGGGCCTAAAATGGCTCTTAGTATAGAGGCCTAAACTACGTGAGGAGAGGGTATGATCCGATGTAGTGGATGTGGGTAGGATAGGGGCTGGCTCTGGGGAGGTAGCGAAAAAAGCCTTAAGTCTGAGAGACCGAAAGAATCGTTGTAGGTCCATTTCAAGATCAAACGTATGACTCTGGTACGAGGGGCAAAACGATAGTCCCTTCTGTAAGACCTTATACTCAGCTACCCCAAGTAGTCTGTCAGAAATGTTTATTACCAGCGGGTTGGTACCTGAGATCTCGTGATCCTCGCCTGGTCTGAATCTTTTCTTGTGTCCGTGGCCCCGCCTCGTAGTCTTCTTCGCGGATAGCGTTGTTGTTGGCCTAAAAAACGTGGCGGGAGGGTGGCAGAGGTACCTTGTTCCTGTTCCGAGCCTGACGTGGAGTAGTCCAGGGAGGTACGAGGAGCCTGACGGGTTGGGATACGTTGAGCGAAGAAACTGTCTTGCCATCTATACACCTGTTGGCGTCTATTATTGGCACAGCTCTACACACTCGCTACAGGTAACCTTTCTTTAGCGCAGCATGTCACCCTCCACATAGTTAGTTGGTAGGTTCACTTATCATATCCCTCCTTTTGTCCTTAGTAGATCTTTCTACATAGATTTTCCTACAGAGCTCTTTTGTAAGGTACGCCCTAGTTTATACTCTCTGATCACTGCACTGCAGGGGCACGCTAGTCTTATACTCTCTCTCCTGTGACCCTTAGACGCCGCTTACACGTGTGCCCAGACACTTTGGTCTCTTTGACCCTACTCCAGTACAGTACGGTACGTGTCACACTTTTCCCACTCTCTCTTTTCTCGTTCTCTTCTCCCTGGTATGGAACATCATATTGCCTCGATACTCGTTATGGCCCTCTCTGGCAAATATGTTGTTCACCCTATAGACCTGTGTTTTGATATTGATGCTATTCTCTTAGTCTCCTCATGCTATGTACTGTATATACTTTATTTTTGTTAATTTTTGGTTTGGTTGTTTATTTGTATTATTATTTTTTCACATGTAGTTACTGATGAAGTTCCGTGTGATGGACTGAAACGTTTATTGGGTACTACAATAAAACTTGCACATGAGCATCAAGTTGAGTGCTAGGTTCTTTTTGTACATTACACTAAGGGTGGGTACACAGACCCCGAGCATTGGGGCAGCTGACAGGATGGCATGTGGGGAGATAGGATATGGCACATTCAGGAATAATGTGGAAGTCAACAGGGATTGAAGCAAGTTAAATCACGGTGTGCACAAAAGGTGGAGTACGCCAGATGAAAGTCTTGAATCTTAATCCTAAGATACAGGTGTGTCCTAAAAGCCCTTAAATAGGACCATGGAGATGAGGTCATGGAGCCATGCTACCTGCAAAACCCGACATGGAGCACAACAAGAGGGCAGTGGGCAGAGGTGAAGAAAGCAGAGCTAGGGATACCCAGTAAAGGTATGTAAAATTATATATATATATATATATATATATATATATACACACACACTGTATATAGGTATCTATACTGTATTTATAAATATATACAGTATATAAATATACATATCAGAGAAAAATACTCGCAAAAGCAGTCAGCATGACGTCATATAAATATCTCAATGTTTAGAAAAGGTCAACCATAATGGATAGCCAGCTGCACACCACGGACTACACAGTAAGGGCTAGTCGCTAATACAATACGAAAGCAGAAAAAAAGGCTAGCAAGCCAAGAAGAACGACCAAAAAAGCCCATATGGTATATAAAAATGAAAATTCTTTATTAATAGAAAATAACATAGACAAAATGGCTATCAGGATGGGAGATAGTATGCTAAAAAAGTAACCCAAAGATAACAATGATAAAAAAACGAAACGGTGTGCGCACATACCAGAAGTATCCCGCATACAATACAAGATATATAATAATACACTCCCCATTAATTATCCACGGAGTAGGAGAGGTTACCTAGATGAAATTACGTATCCTCAGGTGAAATGAGAGGTACTCCAAGAATAAGGAGCACATGGTAACTCAAAAACCTAAAATTAGGCTATAAATAAGAGGATACCAGATAGACAATACCTTATTTCAGCTGGCAACAGATGTGGGGACTCCTGGAATGCGCGCACACACCCCGACGCACGTTTCGGATGTTAACCTTCCTAAATATACATATGTACTGTATATACATAGCATCCCAACCTTTTTGGAATTGGAGTTGTGTAAAATGTAAAGAAATCAAGAATGCAATGATTTGCAAATCTCGTATTGCTATATTTTATTCACAGAACATAGAACACAGATCAGAAGTTGAAAGTTAGATATATTTCTATTTCATTTGACAACATTTATAGTTTTAAGGTAGATATAAGTCCATTGAGTTGAACCTATAACATGTTAATTGAGAGGAAGGCAAAAAACCCATTAAAGGGAACCCGCCAGGTCCCCATGCCCTCCAACCCATCAGCATTCAGGTATGTATAACCTCTGCTTTTCCTATGCTAAATATGCCTTTGGCTAGTCGATGGGGTGTTAGTTTCCTAAGACTAGTCAGCAATCTTTGCATATTTTCACGTGATAGAGCATCTTTGCAAGAGCCAGACTCATCCTCTGCTCCCTACAAATCTTCCATATCCACGCGGCTCTATTAGGCAGCTTCATCGAGTCTCTGAAGCTAGTTCTATGCAAGCTGTCTTCTGCACTGCACCTCTGAAGCGTACACCGGGCTTCAGAGGCTCAATGACTTTGCCGAATAGAGCTTCATGTATGCGCGATATTTGCAAGGAGTTGGCAATGACGCTTTGCTCTTGCAAATCATGTTATGCAGAGAGGAGCTTGATGATATGCAAAGAGGGCTGACTATTTTGGGGAAACTAACGTGCCATTGATTACTCAAAGCCCTAATTAGCATAGGAAAACCCGGAATTTATAAATACTTTATTCGTTTAAATAGTTTTTATTAATGGGATTTTACATACAACAGGGAGGGGGAAAACGCAATAAGTATACATTTAAATATTACGAAGCACAAACTAGCAAACAAATTACAAAATTACAATGCATAGTATAAGGCAAAATCGTATGATTTTCCCTACCTATCATGGGAGATGAAAAGGAAGGTGGGGAGTGTAGGAACAAGGAAACAAAGGATGAGGAAAAGAAAAAGCATGAGAATATATGAAAGGAAGGGAAAGGGTAAGTGAAACTGGAAGAAAAGGGAAGCAAGAAATATATGGTGAAGGAAAGGTGGATATAAAGAATGAGTCCTCTGAGAATGTAACAATACGGAAAGGAATAGCAAATGATTATGATACATAAAACTTTCTTTCAAAAGTTGAGTAGTCTTGGTAAAACCCTGACCATGGTAGAGTGGAGAAATGTTTGGACCAGAGCAGCCAAGACTGAATCTTGTATTTCATACAAACAAAATCAGGACAAAATCCTTCATCTCTGGTTCCATATGCCTAAATTTTTACATAAAATGGACCCATATATTCCTTCCCTTTGCTGGCGAGGCATCCTGTCTAAAAGTTCTATCTTTCCCATTTTTTGGGACTGTCCACTGATTAAAGGGACACTGTCACCTGAATTTGGAGGGAACAATCTTCAGCCATGGAGGCGGGGTTTTTGTGTGTTTGATTCACCCTTTCCTTACCCGCTGGCTGCATGCTGGCTGCAATATTGGATTGAAGTTCATTCTCTGTCCTCCATAGTACACGCCTGCGCAAGGCAAGATTGCACCTTGTGCAGGCATGTACTACGGAGGACAGAGAATGAACTTCAATCCAATATTGCAGCCAGCATGCAGCCAGCGGGTAAGGAAAGGGTGAATCAAAAACACAAAAACCCCGCCTCCATGGCTGAAGATTGTTCCCTCCAAATTCAGGTGACAGTGTCCCTTTAAACCGTTCTGGGTGAAAGTCCAACTTCTCACTAAGCACGTTTTTGGAGTAGATCTCTTGAGTCCTCAGCTCTATCTATTAAATATTTTCCCTGAATCATCCATATCCAAGAGATCTATTAGATTGCTTTTACATATGTTAACAGCAGCATGCTGTTTGACTGCCTACCACTGGAAACAAGCCTCTCCACCTTCCCAACTAGATCTATATTGTTACATCAAGGTTATCAGGAACATTGAATAAAGGACAGCCCGTAATGACAATACTGTAGAGCCGGAATCCCCAACCTGTAGCTCGGGAGCCACATGTGGCTCACGGTCCAATGAATTGCGGCTCGCGCCTGTCTGTCAGCTTGGGCATTAGCTCCAGTTCTAGCAAACCGGTATAAAGAGCACATCTGAAAATGGTGAATTTTGTGAGCAGCCCTGCACAGAAGAGCAGATCTGGATGCATATATCTTGGTCTTAGGGGGTTTTGAGATTATTTAAGTATTGTATGCTGGAGACAAGATGACACCACCTGTCAGAGGAAGTGTTTGAAGCTGGATGTGACAGTGTCTTGGGAGTGCTTTATAGGAGAATACTGAGTGAAGGGTATTGTAGGAACTCCTGGATCTTTGTATACTGCTTTGGGGTGATTGATTTTTGTGGAAAATCTTTGGTTACCATTATTCCTGTAATGGGGGCTTAGGTTGCCACTATTGTGAGGGGGTGGGAGCTGAATGTGGCTCGCGACCCTCTCTCAAGGCATAGTAACATAGTAACATAGTAACATAGTTAGTAAGGCCGAAAAAAGACATTTGTCCATCCAGTTCAGCCTATATTCCATCATAATAAATCCCCAGATCTACGTCCTTCTACAGAACCTAATAATTGTATGATACAATATTGTTCTGCTCCAGGAAGACATCCAGGCCTCTCTTGAACCCCTCGACTGAGTTCGCCATCACCACCTCCTCAGGCAAGCAATTCCAGATTCTCACTGCCCTAACAGTAAAGAATCCTCTTCTATGTTGGTGGAAAAACCTTCTCTCCTCCAGACGCAAAGAATGCCCCCTTGTGCCCGTCACCTTCCTTGGTATAAACAGATCCTCAGCGAGATATTTGTATTGTCCCCTTATATACTTATACATGGTTATTAGATCGCCCCTCAGTCGTCTTTTTTCTAGACTAAATAATCCTAATTTCGCTAATCTATCTGGGTATTGTAGTTCTCCCATCCCCTTTATTAATTTTGTTGCCCTCCTTTGTACTCTCTCTAGTTCCATTATATCCTTCCTGAGCACCGGTGCCCAAAACTGGACACAGTACTCCATGTGCGGTCTAACTAGGGATTTGTACAGAGGCAGTATAATGCTCTCATCATGTGTATCCAGACCTCTTTTAATGCACCCCATGATCCTGTTTGCCTTGGCAGCTGCTGCCTGGCACTGGCTGCTCCAGGTAAGTTTATCATTAACTAGGATCCCCAAGTCCTTCTCCCTGTCAGATTTACCCAGTGGTTTCCCGTTCAGTGTGTAATGGTGATATTGATTCCCTCTTCCCATGTGTATAACCTTACATTTATCATTGTTAAACCTCATCTGCCACCTTTCAGCCCAAGTTTCCAACTTATCCAGATCCATCTGTAGCAGAATACTATCTTCTCTTGTATTAACTGCTTTACATAGTTTTGTATCATCTGCAAATATCGATATTTTACTGTGTAAACCTTCTACCAGATCATTAATGAATATGTTGAAGAGAACAGGTCCCAATACTGACCCCTGCGGTACCCCACTGGTCACAGCGACCCAGTTAGAGACTATACCATTTATAACCACCCTCTGCTTTCTATCACTAAGCCAGTTACTAACCCATTTACACACATTTTCCCCCAGACCAAGCATTCTCATTTTGTGTACCAACCTCTTGTGCGGCACGGTATCAAACGCTTTGGAAAAATCGAGATATACCACGTCCAATGACTCACCGTGGTCCAGTCTATAGCTTACCTCTTCATAAAAACTGATTAGATTGGTTTGACAGGAGCGATTTCTCATAAACCCATGCTGATATGGAGTTAAACAGTTATTCTCATTGAGATAATCCAGAATAACATCCCTCAGAAACCCTTCAAATATTTTACCAACAATAGAGGTTAGACTTACTGGCCTATAATTTCCAGGTTCACTTTTAGAGCCCTTTTTGAATATTGGCACCACATTTGCTATGCGCCAGTCCTGCGGAACAGACCCTGTCGCTATAGAGTCACTAAAAATAAGAAATAATGGTTTATCTATTACATTACTTAGTTCTCTTAGTACTCGTGGGTGTATGCCATCCGGACCCGGAGATTTATCTATTTTAATCTTATTTAGCCGGTTTCGCACCTCTTCTTGGGTTAGATTGGTGACTCTTAATATAGGGTTTTCATTGTTTCTTGGGATTTCACCTAGCATTTCATTTTCCACCGTGAATACCGTGGAGAAGAAGGTGTTTAATATGTTAGCTTTTTCCTCGTCATCTACAACCATTCTTTCCTCACTATTTTTTAAGGGGCCTACATTTTCAGTTTTTATTCTTTTACTATTGATATAGTTGAAGAACAGTTTGGGATTAGTTTTACTCTCCTTAGCAATGTGCTTCTCTGTTTCCTTTTTGGCAGCTTTAATTAGTTTTTTAGATAAAGTATTTTTCTCCCTATAGTTTTTTAGAGCTTCAATGGTGCCATCCTGCTTTAGTAGTGCAAATGCTTTCTTTTTACTGTTAATTGCCTGTCTTACTTCTTTGTTTAGCCACATTGGGTTTTTCCTATTTCTAGTCCTTTTATTCCCACAAGGTATAAACCGCTTACACTGCCTATTTAGGATGTTCTTAAACATTTCCCATTTATTATCTGTATTCTCATTTCTGAGGATATTGTCCCAGTCTACCAGATTAAGGGCATCTCTAAGCTGTTCAAACTTTGCCTTCCTAAAGTTCAATGTTTTTGTGACTCCCTGACAAGTCCCCCTAGTGAAAGACAGGTGAAACTGCACAATATTGTGGTCGCTATTTCCTAAATGCCCAACCACCTGCAGATTTGTTATTCTGTCAGGTCTATTAGATAGTATTAGGTCTAAAAGTGCTGCTCCTCTGGTTGGATTCTGCACCAATTGTGAAAGATAATTTTTCTTGGTTATTAGCAGAAACCTGTTGCCTTTATGGGTTTCACAGGTTTCTGTTTCCCAGTTAATATCCGGGTAGTTAAAGTCCCCCATAACCAGGACCTCATTATGGGTTGCAGCTTCATCTATCTGCTTTAGAAGTAGACTTTCCATGCTTTCTGTTATATTTGGGGGTTTGTAACAGACCCCAATGAGAATTTTGTTACCATTTTTCCCTCCATGAATTTCAACCCATATGGACTCGACATCCTCATTCCCTTCGCTAATATCCTCCCTTAAAGTGGACTTTAGACAAGACTTTACATAGAGACAAACCCCTCCTCCTCTCCGATTTTTACGATCCTTTCTAAACAGACTGTAACCCTGTAAGTTAACTGCCCAGTCATAGCTTTCATCTAACCATGTCTCGGTTATTCCCACTATGTCAAAGTTACCTGTAGATATTTCTGCTTCTAGTTCTTCCATCTTGTTTGTCAGGCTTCTGGCGTTTGCGAGCATGCAGTTTAGAGGATTTTGTTTTGTTCCAATCTCCTCACTGTGGATTGTTTTAGAAATGTTCTTACCTCCCTTCTGAGTATGTTTTCCTGGGTCGTCTTTGTTCGAGTCTAATGTTTTTCTTCCCGTCCCCTCTTCTTCTAGTTTAACGCCCTCCTGATGAGTGTAGCGAGTCTTCTGGCGAATGTGTGTTTCCCAGGTTTGTTGAGGTGTAGTCCGTCTCTGGCGAGGAGTCCATCATACCAGTAATTCACACCGTGGTCCAGGAATCCAAATCCTTGTTGTCTGCACCATCGTCTTAGCCAGTTGTTTGCATCAAGGATCCTGTTCCATCTCCTGGTGCCATGCCCATCTACTGGAAGGATAGAAGAAAAAACTACCTGTGCATCCAGTTCCTTTACTTTCTTCCCCAACTCTTCAAAGTCCTTGCAGATTGTCGGTAGGTCCTTCCTTGCCGTGTCATTGGTGCCAACATGTATCAGAAGAAATGGGTGGACGTCCTTGGAGCTGAAGAGCTTTGGTATCCTATCGGTCACATCCTTGATCATCGCACCTGGAAGGCAGCATACTTCTCTTGCAGTTATGTCCGGTCTGCAGATAGCTGCTTCGGTGCCTCTCAGTAGTGAGTCTCCCACCACCACCACTCTTCGTTGCTTCTTGGCTGTACTTTTTGCTGTCACTTGTTGCTGTGTGCCCTTTTCTTTTTTGCTTGCTGGTATTGCTTCATTCTTAGGTGTGCCATCTTCATCCTCTACAAAGATTTGATATCGGTTCTTCAGTTGTGTGGTTGGTGATTTCTCCATGGTCTTCTTGCTTCTTTTGGTCACATGCTTCCACTCATCTGCTTTTGGAGGTTCTCTGACACTTTTTGCACCTTCTGTGACCAGTAGAGATGTTTCTGTTCTGTCTAGAAAGTCTTCATTCTCTTTGATGAGTTTCAAAGTTGCTATTCTTTCTTCCAGACCCCGCACCTTTTCTTCTAAAAGGGCCACTAGTCTACACTTCTGACAGGTGAAATTGGATTCTTCTTCTGGTCGATCTGTGAACATGTAGCACATGCTGCAGCTCACCATGTAGGTTGTCACATCTGCCATGTTGCTCCTAGATCCTGCTGACTTGCTGTGTGTTTTCCTTCTTGTGTAATCTACTCAGCCAAGCTCTCTTGCAATAATGTCCTACAGGCCTTACGGCGCGCGGTTTGGTGATGCTTTCGAAGCAGCTGGTCCCGGCTGTACCCAACGATCTTCTAGCTTAGGGAGACTTCGCTTCTCCCAGAAGGCACCTGGAATATGCAAATTAGCCTCCTGAAGCTTGAATCCCTGGTTTGGTGATGCTTTCGAAGCAGCTGGTCCCGGCTGTACCCAACGATCTTCTAGCTTAGGGAGACTTCGCTTCTCCCAGAAGGCACCTGGAATATGCAAATTAGCCTCCTGAAGCTTGAATCCCTGGTTTGGTGATGCTTTCGAAGCAGCTGGTCCCGGCTGTACCCAACGATCTTCTAGCTTAGGGAGACTTCGCTTCTCCCAGAAGGCACCTGGAATATGCAAATTAGCCTCCTGAAGCTTGAATCCCTGGTTTGGTGATGCTTTCGAAGCAGCTGGTCCCGGCTGTACCCAACGATCTTCTAGCTTAGGGAGACTTCGCTTCTCCCAGAAGGCACCTGGAATATGCAAATTAGCCTCCTGAAGCTTGAATCCCTGGTTTGGTGATGCTTTCGAAGCAGCTGGTCCCGGCTGTACCCAACGATCTTCTAGCTTAGGGAGACTTCGCTTCTCCCAGAAGGCACCTGGAATATGCAAATTAGCCTCCTGAAGCTTGAATCCCTGGTTTGGTGATGCTTTCGAAGCAGCTGGTCCCGGCTGTACCCAACGATCTTCTAGCTTAGGGAGACTTCGCTTCTCCCAGAAGGCACCTGGAATATGCAAATTAGCCTCCTGAAGCTTGAATCCCTGGTTTGGTGATGCTTTCGAAGCAGCTGGTCCCGGCTGTACCCAACGATCTTCTAGCTTAGGGAGACTTCGCTTCTCCCAGAAGGCACCTGGAATATGCAAATTAGCCTCCTGAAGCTTGAATCCCTGGTTTGGTGATGCTTTCGAAGCAGCTGGTCCCGGCTGTACCCAACGATCTTCTAGCTTAGGGAGACTTCGCTTCTCCCAGAAGGCACCTGGAATATGCAAATTAGCCTCCTGAAGCTTGAATCCCTGGTTTGGTGATGCTTTCGAAGCAGCTGGTCCCGGCTGTACCCAACGATCTTCTAGCTTAGGGAGACTTCGCTTCTCCCAGAAGGCACCTGGAATATGCAAATTAGCCTCCTGAAGCTTGAATCCCTGGTTTGGTGATGCTTTCGAAGCAGCTGGTCCCGGCTGTACCCAACGATCTTCTAGCTTAGGGAGACTTCGCTTCTCCCAGAAGGCACCTGGAATATGCAAATTAGCCTCCTGAAGCTTGAATCCCTGGTTTGGTGATGCTTTCGAAGCAGCTGGTCCCGGCTGTACCCAACGATCTTCTAGCTTAGGGAGACTTCGCTTCTCCCAGAAGGCACCTGGAATATGCAAATTAGCCTCCTGAAGCTTGAATCCCTGGTTTGGTGATGCTTTCGAAGCAGCTGGTCCCGGCTGTACCCAACGATCTTCTAGCTTAGGGAGACTTCGCTTCTCCCAGAAGGCACCTGGAATATGCAAATTAGCCTCCTGAAGCTTGAATCCCTGGTTTGGTGATGCTTTCGAAGCAGCTGGTCCCGGCTGTACCCAACGATCTTCTAGCTTAGGGAGACTTCGCTTCTCCCAGAAGGCACCTGGAATATGCAAATTAGCCTCCTGAAGCTTGAATCCCTGGTTTGGTGATGCTTTCGAAGCAGCTGGTCCCGGCTGTACCCAACGATCTTCTAGCTTAGGGAGACTTCGCTTCTCCCAGAAGGCACCTGGAATATGCAAATTAGCCTCCTGAAGCTTGAATCCCTGGTTTGGTGATGCTTTCGAAGCAGCTGGTCCCGGCTGTACCCAACGATCTTCTAGCTTAGGGAGACTTCGCTTCTCCCAGAAGGCACCTGGAATATGCAAATTAGCCTCCTGAAGCTTGAATCCCTGGTTTGGTGATGCTTTCGAAGCAGCTGGTCCCGGCTGTACCCAACGATCTTCTAGCTTAGGGAGACTTCGCTTCTCCCAGAAGGCACCTGGAATATGCAAATTAGCCTCCTGAAGCTTGAATCCCTGGTTTGGTGATGCTTTCGAAGCAGCTGGTCCCGGCTGTACCCAACGATCTTCTAGCTTAGGGAGACTTCGCTTCTCCCAGAAGGCACCTGGAATATGCAAATTAGCCTCCTGAAGCTTGAATCCCTGGTTTGGTGATGCTTTCGAAGCAGCTGGTCCCGGCTGTACCCAACGATCTTCTAGCTTAGGGAGACTTCGCTTCTCCCAGAAGGCACCTGGAATATGCAAATTAGCCTCCTGAAGCTTGAATCCCTGGTTTGGTGATGCTTTCGAAGCAGCTGGTCCCGGCTGTACCCAACGATCTTCTAGCTTAGGGAGACTTCGCTTCTCCCAGAAGGCACCTGGAATATGCAAATTAGCCTCCTGAAGCTTGAATCCCTGGTTTGGTGATGCTTTCGAAGCAGCTGGTCCCGGCTGTACCCAACGATCTTCTAGCTTAGGGAGACTTCGCTTCTCCCAGAAGGCACCTGGAATATGCAAATTAGCCTCCTGAAGCTTGAATCCCTGGTTTGGTGATGCTTTCGAAGCAGCTGGTCCCGGCTGTACTCAACGATCTTCTAGCTTAGGGAGACTTCGCTTCTCCCAGAAGGCACCTGGAATATGCAAATTAGCCTCCTGAAGCTTGAATCCCTGGTTTGGTGATGCTTTCGAAGCAGCTGGTCCCGGCTGTACCCAACGATCTTCTAGCTTAGGGAGACTTCGCTTCTCCCAGAAGGCACCTGGAATATGCAAATTAGCCTCCTGAAGCTTGAATCCCTGGTTTGGTGATGCTTTCGAAGCAGCTGGTCCCGGCTGTACCCAACGATCTTCTAGCTTAGGGAGACTTCGCTTCTCCCAGAAGGCACCTGGAATATGCAAATTAGCCTCCTGAAGCTTGAATCCCTGGTTTGGTGATGCTTTCGAAGCAGCTGGTCCCGGCTGTACCCAACGATCTTCTAGCTTAGGGAGACTTCGCTTCTCCCAGAAGGCACCTGGAATATGCAAATTAGCCTCCTGAAGCTTGAATCCCTGGTTTGGTGATGCTTTCGAAGCAGCTGGTCCCGGCTGTACCCAACGATCTTCTAGCTTAGGGAGACTTCGCTTCTCCCAGAAGGCACCTGGAATATGCAAATTAGCCTCCTGAAGCTTGAATCCCTGGTTTGGTGATGCTTTCGAAGCAGCTGGTCCCGGCTGTACCCAACGATCTTCTAGCTTAGGGAGACTTCGCTTCTCCCAGAAGGCACCTGGAATATGCAAATTAGCCTCCTGAAGCTTGAATCCCTGGTTTGGTGATGCTTTCGAAGCAGCTGGTCCCGGCTGTACCCAACGATCTTCTAGCTTAGGGAGACTTCGCTTCTCCCAGAAGGCACCTGGAATATGCAAATTAGCCTCCTGAAGCTTGAATCCCTGGTTTGGTGATGCTTTCGAAGCAGCTGGTCCCGGCTGTACCCAACGATCTTCTAGCTTAGGGAGACTTCGCTTCTCCCAGAAGGCACCTGGAATATGCAAATTAGCCTCCTGAAGCTTGAATCCCTGGTTTGGTGATGCTTTCGAAGCAGCTGGTCCCGGCTGTACCCAACGATCTTCTAGCTTAGGGAGACTTCGCTTCTCCCAGAAGGCACCTGGAATATGCAAATTAGCCTCCTGAAGCTTGAATCCCTGGTTTGGTGATGCTTTCGAAGCAGCTGGTCCCGGCTGTACCCAACGATCTTCTAGCTTAGGGAGACTTCGCTTCTCCCAGAAGGCACCTGGAATATGCAAATTAGCCTCCTGAAGCTTGAATCCCTGGTTTGGTGATGCTTTCGAAGCAGCTGGTCCCGGCTGTACCCAACGATCTTCTAGCTTAGGGAGACTTCGCTTCTCCCAGAAGGCACCTGGAATATGCAAATTAGCCTCCTGAAGCTTGAATCCCTGGTTTGGTGATGCTTTCGAAGCAGCTGGTCCCGGCTGTACCCAACGATCTTCTAGCTTAGGGAGACTTCGCTTCTCCCAGAAGGCACCTGGAATATGCAAATTAGCCTCCTGAAGCTTGAATCCCTGGTTTGGTGATGCTTTCGAAGCAGCTGGTCCCGGCTGTACCCAACGATCTTCTAGCTTAGGGAGACTTCGCTTCTCCCAGAAGGCACCTGGAATATGCAAATTAGCCTCCTGAAGCTTGAATCCCTGGTTTGGTGATGCTTTCGAAGCAGCTGGTCCCGGCTGTACCCAACGATCTTCTAGCTTAGGGAGACTTCGCTTCTCCCAGAAGGCACCTGGAATATGCAAATTAGCCTCCTGAAGCTTGAATCCCTGGTTTGGTGATGCTTTCGAAGCAGCTGGTCCCGGCTGTACCCAACGATCTTCTAGCTTAGGGAGACTTCGCTTCTCCCAGAAGGCACCTGGAATATGCAAATTAGCCTCCTGAAGCTTGAATCCCTGGTTTGGTGATGCTTTCGAAGCAGCTGGTCCCGGCTGTACCCAACGATCTTCTAGCTTAGGGAGACTTCGCTTCTCCCAGAAGGCACCTGGAATATGCAAATTAGCCTCCTGAAGCTTGAATCCCTGGTTTGGTGATGCTTTCGAAGCAGCTGGTCCCGGCTGTACCCAACGATCTTCTAGCTTAGGGAGACTTCGCTTCTCCCAGAAGGCACCTGGAATATGCAAATTAGCCTCCTGAAGCTTGAATCCCTGGTTTGGTGATGCTTTCGAAGCAGCTGGTCCCGGCTGTACCCAACGATCTTCTAGCTTAGGGAGACTTCGCTTCTCCCAGAAGGCACCTGGAATATGCAAATTAGCCTCCTGAAGCTTGAATCCCTGGTTTGGTGATGCTTTCGAAGCAGCTGGTCCCGGCTGTACCCAACGATCTTCTAGCTTAGGGAGACTTCGCTTCTCCCAGAAGGCACCTGGAATATGCAAATTAGCCTCCTGAAGCTTGAATCCCTGGTTTGGTGATGCTTTCGAAGCAGCTGGTCCCGGCTGTACCCAACGATCTTCTAGCTTAGGGAGACTTCGCTTCTCCCAGAAGGCACCTGGAATATGCAAATTAGCCTCCTGAAGCTTGAATCCCTGGTTTGGTGATGCTTTCGAAGCAGCTGGTCCCGGCTGTACCCAACGATCTTCGAGCTTAGGGAGACTTCGCTTCTCCCAGAAGGCACCTGGAATATGCAAATTAGCCTCCTGAAGCTTGAATCCCTGGTTTGGTGATGCTTTCGAAGCAGCTGGTCCCGGCTGTACCCAACGATCTTCTAGCTTAGGGAGACTTCGCTTCTCCCAGAAGGCACCTGGAATATGCAAATTAGCCTCCTGAAGCTTGAATCCCTGGTTTGGTGATGCTTTCGAAGCAGCTGGTCCCGGCTGTACCCAACGATCTTCTAGCTTAGGGAGACTTCGCTTCTCCCAGAAGGCACCTGGAATATGCAAATTAGCCTCCTGAAGCTTGAATCCCTGGTTTGGTGATGCTTTCGAAGCAGCTGGTCCCGGCTGTACCCAACGATCTTCTAGCTTAGGGAGACTTCGCTTCTCCCAGAAGGCACCTGGAATATGCAAATTAGCCTCCTGAAGCTTGAATCCCTGGTTTGGTGATGCTTTCGAAGCAGCTGGTCCCGGCTGTACCCAACGATCTTCTAGCTTAGGGAGACTTCGCTTCTCCCAGAAGGCACCTGGAATATGCAAATTAGCCTCCTGAAGCTTGAATCCCTGGTTTGGTGATGCTTTCGAAGCAGCTGGTCCCGGCTGTACCCAACGATCTTCTAGCTTAGGGAGACTTCGCTTCTCCCAGAAGGCACCTGGAATATGCAAATTAGCCTCCTGAAGCTTGAATCCCTGGTTTGGTGATGCTTTCGAAGCAGCTGGTCCCGGCTGTACCCAACGATCTTCTAGCTTAGGGAGACTTCGCTTCTCCCAGAAGGCACCTGGAATATGCAAATTAGCCTCCTGAAGCTTGAATCCCTGGTTTGGTGATGCTTTCGAAGCAGCTGGTCCCGGCTGTACCCAAAGATCTTCTAGCTTAGGGAGACTTCGCTTCTCCCAGAAGGCACCTGGAATATGCAAATTAGCCTCCTGAAGCTTGAATCCCTGATGGCATGATGTGGCTCGCGACCCTCTCAGAGCTGAATGTTACTCTCAAGGTCAGAAACATTGGGGACCTCTGCTGTAGAGAGATGTGACCTTATTTGGTCTCCTTGGGATTCCTTTTGGGCCATGTTAAATATATGACCTCTATGAGATAGCTATAACTAGGTCATAACATTCCACATCATTTCCCCCTTTCCTTTTGTCTGAGTCTGTGTTTGTAAGATTGTACTCTTTATATACTTGAAAGTGTTTAACTATTAATATAGTATATGATTGGTTGTTAACCTATAAATAGTGAAAAATCTAAAATGCCTAATTATTTTTTCTTTTCCTGTAACATTTGCAAATTTTCAATAAAAATTACAATTTAAAAAAAAAGTTGAGCAGTTATGCTGGTTATCAATCAGGATTTATCATGTAAGAAAAGACGAGTTCTATAGAAAGTTTGAATGCATTATGTGTTGAAACCTTATCAATTATTTAATTAATGGTAATAGTAATTACATCTTTCCATTTAGCCCCTATGAGCAGTTTAGCTACTACAAAAATGTGTAAAACAATAAGTTTAATTTCTCTGGGGAGAGAATCGGCATCCAAAGACAGAAGGAAAAGTTGGGGAGATATAGCTATTCTTTGTTTCCCTATTTTAAATAAAAGATCAGAAATATGTTCCCATAGGGTTTTTAGGTTTGGTCAAGTCCCAAAAATATGCATGATATTTCCTTAACCTCTACATTCTCCCCAACAAAGGTCTGCTTGGTTTGGGAAAGCTTCTCTTAGTCTAAATAGAGTAAGGTGCCACCTAATCTTGTAAAAATGTTCATATATATTGGCGATAATGTTGAATTTCTAGGAAAATTTGAAATCACATTGCCAATTTTCAAGAGAGAGTATTTTTATTTAAGTTTGATTCCCATCTAATTGTTTTGATTTTATGAACTCAGTGTCTGAGTTAAGGAGAGTGTACACGTTCCTCATGTTCCAAATTGGGCACAGAATGAGTATTATCTAAAAGAATAGAAATAGCTTGTGGTAAGGCTAAAGGAAGATTAAGCTTGTTCCTCATCCTAAGCGCTACTAAATTGAGAAGCTCCTCATCTGGGAGATTATGTAAGCTTTTAAGAGCTTGAAAACTGATTATTGTATCCTAATTTATAACTATGAGTAAAGATCAATCTTTAATTCACATATGTGTCCATTTCGAATTGGGAATTCTGGAACAAGTGTTTGGAAAATAGCTATTGATATTTTCTCAGGAGAATTATTGGACATAATATGTTTAGTTAACTTATAAAGGTTTTTCCACTGAGCAATAGTCCCTTTTTATGAAGGTTGAGTAGGAAACACACATTCGCCAGAAGACTCGCTACACTCATCAGGAGGGCGTTAAACTAGAAGAAGAGGGGACGGGAAGAAAAACATTAGACTTGAACAAAGAAGACCCAGGAAAACATACTCAGATGGGAGGTAAGAACATTTCTAAAACAATCCACAGCGAGGAGATTGGAACAAAACAAAATCCTCTAAACTGCATGCTCGCAAACGCCAGAAGCCTGACAAACAAGATGGAAGAACTAGAAGCAGAAATATCTACAGGTAACTTTGACATAGTGGGAATAACCGAGACATGGTTAGATGAAAGCTATGACTGGGCAGTTAACTTACAGGGTTACAGTCTGTTTAGAAAGGATCGTAAAAATCGGAGAGGAGGAGGGGTTTGTCTCTATGTAAAGTCTTGTCTAAAGTCCACTTTAAGGGAGGATATTAGCGAAGGAAATGAGGATGTCGAGTCCATATGGGTCGAAATTCATGGAGGGAAAAATGGTAACAAAATTCTCATTGGGGTCTGTTACAAACCCCCCAAATATAACAGAAACCATGGAAAGTCTACTTCTAAAGCAGATAGATGAAGCTGCAACCCATAATGAGGTCCTGGTTATGGGGGACTTTAACTACCTGGATATTAACTGGGAAACAGAAACCTGTGAAACCCATAAAGGCAACAGGTTTCTGCTAATAACCAAGAAAAATTATCTTTCACAATTGGTGCAGAATCCAACCAGAGGAGCAGCACTTTTAGACCTAATACTATCTAATAGACCTGACAGAATAACAAATCTGCAGGTGGTTGGGCATCTAGGAAATAGCGACCACAATATTGTGCAGTTTCACCTGTCTTTCACTAGGGGGACTTGTCAGGGAGTCACAAAAACACTGAACTTTAGGAAGGCAAAGTTTGACCAGCTTAGAGATGCCCTTAATCTGGTAGACTGGGACAATATCCTCAGAAATAAGAATACAGATAATAAATGGGAAATGTTTAAGAACATCCTAAATAGGCAGTGTAAGCGGTTTATACCTTGTGGGAATAAAAGGACTAGAAATAGGAAAAACCCAATGTGGCTAAACAAAGAAGTAAGACAGGCAATTAACAGTAAAAAGAAAGCATTTGCACTACTAAAGCAGGATGGCACCATTGAAGCTCTAAAAAACTATAGGGAGAAAAATACTTTATCTAAAAAACTAATTAAAGCTGCCAAAAAGGAAACAGAGAAGCACATTGCTAAGGAGAGTAAAACTAATCCCAAACTGTTCTTCAACTATATCAATAGTAAAAGAATAAAAACTGAAAATGTAGGCCCCTTAAAAAATAGTGAGGAAAGAATGGTTGTAGATGACGAGGAAAAAGCTAACATATTAAACACCTTCTTCTCCACGGTATTCACGGTGGAAAATGAAATGCTAGGTGAAATCCCAAGAAACAATGAAAACCCTATATTAAGGGTCACCAATCTAACCCAAGAAGAGGTGCGAAACCGGCTAAATAAGATTAAAATAGATAAATCTCTGGGTCCGGATGGCATACACCCACGAGTACTAAGAGAACTAAGTAATGTAATAGATAAACCATTATTTCTTATTTTTAGGGACTCTATAGCGACAGGGTCTGTTCCGCAGGACTGGCGCATAGCAAATGTGGTGCCAATATTCAAAAAGGGCTCTAAAAGTGAACCTGGAAATTATAGGCCAGTAACTCTAACCTCTATTGTTGGTAAAATATTTGAAGGGTTTCTGAGGGATGTTATTCTGGATTATCTCAATGAGAATAACTGTTTAACTCCATATCAGCATGGGTTTATGAGAAATCGCTCCTGTCAAACCAATCTAATCAGTTTTTATGAAGAGGTAAGCTATAGGCTGGACCACGGTGAGTCATTGGACGTGGTATATCTCGATTTTTCCAAAGCGTTTGATACCGTGCCGCACAAGAGGTTGGTACACAAAATGAGAATGCTTGGTCTGGGGGAAAATGTGTGTAAATGGGTTAGTAACTGGCTTAGTGATAGAAAGCAGAGGGTGGTTATAAATGGTATAGTCTCTAACTGGGTCGCTGTGACCAGTGGGGTACCGCAGGGGTCAGTATTGGGACCTGTTCTCTTCAACATATTCATTAATGATCTGGTAGAAGGTTTACACAGTAAAATATCGATATTTGCAGATGATACAAAACTATGTAAAGCAGTTAATACAAGAGAAGATAGTATTCTGCTACAGATGGATCTGGATAAGTTGGAAACTTGGGCTGAAAGGTGGCAGATGAGGTTTAACAATGATAAATGTAAGGTTATACACATGGGAAGAAGGAATCAATATCACCATTACACACTGAGTGGGAAACCACTGGGTAAATCTGACAGGGAGAAGGACTTGGGGATCCTAGTTAATGATAAACTTACCTGGAGCAGCCAGTGCCAGGCAGCAGCTGCCAAGGCAAACAGGATCATGGGGTGCATTAAAAGAGGTCTGGATACACATGATGAGAGCATTATACTGCCTCTGTACAAATCCCTAGTTAGACCGCACATGGAGTACTGTGTCCAGTTTTGGGCACCGGTGCTCAGGAAGGATATAATGGAACTAGAGAGAGTACAAAGGAGGGCAACAAAATTAATAAAGGGGATGGGAGAACTACAATACCCAGATAGATTAGCGAAATTAGGATTATTTAGTCTAGAAAAAAGACGACTGAGGAGCGATCTAATAAGTATAAGTATATAAGGGGACAATACAAATATCTCGCTGAGGATCTGTTTATACCAAGGAAGGTGACGGGCACAAGGGGGCATTCTTTGCGTCTGGAGGAGAGAAGGTTTTTCCACCAACATAGAAAAGGATTCTTTACTGTTAGGGCAGTGAGAATCTGGAATTGCTTGCCTGAGGAGGTGGTGATGGCGAACTCAGTCGAGGGTTTCAAGAGAGGCCTGGATGTCTTCCTGGAGCAGAACAATATTGTATCATACAATTATTAGGTTCTGTAGAAGGACGTAGATCTGGGGATTTATTATGATGGAATATAGGCTGAACTGGATGGACAAATGTCTTTTTTCGGCCTTACTAACTATGTTACTATGTTACTATGAAGTGGGAAAGAAAGAACCGATAAATGAATCAAAATTTAGGGAAGTTAAAGAAAAGTGTAGTATGGAACTCTTCTTCCAAAAAGACCCAGTTTTTCTTCTGTCTTTCATAAGCCAGTGTCTACTCTGCAAAATTATATTTGATTTGTAGTAAGCTAGCATATTAGGTAGGGCGATACCTCATTTATCCCTAAAAAGATGCTTAGAAATTCTAGGTTTATTCTTTTTTATATAACTAGATGGTTGTTTGTGTATTTTCCAGATCTAAATATTAGGAACTACTAATGAAACACATGTTTATATATATATGTATATATATAGATATATATATATATATATATATATATACACATATATAAATACATACCTTGGGAGAATGATCGTCTTGTAGACAGGCACTCTTCCCAACCATGGGGTATTGATTTTGTTACTCTTTTGTCACTCTTCCCAACCACCTGTCAGATGAGAACTAGATTGTTTTGACAATTGCTGATAGATTAACTTCAACTATTTGACATAGGGGTTTCGTGATTTTTATTCCCAGAAATGAGATCACAGAGACTTCCCAGGAATAAAGGAATTCACTAGTGATGAGCGAGTGTGCTCGTTACTCGAGATTTCCAGAGCATGCTCGAGTGATCTCCAAGTATTTAGATGTGCTCAGAGATTTAGTTTCTGTCTCCGTAGTTGCATGATTTGTGGCTGCTAGACAGCCTGAACACATGTGAGAATTCCCTAACAAGCAGGCAACCCCCATATGTACTCAGGCTGGCTAGCAGACGCAAATCATGCAGCTACAGAGACAGAAGGTAAATCTCCAAGCACATCCAAAAACTCGGAGATCACCCAAGCATGCTCGGGAAATCTCGAGTAATGAGTATACTCGCTCATCACTAGAATTCACTCTTCACTGAATCCTTCAAATTAGGGTCCAAATAAAACAAAAAAAGGTAGATATTTTTCTTGTTGATTTTACAATAGGAAAATTTGTTAATTAACACGTATATCTCAAGAAGATAATTTATTAGATCTGTAATGGTTATAAGGATGTTATCTGCATAAAACCCCACTTTGTGTTGTCTCCTGTTTTTTGGTATGCCTCTCATAATATTATTTGCCATAATTAACTCAGCGAAAGGTTGTATGATTAGGATGAAGAGTACAGGGGAAAGGGAGAAGCCTTGTCAGGTTCCGTTTGATAGTGGGAATATATTTGAATAATGATTATTTACTATTGCTTTCGCCATTGGAGCTGAATATAAAACTAAAATAGAATTTAGTATAGGGCCTTCGAATCCAAATTTTTTGAGTATGGCTAACATGTAGTTCCAATTGATGCAATCAAAGGCCTTTTCTGCAACCTCAACCTGGGATAAAAGAATGAATGCAATTTTCCTTCTCTCAATTGTCGATATTAGATTATTAATCCTGGGAGTACCGTCAGAAGGTTGTCTATTTTTTACAAAGCCTATTTGATCGGAATATATTAAAGTAGGAATATCATCTTTCAATTTCTCAGATATAATTTTGGTGTAAATTTTGACATCGGTATTTAGAAGAGAAATGGGGTGGTACTTTTGAATCAATTCCAGATTGCCATCTGATTTGGGGGTGACAATGTTGGCGTGTAATGATTCTTTGGGGGAATGAACTAAAATTAGCCGCAAGATTGAAAAAAGCAAAGATGAAAGTAGGTGGTTTCGAAAGATTTTGTAATATTCATTTGGATATCCATCCAGCCCTGTGGCTTTATCATCTTTCAGTTTTTAAGATAGTTGTGGCAATTTCTTCTCTATTGAATGGAAAATTTAGAGAATCAGATTGATCTGAACTTAAATGAGGAAGATTAACACTAGATAAAATTTTGATAACATGTTCTATTTTAGGTTTGGGACATTGTGGATCATCTTTCAAGTTATATAAAGAAAATAATTTTCCAAATTGATTTGCAATATTTTGAGGAAGAATAATAGCGGAGTCATCTATTTTAATATTTTTAACTTGGGATTTAATATGATGCCCCTTTATTAGCAATCAATTTGGACATTTTGTTATAAGAATAATACATTTTTTGCCTGGAAATATTTATATTTATTATTAATATTAAAACAACGTAACGGGTATGGGAAGATGGATTTTTTTTCTTCAATATTAATTTTTTGTGATTTTTAAAAAATGTTAATTTTTTGGGGTGAATAGCATTAAGTTGAATACAAATTCAATGAATGAACGCTTTGTGTGCATTCCACAATCAGGCGGGAAAAATATTAGTTGTGGCATTTTCTTTAACCCCTTCAAGTCGCGGCCCTTTTTCATTTTTCCGTTTTTCACTTCCCTCCTTCCCAGAGCCATAACTTTTTTATTTTTCCGTCAATATGGTCATGTGAGGGCTTATTTTTTGCGGGACAAGTTGTACTTTTGAACGACACCATTGGTTTTACCATGTCTTTTACTCTGAAAACGGGAAAAAAATTCCAAGTGCGGTGAAATTGCAAAAAAAGTGCAATCCCACACTTGTTTTTTGTTTGGCTTTTTTGCTAGGTTCACTAAATGCTAAAACTAACCTGCCATTATGATTCTCTAGGTCATTACGAGTTCATAGACACCTAACATGACTAGGTTATTTTTTATCTAAGTGGTGAAAAAAAATTCCAAACTTTGCTAAAAAAAAAAAAAAAAAAAAGTGCCATTTTCCGATACCCGTAGCGTCTCCATTTTTCGTCATCTGGGGTCGGGTGACGGCTTATTTTTTGCGTGCCGAGATGACGTTTTTAATGATACCATTTTTGCGCAGATACGTTCTTTTGATCGCCCGTTATTGCATTTTAATTCAATGTCGCGGCGACCAAAAAAACGTAATTCTGGCGTTTCGGATTTTTTTCTCGCTACGCCGTTTAGCGATCAGGTTAATGCTTTTTTTTAATTGATAGATCGGGCGATTCTGAACACGGCGATACCAAATACGTGTAGGTTTGGCTTTTTTTTTATTGTTTTATTTAGGATGGGCGAAAGGGGGGTGATTTAAACTTTTATATTTTTTATATTTTTTTCATATTTTTAAAAACATTTTTTTTTTACTTGTGCCATGCTTCAATAGCCTCCATGGGAGGCTAGAAGCTGGCATAGCCTGATCGGCTCTGCTACATAGCAGCGATCATCAGATCGCTGCTATGTAGCAGAAATGCAGGTGTGCTGTGAGCGCCGACCACAGGGGGGCGCTCACAGCAGACCTGCATCAGTAACCATAGAGGTCTCAAGGACCTCTATGGTTACCTTCCTGATGCATCGCCGACCCCCGATCATGTGACGGGGGTCGGCGATGACGTCATATCCGGCCGCCCGGCCGGATGCGGTAGTTAAATGCCGCTGTCTGTGTTTGACAGCGGCATTTAACAGGTTAATAGCGGCGGGTGAATAGCGATTTCACCCGCCGCTATTGCGCGAACATGTCAGCTGTACAAAACAGCTGACATGTCTCGACTTTGATGTGGGCTCACCGCCGGAGCCCACATCAAAGGGGGAATCACGGCATGCGCAGTAGATGTACGGCGCATGTCGTGAAGGGGTTAAAACAGGCTACAATAGCTTTCTCTTTTTCTGTCTTACACAGTGGACAATTTAGGATGAAAGGATTTCCCTTCTGTTCTCTAAAATTATTCATTGGGGATGACAATCTAATTTTACAAAATATAGGGGCGTGATCTGACCAGGTTATGTTTTCAATTGAACATTCTGAAAATTTTTGAACTGAATAAATATCCGTGAGAATGAGATCTATTCTTAAAGAAGATGTATGATGTGGAATTTAAGCAGAGAAAAACATCAAACAATCGATCACACATTAGCCAATTATTGAGTGTTATCATGCTACTTCTGGAATAAACTGTTGTGTCCATTTTCTTATTGAGAATAACATTAAAATCTCCTAAAATAATAAGAGAGCCTTTCTGATGTTTGTTTATTTTTCTCTTTAAAGTTTTTTTTATAGGAATGTTATTTGACCTGAGTTGGGAGCATATATATTGACCACTGTATAAGTATTCAATTCCAGTTGACATATCAAAATATGGAATTTACCACTGTGATCAATAATTTTATAAAATGGAAAGAGATAGAGTGTCTTATGACACATCAGCTTTTTTGACTGAAGCTGAAGATAATAAATCCTTTTTTAAACATGTATTTAAGGAAATCACATAAAGGGCTGGTTAGGCAGGGAATTTAGTGATACATATGCGAATGCTATTGGATTGGAAGGCATGAGGGACCTGTCAGGTTCCCTTTAAGCCATTACTAATTGCCCCATATTAAAGGTACCTTCACACTGAGCAACTTTACAACGAGAACGACAACGATCCGTGACGTTGCAGCGTCCTGGATAGCGATCTCGTTGTGTTTAACACGCAGCAGCGATCAGGATCCTGCTGTGACATCGCTGGTCGGAGGTAGAAGGCCAGAACTTTATTTCGTCGCTGGATCACCCACTGTCATCGCTGGATCGGCGTGTGTGACGCCGATCCAGCGATGTGTTCACTTGTAACCAGGGTAAACATCGGGTTACTAAGCGCAGGGCTGCGCTTAGTAACCCGATATTTACCCTGGTTACCATTGTAAATGTAAAAAAAAAAACACTACATACTCACATTCCGGTATCTGTCACGTCCCTCGCCGTCAGCTTCCCGCACTGACTGTGAGCGCTGGCCATAAAGCACAGCGGTGACGTCACCGCTGTGCTCTGCTTTACGGCCGGACCTCACAGTCAGTGCGGGAAGCTGACGGCGAGGGACGTGACAGACACCGGAATGTGAGTATGTAGTGTTTTTTTTTAACATTTACAATGGTAACCAGGGTAAATATCGGGTTACTAAGCGTGGCCCTGCGCTTAGCAACCCGATGTTTACCCAGGTTACCCGGGACTTCGGCATCGATGGTCGCTGGAGAGCTGTCTGTGTGACAGCTCTCCAGCGACCACACAACGACTTACCAACGATCACGGCCAAGTCGTATCGCTGGTCGTGATTGTTAGTAAATCGTTTAGTGTAACGGTACCTTAAGGAATAAATCGTTCCCAACTCCATATATGGCAATCAGTTCTTTGGATCAAAACCCCGTCACATAGTCTAGATTCTTTCACCAATATTGGCAGACAGTTGGCAGTCTGCATGAATGCAATAAAATGGGTTACTAAAATGCAAATGTAATAAAATTACAGTGATCAATCACGGCCAGTTCTCCTAGCTCTCTTCCTATCAATTGAGTCTGTGTATTATAATTTTCACTTCTGTGATAATATACATAATATCTGGAAAAACTGTTCACCAATTTATGACTTTCTCTCCCTATCTCTATGGTTAAACTGTGTCGTTCTCTCACTGGCTACTACAGTCCTTGCTTTTGCTTTTATACAGTTTACAATAGTCCCTCCTGACTGGACTTATGATGTGATAGCTGCCAAGAATTATGGGTAAGCCCACCTGGATGCACGCAATCTTCTGCAATATGTAAAATGAGAAGGCCATTTTAGGAGATTCATGCACAGAGAATTGCAAGTTGTTCAAGTTGGCTGGGTTCAGTGAATACCTAAAACCGCAACACAAACTTGACTCACATCATATTGATAACATCTAATAACACCTTTTGAGCTACCTATGATACATTACCACATTCAGGACATGAAAATGAAGTCTCTACTGTTTTGATGGTCAAAAAGATTTGTTGTTTTTTTAAAAACAAAACAAAACAGCTTCTCTCCTGTGTATCATTTCTGATACTTAACATGACTTTTTTTGTGAAAACACTTCCAAAAAATGCTGAGCATCAGAATGGCTTCTCCCTTGTGTGAGTTCTCTGATGTGTAACAAGACTCCACCTTTGTTTAAAGCATTTCCCACATTTTGAACATGAAAATGGTTTCTCCCCTGTGTGAATTTTCTGATGATCAACAAGGTTAGATTTCCGTGAAAAACATTTCCCACATTCTGAGCATGAAAATGGCTTCTCTCCTGTGTGAGTTTTTTGATGGTCAACAAGGTTGGATTTCTGAGAAAAACATTTCCCACATTGTAAACATGAAAATGGTTTCTCTCCTGTGTGACTTGTCTGATGGTTAGCAAGAATTGATTTTTGGTTAAAACATTTTCCACATTGTTCGCATGAAAAAGGTTTCTCCCCCGTATGAATTCTCTGATGAGTAACAAGACCTGACTTATGTTTAAAACATTTTCCACATTCTAAACACATATATGGTTTCTCCCCTGTATGAGACTTTTGGTGAACAAAAAGCTTTGATCTCTGAGAAAAACGTTTCCCACATTCTAAACATGGAAATGGCTTCACTCCTGTGTGACTTTTCTGATGTACAGCAAGATGTGATTTTTGGTGAAAACACTTTCCACATTCTGTACATAAGAACGGCTTCTCACCTGTGTGAATTCTCTGATGTGTCACAAGATCTGACTTCTTTTTAAAAGATTTCCCACATTCTGAACATGAAAACGGCTTCTCCCCTGTGTGAATCTTCTGATGGTCAACAAGATTAGATTTCCGAGAAAAACAATTCCCACATTCTAAACATGAAAAAGGCTTCTCCCCGCTGTGACTTCTCTCATGTCTCTTAAGTTTTGATTGACAATCAAAACATGTTCCACATTTTGAACATGAGAATGGCTTTTCCCCAGTGTGAATTTTTTGATGCGCAAAAAGATTTGATTTCCGTGTAAAACATTTTCCACATTCTAAGCAAGAAAATTCCTTTGCTTCTGTGTGACTTTGCTCACATTTAACAAGCTTTGATATATCTTCGTTGTTAAGAGATGATGGTATATCTAGGATAATTACTTGCTCTTCATATGTATCTTGTGTGATATCACAATCATCTGCTTTAATATCTGAAGATATTCCATATCCCTTTAACCTTCTGAAACAGTCACCTGCCAAGAATAAAACTGATTATGTTTATTTTATAATAAAAATCATAATATTGTATTGATATTTTAAAGTATGTCTATATAAATATGTCCTTCCAAGTTGCAGGGCATGTAGCAAAACTCAATAAAAAGTAGAAAAATATGCAACAAACATAGACTTCTGCTAAATACTATGTCATGTGGCGTTATTAAGGCATTTCTTATTAACCGTGCAATCATAAATTGACATTTCTTTGAAACTATGACAAATGCCTAAGTACAAACAGTATAGCATGTCAAACATCCTATAATAATATGTCATGCATATGTGTTATGCTGTGCTATCAGGCAACACAGTGTGCAGTAATCAGCGCACATACAGTGATATGGCAATAACCCAAAAACAATAGAACAAGCTCTGAGACGTGGAATCTCTGCAGACTGCAATACCTGAACCTATCCTCACACAACTAAAAGCAGCAGTGGATTGCGCCTAACACTACCTATGCAACTCGGCACTGCCTGAGGAGCTGACTAGCCTGAAGATAGAAATACAAGCCTGACTTGCCTCAGAGAAATACCCCAAAGGAATAGGCAGCCCCCCACATATAATGACTGTTAGCAAGATGAAAAGACAAAACGTAGGAATGAAATAGATTCAGCAAAGTGAGGCCCGATATTCTAGACAGAGCGAGGATAGCAAAGAGAACTATGCAGTCTACAAAAAACCCTAAAGCAAAACCACGCAAAGGGGGGCAAAAAGACCCACCGTGCCGAACTAACGGCACGGCGGTGCACCCTTTGCGTCTCAGAGCTTCCAGCAAAAGAGAATAGCACAGCTGGACAGAAAAAACGGGAACAAAAACAAAGTAACACTTATCTAGCAGAGCAGCAGGCCACAGGAAAGATGCAGTAGCTCAGATCCAACACTGGAACATTGACAAGGAGCAAGGAAGACAGACTCAGGTGGAGTTAAATAGCAAGGCAGCCAACGAGCTCACCAAAACACCTGAGGGAGGAAGCCCAGAGGCTGCAATACCACTTGTGACCACAGGAGTGAATTCAGCCACAGAATTCACAACACATATGCATTTAAAATGTGTAGAGGTTCTGATAGATAAGAGATTTCTGATTCATCATATGGCTGATTAATAGTCCACTTTTAGGATCAGAGAACCAACAAACTTATAAGCAAAATTTAAGCATCTACACTTTCACCTCAACATAAATGATAAGAATAGACTTTTACTGACTCAACACTGGATATCCATTTGACACTGGCCAAAATAGGTTGCCTAGTCTAAAAAAATCTCATAGTCTTCAGCCTTTAATTTAAACATTGCAAGGAGTTATGGGCTTTGCTTCATGAAGTTCTGAATTTTGTGGTCTCCAAAAATAGTCAAGAAGTCTGGGAGATATTGTGCAAAAGGACTCTTAATTGCTGACCTACAAAGCCATCCATAACCTGTCTCCTCCATATATCTCTGAACTAATCTCCCGATATCTTCCCTCACATAATCTCCAGTCCTTCCAAGACCTCCTTCTCTCCTCCACACTTATTTGCTCCTCATCCAACCGCCTCCAAGACTACTCCCGAATATCCCCCTGGAATTCTTTGCCCCAACATGTCCGACTATCAACCACATTCGGATCCTTCAGACGGAATCTGAAAACCCACCTCTTCAGGAAAGCCTACAGCCTGCACTGACCCCTCTGCCTCCTCATCACTACCGGAGATACTGCCTCACCATCACCGGAGCTCCTGCAACCCTCAACCTACTGTCTCCTTCCCCACCATCCTGTAGAATGTAAGCCCGCAAGGGCAGGGTCCTTGCCCCTCTGTATCAGTCTGTCATTGTTAGTTTGTTTACTGTAAGTGATATCTCTAATTTATATGTAACCCCTTCTCATGTACAGCACCATGGAATCAATGGTGCTATATAAATAAATAATAATAATAATAATAATAATAATAATAAATAATAGCAGCTTTTATAACAATTGTGTGAGGTTCTGATGAAGAAATCTTCAATTAAGACTTCAGGATATTGTAATGTTTGCAGTGATTGTTAGGAGTTTATATGGTTTTCTGATTGTCGTTACTTAGATATGATCTAAGCTTGAAAACATTATTCTACTCTTATGTAAAGGTATTTTTAATATTGAGTTTTATCCCAACATTTTAATTACAATAAACAGGTTGTTCAAGTGTACTTCACCTATTGACATATTTCAACTGAATTTTTACATCCTTATTTTATTGTCTATAACAATATCATAATTTCATCCATATTTATTAATTATTTTGGCAAAAGGAGTGAATCTAAAGCAGAGAAACCTAAAGGACCCAAGAGCTGACAACAAATAGCACAAAATGGTATCAGACAGTGACTGAGAAGAATCTGTGACTTTTCTCTGTTTCTACTCACCTACGTGATTATCTATAGAAATCTCCTCTTTACACCATGCATCACACCTCACATATGTCTCTGTAGTATTAATATGGGTCAGATCTTCACCCTGAAACAAATATTGTAAAGATCACTGACAGATGGAGAAGTCACATCTATGATCAGCTCTAATCCTGCCATCTCCACCGTTCTCATTACACAAGTATGAAACATATAAAACTGGAGGATAAAAGAAGACTGAACACAAGAACATAACAGCCGTCTACATATCATAGGGGAGATCTCATGACACCTTAGCTCCATCTACCTGATGATCCTGAGGAACATTGAGATTGTCTTCTTTACAGTCCTGAGAAAGAAGAGGATGGTGACATCTCTCTGGTGTTGTCCTCTCACTGGATAATACTAGAGGAAACACATACAGGGACTGAATTCATTCTTCACATACAGATAATTATAGGCTGTGTGTATTTAGTCCCGTCTATTACCTGGTGGTGTGAGGGGCTGGGGAACCTCCATCATGACGTCCTTGTACAGATCTTTGTGTCCTTCTAAATACTCCCACTCCTCCATGGAGAAATAGACAGCGACATCCTGACACCTTATGGGAACCTGATATATACAACAAAACAGTCATCCCCTGATCCCTTCATAGCGTTACTGTATAATGTCCCAGCAGTGTCACCTCTCCAGTCAGCAGCTCAGTCATCTTGTAGGCGAGGTCTAGGATCTTCTGGTCATTGATGTCCTCATGTATCAGTAGGTGAGGTGGAGGTCCTGTGATTGGGCTCAGGGATCTATCCCATTCCTCAGATCCAGGGTACTGACAGCGCTCACTAGAGGTCTTCACTATTGTGTAATCCTGGTTATGGAGAGACACATTAACATATCTCAATGAGACATTTCCAGAGCCCTCACCTCTCCAGTTCTGTCTGTTAGTCTCATAAATAAGGATGATGTAATGTGACGTCATCAGAATCTCTCACCTCTCCAGTAAGCCGGAAGAGGATCTCTAGGGTGAGGTGTAATATCCTCTCCACCATCTTGTCTCTGTCCCTATCCATCCTTAACGGGTCACTCGGGATAATTCTCTTATATAGATCTCCACTGAGTTGATCTGATAATAATCTTTATTTTTTTCTATCTGATACTGTAGGGACCTACATGGGAAGAAGATGAGAAAATGTAACATCACAAAGATCCCATGTAAGAATACAATTACTGGAGATAATAAGGGAAAACTTGCAATGAGATGTATAATGCAGATGTTCTCTTCGTTTTCCTCATAAGGACTTGATCACGACATGTATGGCTTACTAGGACAGCTTCCCCATTCTCTCAATCACTGGCTCTTGGTCACTTCTTCAGCCACTGATTGGCTGCAGGGATCACGTTTGTCCAGACCAAGCAGTAAGTGCAGAGGATGGAGGGGACTCTAGCAGCATTGGAGTGAGTGTGGCAGGAGATGGTTAATGTGAATATTACTATTTTTTCTATTTTGGGGATTTTTTAGAAACATCTATGCTACTAAACCCAATTAGTTTTAGACCACACACACTAACCTGTATCTAATTTTTCTATCCTTTCCTCCCACTACAATATAAAACCCACATTACTTTTTATGAGACAGATAGATAGGGCCTATAGTGGAAATCATCTCACAATATAGTAGTCTGTTTCTCAGAGATCGCCTTAAATATGATCATTTTCCACATGCTGGTTAATTAATGTAATTAGTTCAATCTATCTATCAGACACTCACCTACCATCGAAACCTTCAAAAAGAGCCTAAAGACCCACCTCTTCCGACAAGGCTACAACCTGCAGTAACCACCGATCGACCAAACCGCTGCATGACCAGCTCTACCCTCTCCTATTCTATCCTCACCCATCCCTTGTAGATTGTGAGCCCTCGCAGGCAGGGTCCTCTCTCCTCCTGTACCAGTTATGACTTGTATTGTTTAAGATTATTGAACTTGTTTTTATTATATATACCCCTCGTCACATGTAAAGCGCCATGGAATAAATGGTGCTATAACAATAAATAATAATAATAATCTATTAACTATTCAACTGCTTTTTTTGGACAGATGATTCAGATCTTCTATCACTGAAATTGTCACCTCGGAGCCCCAGAGAATGTCACGCATTAACCCCTTCCCACCCAAGAAGCCGCGATCTGGCTGTAGGTGCAGAGAGCGGTGTGAGATTGTCTCAGTGATGGGTCACATGTGGGGAATCGTCTGATCCGGGATCGGCTTCTCGTGTCGTAGATTGGAACATACACGACTGAGGGTCAGAAGTGACGTCATGTGATTTATTACCCCGGTCACTATTCTCGGGGGCACGGAGGGCCACAGTGTGCGCGATATGTGTCTGTACTATCCAACCCGCCAGGTCTGAGTCTACATCACCGGGAACAGAGGGAAAATATGTCTCCTGGAGCACAAACCCCCCAAATCACCTCAGTAATGGAGGGGTTACTGCCCCCTGCCCCCGCCCAGTAATGGGGAATTTCCAGCACCTACCTCCACCTGCAGAGCCGCACACCACATATATGGCTGCTCTGTGCGCACAGGACCTGTGATGAGGTCACAGGAGGGGAGGAGTCAGGGGTCACATGATCAGGGGCCTCAGTGTATGCAGGACTCTGCTGTGCTGGTTGTCATGGTGCTGGATGAGGGGAAGTTTATGTGTGGGGTCAGGAGGGGTTTACAGGGTGGATGGAGCAGAGCCGTGTGTGTACGGAGCGGAGCCGTGTGTGTACGATATGTACGGAGCAGAGCCGTGTGTGTACGAGGTGTAAGAACTGGAGCCGTGTGTGTACGAGGTGTACGGAGAGGAGCCACATGTGTACGAGGTGTACGGAGAGGAGCCACATGTGTACGAGGTGTAAGGAGCGGAGCCGTGTGTGTACGAGGTGTACGGAGCGGAGCCGTGTGTGTACGAGGTGTACGGAGCGGAGCCGTGTGTGTACGAGGTGTACGGAGCGGAGCCGTGTGTGTACGAGGTGTACGGAGCGGAGCCGTGTGTGTACGAGGTGTAAGAACTGGAGCCGTGTGTGTACGAGGTGTACGGAGAGGAGCCACATGTGTACGAGGTGTAAGGAGCGGAGCCGTGTGTGTACGAGGTGTACGGAGCGGAGCCGTGTGTGTACGAGGTGTACGGAGCGGAGCTGTGTGTGTACGAGGTGTAAGGAGCGGAGCCTTGTGTGTATGAGGTGTACGGAGCGGAGCC